>NC_141333.1:17462772-17595272 GCF_037954235.1 Aulostomus chinensis | reverse complement strand
ATATCAGTATAGATTAAATTATATCTAGACTTACTGGTATATAAAGTAGGACAATAGCAATATCAGACAACCTTTTTGATGTAAAAATTGTAAAATAAAAAAAATTGAAGACAATATATTAAGCTATCACTTGACCCTGAGTTTATGAACATATTTTGTCATCAGTCATTAAAAACTGTATGTGTTATTTGATTATTACAGATAACCTGAATATCAGGCAGCACTGGTATGTCCCTGAGAAAGAACTTGTGTTATATTGATGTTGAACACTCACAAATAAGGCCAAAACAAAACAGACCATGTTATTACACGATACTGCTATTCCATCAATTGATTTCTGTTTCCATGAGGGTATTCTTTGCCACATATCTGGAACATTTGTAAAATCAGGACTGGATCATTGTAAGGGAGTCTAATCTTGTCCTTTGCATACTTGTGTCCATTTCTCTAATTCGTGGCAAAGTGTGATATGTGAGTTGTGACATTGAGTGGCTGGCCTCATCACTGACATGTAAGTATAGGCCTGCTTCTTTGATTACTCGCATCGCCATTGAATTATGAGAATACCACAGACAAAGCACTCACTCTATCGCTTATGGCAGGTCATAGAACCTGAAATGGATTTCTCCTTCGGACTGGATCTGATCGGACCATGCGACCAGATCCATTTGACAGGCCATGCTTTACATCCATGTTCAATTAATACTCTCTTGAAGACACACTTTCGCAAAACCGCAATACTATTAACCCAAAATATCATTAATTTCAAAAGAATTTTGCATATGGTCTCATTAGTGGACAATGAGGCCTATTTTGGAGAGGAGACCTGTCTCTTAGTGTTTTTTAAAAAGTTGCACTATAACTTTAAAACACAATTGTTCCGCCCATTTTACATGTAGTGCCTCGGGCCTCTGTGAATAGTACTCTGTGATTGGCTGAGGGAACCTGTCTTTCAAAACAAGCTCACCGTTTCATTGGTGAAAGTCTAGCCGTCGTCTCTGACTCTCGCGGTACTGCTGCACGAAGATGGCGGCCGAACTGGTGGAAGCGATGGCAAGTAGAACCTGGCTGGCTTTGGTTTGATGCGAGACGGGCGCGGGAGAGTATGTTGAATTAGTTTTAGAGGCCGATAGGCCGGGGGTTTGGTATGAAATGGCTTAGAGCTTGTACCCTTACAAATAGGGTGCATTACGTTCACGGAAAAACGAACTAGCCTCTGCTGCTAATGTAGCTTGCCTGCTAGTCAATGTTAACTAAGCAAGTGCGATGGTTTAGCTAGCCTCACGCTGGCTCTACAGAAGACTGCGAAAATGAATGATGGGACCATGAATACTCTCGGGGTGTTGGTGCTAGCTTGCTTTTCAGCATGTTAACCTTTGAATTCCTCCGTGTCTGTGTTGAGCCGAATGGTTAATGGAGCTGTGCACCTGTCAAAACGTCCAGTTGCCATGATTGAATAATGTTACCGACGACCAAGTCTGCCAGAGTAGCTAGCCAGCCGATTATCGCAGACAGCATTGTTAAGTGTTTGGTTCAGTGAGGCTTGGGAAGTACACCTTCGTTAGTATTTACTTGTCCATGATTAGCCGGAGAAGATTTATGTCAACAGTGTCAAACAACGCTGTACCATGACAGACGGTTCAGTTTGTCATATAACAACACTGTTGTTTTTGTCTCTCATCAAGTTAGCCAACTGGCTCCGATGCTAGCGACTGCCTTCAATGTAAACATCCTCTTGCAGGCTGTATTATGAAACCCAACGGAACCAAATCTGCGTAGTATCTAAATGTGTATATGCCAATGAAATGTTAAACGCCATCATCACAGTGCACTGATTACATTCTATTCAATCTGGATAGCAGTGATACTTGAGGTGTGACCACACAAAAAAAAAAAAACATTTTTGACTTATAATGGGCTTCTCTTTTGAACAAGAAAATGGAGTATATTCTGGCTATAATTCAATCAATCATTTTCTCCCCTATAAATAACTAATAATATCAGCAGATACAATTTTAACAGATATTTTTCTAGTCTGCCCTTTAATATCATTTGCTGTGACATTTCAAATGATATCTTTTTAAATACTGAACATTTCAAACATAAATTCCCCAAACTGATTATTCCACACACATTTGTGTTCTTGGACTTCACCTCCAAAATATTTCACACATTCAGTGTTCATGCCCTGATGCTTGGACTGAGTTTGAGGTGTTGTTTCATGTCCAAGTGTTTGATATAGCAGTGTGGCATGAATGTTTATGTTCCTGTCTACTTGATAATGTGGTTTATTTTGGGTCATCACTATGCAGAATTGTTCTGCACCAGAAGGCTGCTCTTACATTCATAGAGGGAAATTTGACTTTTACTGACCTTAAATCTGAGATTGCATGCATAATAGAAGGATTTTAGCTTGGAACCAATTCTCTGTACAGTATAGAAGTTTTGTGATGTGGCAACGTGGCTTTCTAGTGAAAAAAGAGTCCAGTACAATATTTGTTTCCATTCTTAGCAGATTTTTTTTTTTTTCAAATCTACAAACATTGCTGGCAGGAGTCCTGCATTGCACTTGTACCTTTTTAACAGTTCGTGTTCAGAAACTACAGTTTGTTTAAGAATGGAATAATGTTAAGTAGTTGGTCTGTTATATTGATGCAAATGCTAATTTTAGCAGGAATCAACAACTCAAATTAAAACTCCGTATTATGTCCTGATAAACAATGCATGTTCATCTGCAAGTTAAATTTTGCACTTTTTATCATTTATTTAGAATTCTCTCTCAATCCTCTCACTTAACTAGTGTATTGTAGAATATAAATGTATATTCCAACCTACATCACACAGGTACATATTTTTGTTCACAGCAAGTGATACCCTCAGAAAAATATCAGCACTTTTGGAAGCAGTGCTGTTCTACATTGTGAATTGTTTGAAATGGTGAGAGGGATGATAAAGAAACCCAAAGGCAAAAGCGCTTTGGCAGTTTATGGATTTCTACTTTTAAGATGCTTTTCACTGTAGCAACCATCAGGAGGCAAGTCTATCTTCCTCAGCTCTGCTTTCTCCTTCTCATCTTTTCATCATCTCCTCCCTCTAGAACATGGTCAAAAGTTTCCGGGTCTCGGACCTACAAACGCTGCTGGCCTCTATGGGTCGCAGCAAAAGTGGGTTGAAGCAGGACCTGGTGGGACGTGCGCTGAGGCTGGTACAGACCGAATACAGCCCAGAGCTGCTAAAGAACGTCAGGCAGCTTTATGAGTCGCGCTTCCCCAAAACATCAGGCTGGTTGGCGGCACGTCGTCCAGAAGGCATCCCAGTTGCCTATTCTCCCCTCAGCTCCTCCCCCACTGCCACCTCTCAGGGCGCAGACTACCTCAACGGCATTTCCAAACCAATCCCCACTCCAGCACCAGAAGTCAAGCTGGTGCCTCTGCCCTTCTACCAAACTTTGGAAACACTGTTGCCACCAACAGAGCTAAGTGAGTTGAAGAATTTGTAAAGGATGTCCAACATTAAACCACACCCTTGTGTGTGGTTGTTGTGATGACTTTTTGTGTCCACATTTACAGTTGCCCAGAACAATGAGAAACTGCAGGACAGTCAATGCATATTTGAGTTAACACCGAACCAAGCGGACCAGATCAGAAATGCGAGGTAAGAAAACCAAACCTTTACTCTTACTTATGGCGCCTGTCAGTATTCACTTTATGTATAGACTCTGATGCTCACTGTAGTTTTTTAATATTTATTTTTTTAGTGAACTTCGTCCAGGAATTAGATCAATCCAAGTGGTTCTTAGGTAAGATAAATTTGATCTCATTGAAATGTGTTTTTCACAAGCTTGTTGCATGCTATTTCTGAGTTTTGCCAGTAGGTTTGCCACTGAAGTTTTCTTTATCAATAATTTTTATCTTCACAATTAATTGGGGAGTCATCTGGCCTTTAAATTGTCAGGATATTTTGAAAAATGCTCATCAAAATTCCCTAGAACCCAAAGTGGTGTTTAAATTGCTTTTTTTTTTGTCCAATCTAAATCCAAAACCCAAAGACTTCATTTCCTCATAAATGACCGAAAAGTAAAAAATTTAAAAAGTCAGATCATTTTATTTAAGAGTCTGACACCTGTAGGTGTCTGACATTTGGGCTTGAAAAAGACTGAATCAACAAAGAGATTATCAAAATATATTACTTTTTCTTTCGATTGCTTCATGGAAAAGTTGTTGCAGCTGTTTTTGTGGGTGGCTTTTGTCCAAGTCAGATTTTCTTTGACAAACTCATGGAGGAAAAGAATTGGTAACTAAGCCCAGGAAAATAGTGATTTTGTATTTTAACTAGAAGATCTAAGTCATTTCTGTTATGAACTACTTGAAGGTTTATCAATTGAACCAACAATCAGACATTCTTATGTAATTAACCATCATCTTCACCACTGTGTTGCAGAATCTGTTACACAGACTCCATTGGTGTTCAGGAGGACCAGTATCCTCCCAATATTGCTGTCAAAGTGAATCAGTCCTACTGTCACGTGCCGGTAAGTTGACTAAACTTTTAAAAGTGTGAATGTCATCCTGACCACCTTCTTTCTTCAGATTTATTATGCCAAGTTTATAATGAATGAAGCAGCTTCCTACTCCCTCTGCTTTCGTGATTTACGACATTAAGGAGCTGCTTGTTTATAGACAAGAAGTCCCAGTAGCTGCGTTTGCAATGTACTCCATTTTATGATTTGTGGCAGACCCTAATAAAATATTGGAATCCATACAGGTAGCTTTTGTTCTAGTTAGTTTATAACAATTTGTTCTTGTCTGTATTTTTTTTTTTAAGTGCAAATCTTTTCTGTACACACACGTGTGTGTGTGTGTGTGTGTGTGTACTTGCCTCTATATGTGTAATAGTAACCTCATAGACTGTACAGCTTCAACACTTGAGAAGCAATGCCTACTCAGTCCATGTAATTTACATCACATTGTTTGTTCTTAGGGCTATTACCCCTCTAATAAGCCTGGAGTTGAACCTCGTCGTCCTTGTCGCCCTGTCAACATCACTCCTTGGTTGCATCTCTCCAATGTCACCAACAGAGTCACCATCACCTGGGGAAACTTCGGCAAGGTCAGGCTTTAATGCTGAATCTCCCCTCTTGCAAGTGGAGAGGTTCAGATTTCTTCTCAACAGATGTCCTGAAGCAGATCTGGGCCTTAAAATTCATCAAACATTTCTAAATGATACTCACAAATTCACCCTGTAGCCTGTAACAGCTTTTCTTTAATGAATTTGTGGGAGGTTTTGTTCTCTGTCGTGTTTTAATGTGTTGTTGGAAATTCAGTCCATCAACAAATCAGTTTTCAAATAGTAAATATGCCCAACTTTAGATTGGTATCCTTTTTAAAAGTACTCACAACCTAGTAATCTGTGTTTTCAGCGGTACTCGGTGGCAGTGTATTTAGTGAGGGTCTTCACTGCAGCAGAGCTCTTCAGCCAGCTCAAACTCTGCTCAGTTGAGAGTGCGGAACGCTGTCGTGAACGCAGTAAGTGTTGATCTAATACTCCTGAATTGTGTTTAAAAAAATCTTTTTTTCCTCACATTTTAGTACAGATATGTACTTTGGTTGATACTCAATTTTGTCATTTTTTTGTAGTTCAAGACAAACTACGTTTTGACCCAGAGAGTGAGATTGCCACCACAGGCCTCCGTGTCTCCCTCATTTGTCCAGTGAGTATCCCTAACTCCTCAGACACATTGTTGTCGAAATTCTACAATGTTTCAGTTTTCATGCGCTAACTTTGACACTGGCTAAATGTTTGTCCTAATATGAAGAGTGATAACGTGCTTCTTCTCCTTCCCTCAGCTGGTGAAGATGCGGCTTGGCGTGCCGTGTCGAGTTTTAACCTGTGCCCATCTCCAGTGTTTCGATGCGGTCTTCTTCCTTCAGATGAACGAGAAGAAGCCCACGTGGACTTGCCCCGTGTGTGACAAACCTGCTCCATTTGAGCTGCTCACTATTGATGGGTAAGGTGACACAAGTATGCATTGATTTGTAACCTTGGAGGTCTAAACTTTTGTAACGATTATGATCTCTATCAGTGCGTTGAAGTGAGCTTTGGCAAAAATTGAGCTGGGAGTATGTGTATTAACCTTGTCTGTATCGATGCAAGTTAAAAGGGTAAAACAAGCAGTCAGATAACTCCACACTCTCACTTTAATTTTCAGTATGACTTCAAAAACCTGGCTATAACTGTGTATAAATCAAAAATATGCATCTTTTCAACATCAGAAAATGTGTAACCATCCACAGTTTAAAAAAACAACAACAAAACAAAACACATCACTATTTATCAAACTTTATTCACTGACTCTGTTATTACAGCACTGGATTCCGCATAGAGTGCACAACTGAAATTAGAATAAGTTATTTGATTCATTACCCATACAGAAATAATCTGTCATTACATCAAAAGTAAAGTAGCAACTGCAGCAGTTTTGGGGATGAACAGCAAAATAATTAATGTTCCAAACCAACCCGGAAATGAGCCGTTTTTGACATTCTTTAGTCAATTTCTGACTATCCTCATCTGCAATCTGGAAATTTAGGCCCCCCTCTAATAAAATTCAGTTTGACTTGTTCATCAACTTTTTGATCCACTTCATCTAAATGAATGAAAAGTGTTTGTCAGACTCTTCAACAGGTAACATAAGTTTACCAGTCGGTGTGTGTCCTAGCCTTACCGCCTACAAACCATTTTGATATGAAACCAAAGACCGGACCACAATACCAAATTTTACCAGCAGGTGTCACATTTCACATAGCAGCTGAGTAGGGGAGGCTTCCGCAGAGGTTTATACTAAGCCAGTTCTGCCCCTCTTATAACTCCCACTTCTCTTCACACTGCTGTGAATTGCTGTTTGGACAAACCTTTGTTACGTTAGACAGAAAGTCTTCAACTTCCCTGTGAGCTGAAATCAAAGCACAGTCTTCCTTATAAAGTACATCTGTATTTGTGTGTATAGAGGAATGGTATATATGTGTGTAAGCCCACATCACTGCTGCCTTCAAACCCAAAATAAAGCTGCATTTGAGTTTCCTTTTTGAGACTCGTGTCTTGTCACCACAAAAATCTGAACTTTAATGTGCAACGATCATCAACGCTCACACCTGTGCTGCCATCTGATGCCTGGTGTTACTGCTGCTCTCGACCCAACAGACTCTACGGGCTCGATCAGTCAGGTTATAAACAAACATGATATGATGATAGTCCTGTCAGCATGTTCGTTATTGCTAATTCAATACAAGTTGGATTCAGTGCTGTGACATCCTCCACTCAGGTAGTCATGTAGGCAGCTCAGTGGAGTTTCAGCTTGTTTGCGTAAAATCGAACCGTTTTGAGCTGGTAGACCAAACTATTCTGGACCAAAAAAGTGAGTCAACTCAGCTTTTCTGTGTGTTGAACACTGTCCAATATTCGAGGAATTTGAACTGTGTTCAGCAAGTCTACATTTAGTCAGATTCTCACTTACAGAAAATCACATTGTGTGTACAGTAAGAAAATACATAGATGAACCCTGAGCGCATTTTATCAAATCTCACAACGGCAAGGGCATGTTATTTCCTGTAAATTCTTGGCAAGTCTTACACACGCACACACACACACACCTTTACCCACAGAATGGAAGCATTGTATTACAGGTTAGCTTAGGGGTGTTTTTGCTGCCCTGATATTAAACTCATATCTCAGCATCCTTGTTTCTCAATGCGAGGGAAATGAGCTGCGATTATCACACTGTTGTATCATCATCACCTTCGTGGTTATGTTACGCGTATTTGCTAACAACCAAAATTTTGCACATCCAGTGATCACTTTGCAGCATAATTAATGTAGAAATCAGTAAACTACTGTTTTTGTTGATAAATATTAAATATTCACACTCCTTTGGCTCTGTTTTTGGTCGCTGCAAAGCTATATATATTACAGTTGCATTTTCTGTGCCAAGCAGGTAATTTTGGCAAATTATAGCTACTAGAACAACACTTTGAAAGTGGCTGGAGAAACAGAATAATAAAAATTGTGAGTTAAAATCAGCAGGCCCTGACCAGGGTTACACTTCTGGGTATGATGGGGGTTGGACGGTTCACAAAGTCCGTTTATTTTCATTTTTTTAACACTATAACAATTCCCTATATCAGTATAAGGTATACAGCGGAACATTCCAATGCATGAAGTATTCTGAGATTAAGGTATTCTCAAAGACATGTCTTGTCTTCAAGGAATTGGATATTTGAAGCAGAAACACTGTTTCCTCAATGGGAAATATTTGATTCTTCAAAGGCAGAACTAATGCAACATCCTTGTGTGTGTGTGTGTGTGTGTGTGTGTGTGTATCTGCAGCAGATACACAATCAAATAGAATTTTTGTGTCCCTGTGGAACCTTAAAACCGTAGTTCACGTGCGTGTTAAACCTTGCCTTTTGTTTTGAATGGTTTAGATTTTACAGTTCGGTATAACATCACTAGTCAATACCTTAGAATGTTTGGTACATGATTATTATTAAATTTAAAGATTATAGTTCATTTGTAAACTGAAATGCAGTTGCAGGGATGGGATTGCCAAATGTACATTTACAACCTTTTTTTTCAGATGAATTCGTTCACGGAACGCAAATTGAAAATCAACCTTTTTGATCTAGCTTGTAAAGATTATGATCAAGTTTCCTTTCCACGCAGGGCTTAGAAGGGCTGGGCAATATGGACAATATTCTAGAACACAGTATTGTTGACCTTTATACCTCAATAATGATAATGTGACGTTGTTGAATGGTGCTGTTGGGATGACAAGTGTTTCCCTCAAAAATAGTAACACAGTGAGAAATAGAGAAGATAAGTGACAGCGAAGCGGAAGACAATCTGTGCTTTATCATGATATCTATCATATTGCTCAGCCTGATTCCCCGGTGGGGAGAGTGCTACTGTTTGCAAAAAAAACTAATTTAAAACAGACACAAAAACAGAAAACTTCTCTCCAGAGGTTTGCTGGGCATTTCTCCTGTTTGAGAATTAATTTTGTGGTGCAGAATCTGTTGTGTGAATCATCCCTGACTACCTGTGTGTGTTCCAGGCTGCTGTCTGAGATTCTGAAAGAGACAAGCGAGGACATCGAGGAGATTGAGTACCTAACTGATGGCTCCTGGCGACCCATCAGGGATGACAAGGAGAAGGACAGGGAGCGAGAACGCAGCAACACCCCAGAGTACCCTGTTGTTGATATATGTACGTATAAACACCGCCACTCTTGCTGTGATTCAGGGCAAGGGAATCCTTTTGTACCCGTTTTTAACTGGCGTCTCTGACTGCAGGCATTCCTGAGGCCAACGGTCATTCACCAGCCCACAGCAGCTCAAGTGTGACAGGCAAATCTGGAAGCGGTTCAGGGGGGCCGGCAGGAGTCACAGGAGGACCTGCTGTGCCGCCTGCAGGAGGTGTGGTGGTTGATCTGACACTTGACTCTTCGTCTGAGGAGGAAGGGGGCGGTGCGGGAGGTGACAGCGAGGACACTGAGGACAGCGCTGACAGTCCTGCTCCTAAGAGGGGCCGATACGACTACGACAAGGACTTGGTCACTGCCTACTGACCCCGCAGCTCTGCCCCCTCATAGACTGACACTCACACACACAGACGGAGAGGCAGGGGGCTAAAAAGGGGAAGACAGGAACAGAGTAATCCACTAGATGCAATGACCCTCCCTCATACCCAAACATCAGAGCCTTTTAGCAGCTCGGGTTTATATCTAGAAAAAACAAACACACTCTCAAACATGCACTGTCGATGAATCTTCGATCTAGAGTGATTAGGATTCCTGTTTGTACTGTACACCACTGGAAGCAACTCTAACCATTGGCCAACTATCACCTTGTACCGTCCTTCCTCTCCTAAAGGGATTAATGGATCCAGCACCCCCACGCCTTTCTCTTCAGACTATTCCCTCTCCACCACCCCATCTCTCTTTGTATCTGACTCAGAATTACAGGCTCTTTTAGCCGTGGGCGTTCAATGTGTGTGTCTCTGAGTTTTTGATTTGTGACGAACAGGCAAGTTGAAAATGACAGGTGAAAAGAAAAAAAAAAAAAAAAAGAACAAAGGAAAGAAGATTATTTAGGGGAGGCAGAAATGGCAGGAGTGTGATGCAAATTTAAAAACCTCTCCCACTGTGTTTGGATTTCTGTGTTCAGAGAATTAATTCAAAGCTTGAAAGGTTATATCAGGAATTTATCCTTTTTAATTATGAAAGGGCAGAACACAATACTGGCCTCAATGTGTGATGCTTTCCATTTTATGTTCTTGGATTTAAAAAAAAAAAAGAAAAAAAAAAAGAACCTACCTCAGTCATAAAAACTTAGCAGACTGACCAGAGAGTAGCTTAGAAGGAAGCGGAGGGCGGAAAAATTGAGACTTTATGGAGCCAATTTTACACTGGAGATTTTGTTTTCCTTTTTTTTTTTTTTTTTTTTTTTGTAATTATTCCATTTTTCACGCAGCTGTTTTTCTCTGGAGCTACACAATTTCTTTCGGAAAGTAAGTTTGTGGATAATCAAGCTAACTGTAGGTGGTACCGTGGCAACCTGTAAACCATTACTGCAGTTATATTGCTGTAACAGGACTTAGTCTGGTACATCTCTCAGCACCATCACATACGGACACAACTCCTCAAAAATTACCGTACTCTAAATGTATTTCTTAAATTCACGGGCAGAAAACGGTTGCAAGATTTTGGTGCCTTTTTGGTAAGTGGTGAAGATTGGAGGTTGTGGTCGTACGGTTAGCTGAGCTGGGCCTCAGTCAGAGTGTTTTATTTTCTCCTTTTCACATTTACAAGCAGAAAACAATGTGGTAAAGGTCAGTTAAGGAAAAGATTCAGAAGTGCTGTTACCCTTTCTGTGCCCTGCATTTTTCTTTTATTTATTGAAGTGCTTCATATTCTCTAAGCAATTGTTTGGAATGAATCTACATGTCTGGTTGTGCACAGACAGGATCTAGTTGTTGCAAAAAGCAGGACTCTGCTGCTGCTGCTGCTGCTGCTGCTGTAATTGGTCCGGGCTTATGGCTCCGCTGTCGACATCTCGTCTCCCCTTCTGAATTAATCCGACCTGGGTCAAAGCCCTATTCAGAGTACTGTGCTACGGTGGGTTCAACATGTTGACACAAAGAAACTTAATGAAGTGTCAATAAGTACAAGCCCCACCAAGCTTAAAGTCATTGATTGGATTACAAATTGTCCTGTCTGGAACAAGTGGAGCTGCTTCAACCAACAATCCCCCTCGGCCTCCTTTCAGTGTAGATAAGGTCATACCTATTTGCTGCAATGGAGTTGGACTTTAATTGCTACGTGCTGTAGGCTTTACAACTAATGTTCCTCCGCACCTGCACTAGTTTTGCGTGTATGTGACGGCTGCTCCTCCTCAGTAAGGAAGCTCTGACTGGTTGTGTCGTATTGTTTTCAAAGTCATCAGCATTTTGCCCAATTAGGGGGAGGGGAGTGTTGCTAGAGCTATTTGCACTTTTCATTTAACACTTCATCACAAATTCTTGGCTTTTTTTGAAAGCCATCATGTATTGTGAGTATTAACCGAGGATCTCCTGTGACCAGTTCTCCTCAAACGCATGAGGATATGTGAAGCTGTGAGAGCGGCTCCACGTGAGGCATTTGATTTGTAGTCATGACTGCAATTTTTTTTTTTTTGTCCATCCCTCATCATCCCTTTGTTGCCATTTGACAAACATAGCATCAGTTTTTCTTTTACTTTGCTCAAATGCACAGAGGAATGATATTTACACATTGATCCAGGGCCTCGCTGTTGCAAGCGCATCCTTGACAGGATTGGAAAAAGTAGGTTCGGTTATAACTGGTCTTCCATTTTTCTCTCTTTTTTTGACAGATTAGAAAATTGGTATACTGTAGAGAAATCGTAAACCACACAAAGCTGATTGATGGCACCTTGAGAGACATCAGGCTCTGTCTCGCAAACAGATATTCTTTACAAGGCGCTTAAAAGCAAAATAATGTCAAGAACTCCTAATACCTGTCTTTAACTGGGCAATTTGTATTTGTAAGTAACTGCATTTAGAAAACGACATTTGTTGCTAGATATAGACGGTCATTATTCGAGCTTATCTCCTCAACTTTTCTTTGCCTTCTGGTCAAAGATGAGAGGTGGTGCCGGTTGCTACTGTGGAACTGAGCCAGATGAGTTTGTAGATGTTGGGAGCTGGAGAGAGAGCGGAGAGTCTGGTCTTTTTGGTAGTGGCATCTCTTCTTATGATAATGCATAAGGTAGCATGGGCAGAGGCTTACAATCCATGATGTAAATGTTTTGTTGTTTTTTTTTTTATATGTTCATATTAAAAGACAATAAAATTAAAATAATATTTTATTAAGCCTTGAATTGCCTCCAGTTGTTCCTGTAAGGCAAACAGACAAGAAGCTGTGGTGGACACCAGTACCTGAAGCTGATGCCACTGACGACTTGGAGGGCTGGTCAAGGTAGAGATTGTCATGTCCTGTACCAAACGCTCAAATATGGGGACACATTCAATGCCTGTTGAGGATAAAATTGTAAAATTCAAAATGATCGTATTCTAACAGCTGTTATTGACGTGTGGAATTAATTAAAGTCGGTTCTTAAAAACCTGTTTGATGCTCTTTTATTTTTGAAAGCAAATGTTAGCCTTCCTGTATTCAGACAGCCATGTTTCACTATTTTGTCCAAGTGTAAAATGTCAGCTTGTGTTCAGTTAACTCAGTTCTTTTCTCATGGAAAGGTCGTGACACCTGTAGTAAAAAGCAACTTGTACTTTGACCTATAAAGTGTTATATGATGATCCTGATTAAAACGACTATCTGAAACGAGCTAGACAAAGTTCTTACTATTATTTCATTTAGCTCTGTGTACTCTTGCAGCAGGTGAAGTTGTGCCAGAAACCCTGCTCTCTCATTTATCATGAAAAGAAGTACAAATCTGCATGTTGCAGCCATCATCTCAAAAGTGTTGTCAACAAAACACCCCAACATGAAAATCTGTGTCAATGTTGATCCCATTCTTGTCTCAGGTTACAGTAAACACCAGATAGTTGTGCTGTCACATTGTGTGATACAGTAATTGTATAAGGGATGAGTGATGGTGAGCCTCACTGATATCAAGACCTGGAAACTCAAGAATCTTAATGGACTTTGTTAAACACATTATCCACCCAACTACAAGCTGATGAGTGTAATTTACTTGTCCTCATTATGGCACTCTGATCATACACCAAGCCATGTATGAAATCTAGTCTTGTTTGTAAAACTGTCGCGGCATGCAGCCATATTAATGCGTGAATTTAAGAGGGTTTATTTGTCTTCTTTTATTACGCGAAACAATCAAAAATTCAAACAAAAACAAGTTTTCATTGTGATGATGAAAACAACACTAACAGCAAAACTACACATACATAGTAGAAGACATGACAAAGACGAAGAAGATAAAAATCGATTAGTAATAAATAAAGCAAGACCCTTTTGACAGCTTTGCAGCCTCCAAAACTAATAAATGAATGCTATCAGGTTGTTTTGCTTGTAGCAGCATGTTAATGGTGGAGCTGTTGCAGATTTAAGTGTTGGATGTAGTTTAATCCGTATTGATGCATCATATTTGTTAAAATGATCATCGTGTTTTACATATTAAATGAGAATCTTGTTTCTTGTGCCAATAAAGCTCATTACACTGTCAGGTAAACTTAACTGAAATGATAGGATATTAAAGTGTTTGTCAGTCGTTTGACAGTCGTACAGTGAGACAAGAAGCCATTCTATATCTCTTAACTGATATCTCATAAATACATTCAAATAGTAACATAAGGAGAGTTAACTCCAGCTCGTGCATCAGGTTTGATCAATTAATCGTCATGTTTTGGGAAAAAAAAGTCATCTTCCAAGTAACTTGTAACTGTCGCTGTTAAGTAGTGACGAGTACATGATTAACTTCTGAAATGTTTTGAAACACAAAGTGGCAGAAAACAATACCTGATGTAGAATTTTACAATGAAATGTACTGTTAGTGAAATTGAAGTGAAGGAAAGCATACATAAGAGCGAACGTACTTACCATCGGTACTTTTCAGGGATTTGTCAGATATGATAGATACAATGTACGCATTTTTATGTTGTGCTTTGAACTACTTTATATATTTGTATGTTGCTTCCTCCACAGCAATGTATCCGTATCGTCTAGGTAATCATAGATGTTCTTTAATGGAGAAGGTGTAATAAATCCTATTTTCATTTTTGGAATATTTTTATGGTGTTTTTGGTTATAAACGTGTGTCCAAGCAGCTTTCTGGTCATGTGTTTAACTTAATGTTCAGATTGACTCATCATCCTGTTGAGGATCAACTCGAATCACCCGCCCTGGCAACCTATGGGTGTTTGGTCAAGGGGTTAGAGTGGGAGGACGCTTCAGTCACTCCAGCTGCTCTGGTTGCTCCAGCTTCTCCAGCTTCACCTCATCAGTCTGATGGGCAGCAGAACTTCCACATCCACTCAGTGGAGGTTATGGTGGGTATGCCCCCTGGGATAGATGTCGGTCAGACCCCACATGTTTACATAACTCTTCTTCTACTCTGCTTTTATTACTGCCCCTTTAAGAAAAATATACACTTCTTTAACACTGCGTCGCGTCTTCTGAATTTCCACAGAAAGAGGGAGGCTGAGAGGTTGTTTCCCAGACACTACGTCAAGAACGCCTTCATGTTTTGCCTAAAAGAGCAGAGGGAATATGTGGAGGCTGACTTAAACATACAGGATTACGCAGATATGAACACACTGCTGGGACAGAGGGCATGTGTGCTCACTCACACCAGCTTCATCACAGTTTGGTATTTGGTTACTAGTTATGGGCAGATGAGGGTTTGTTTGTTTTTTTAAGAGCTATACCAACCTGAACCTTTAGGGGAGCAAACACACCCCACCGCACCTGAAAAAGTGTTAATTCCTGGGCTAAATCCAATCCAAGAGACCCAGCTGCATATTGCCAAAGATTTGCTTAAATTGCTTAAAGTTTCCAGAAACTGATTTTGTCGAGAGGAATCTATGTGTCCCCAAACTCTCCTAAAACAACCAGTTTTGTTACCGAAGGTGCTTGTAAATGTCGACTTGTTATTATGACCTGCAGATTGACCCTTGTATCACTTTTGGATACATCTGTGTGTGCGTGTATGTACTAACTCATTCCCATGCTTTCACACCAAGGTTTCCTTGATTTCCCCCCATGGGAATGAATAAAGTTTTCGGAATCGGAATCGGAATCGGAATCGGAAGTCATCTGGTTGTATTGATGATAAACAGTGTGGTGAAGTTGCTGCTTGTATGACCCCAGTCCCATTCCACTCCATCTCTGCGTCAGGTTTAAGTCTCAGTCTGTAGCCCACACCCAAGGAAGGAGGCGGATTTGCTGAGTATCTCCTGTTGTAGGTGCTTTCAATATAAGCCTGTTCAGCCCTGGCATCAATCTGCTTTACCTAAGCCAGGTTGGGGGTCCAGCCAGGTCTGAGTTGGTGGTTGAGTTAAGGAGCTGCGGTTCGCTCTTTTACTATCCACAAGGGCTCTGGCTGGACTCTCTTTGTCAGGTCTGTGGCTGTATCACTGTAACTCAGTTGTCTTAAGTTTCTTTTTGCGGTCCTGACAACTCGCTTGCTTTTTATATGGATGCAAGCACGCAGTAGCATGTAGGAAGTATTGTTCATGCACCATTATATATTTCATAGTATTGTCTGTCTTATTGTACAGTGCCTTTTATTACCACCAATCTAACACAAACCATCCATCCATCCATCGTCATGTTCTGCTTATTCCTTTCTAGTAAGGGTCACAGGGGGGCTGGAGCCTATCCCAGCATCTACGGGCGAGAGGCGGGGTTCACCCTGGACAGGTCACCAGTCCATCACAGGGCCAACATACAGAGACGAACAACCATTCACACTCACATTCATACCTACGGTCAATTTAGAAATTCCAATCAGCCTCGTCCCCTCTTGATGTCTTTGGACTGTGGAGGAAGCTGGAGTTCCACACAGGACCCACACAGGAACAGGGAGAACATGGAGACTCCACACAGAAAAATCCCGCGCCCAAGCCGGGACTCGAACCCGGAACCTTCTTGCTGTGAGGCCACAGTGCTGACCACTGCACCACCGTGCAGCCCTAACACAAACCAAATAAAGCTATTATTTTTAGTTTTAATTCTTTATGAAAATTCAAGTATGTATCATTATTATGACTTTCAAAGGGAGCAAACAAGTTGGTGCATGTTAAACAAATGCATCTGTTGGAAATGTAACATTGAGACTTTAATTTGGAGTCCCATTGATCGCTAATGCAAAGAAATAACAAGTTTTCCTTTTGGCTGTTCTAAAGTGAAACAAAGTAAAAGATATATTTAAAACCTTCCTATTCAACAGAGTTGTTGTGTTCTTGTTGTGCCATGGTGTGATTTTTGGAGTATATGTAACTGTCTACTTTGCAGCACTTTGAGATTTGATCAAATGTAAATTGCATTACAAATATAATGTGTTATTATTATTATATATCATTTTAATGGAGTTTGGTTTAGAGTCCATCCATCCATCATTTTCTACCTCTTATCCTGTTAAGGGTCACAGGGGGGCTGGAGCCTATCCCAGCAGCCTTCTGGTGTGTGTGTGTGTGTGTGTGTGTGGGGGGGGGGGGGGGGGTACATCCTGGATGGGTCACCAGTCCATCACAGGGCCAACACATACTGTATAGACAGACAACCATTCACACTCAAAGCCACAGCTACAGTCAATTTAGAGTATCAATCAGCCTCGTCCCCTCTTGATGTCTTTGGACTGTGGGAGGAAGCTGGAGTACCAGAGAGAACCCACACAGGAACAGGGAGAACATGGAGACTCACACAGAAAGATCCTGTGCTGGAGCCAGCAACCTTCTTGTTGTGAGGCAACAGTGCTAACCACTGCACCACCGTGCTGCCCTTTGGTTCAAAGTATCTAGGTTTATTTCAGAGCTCAAAACTCTTGGGGAAACCTTCTTATAACCCAACTCAAACATCTGAAAATATGAGTAACAAAATTTGTTCTTAAAACATCTTTATTATCTGCTACTTTGTTATTTTTCAAAGACATTACTAAACCACTACAGAGAACAGATGATTATAGAATATCCAGGAATACACACAATGGACACAACTACAAACTCCTCAGTGCAACGGTTTGTCCTCAGCTGGGCTCTCTGACTACGATTCAAGCCAGATATTAAGTTTCACTTTGTCTTGTTGTGCTGTGTTTCGCTGTGTTGAAAGGTGTTCAGTAAAAATGTCTCATCTAAAACACCTATACACTATTTTGTGAACTGGTTTTTGTACCAAATGGCATCACCTTTATATTTTCTTTATCAAACGACTCTCTATTTAGCAGTTGAGGCTTGAAAGCATCGTTACATATTTTGGTTGGAGTACACATTAAGCCCTCTATACAAATAACTTGAAATTCAGAAAGTTGACTTTTGTTGGTGGACGGTTTTTATTGAGTTCTTCGTATAACTTCGGTTCTAATTTGTAGCCGCTGGGTGGCAGTAATATGTAGCGCAGCCACTCTCTTGACTGCCGTTAAACACGCTAGAAAACTGCAGAGCGGATAGTGAAAAGATTGGTTAAAGTTGCAGCTTCACTGGCGTCCCGGAGGTGTTACCTCAAACGGCTCACTTCGTCCATTTCTAATGAGATGTATGCACTTCTCGTGTGGACTTGACAGAAGGTCTCAGTCTCGCGTTATCTTAGAGTGACTCTCCCTGTGGGTGTCACACAGGCAGGTCTGATGCTGCAGCTGCTGTTTCCTGTATTGAAGAACCACCAGTCTGAGCCTAAACCCTTCTCGCTTCAGAGCTCCACACCCTGACTTGAAACACGGAGGGGGTTGGAACTCCGTCGCTGCTGTGCAACGGAAGGAAGCCAGGCGAGTCCCGGTGTTGCTGCCGGTAAAGAACGTGGCGGCCTGTTTCATTGTGAAAGCGGAGAAGCAAAGGACTGCACTGACTGATTTTTTTTCTCCTGGAGTTGATGCCAGCTAGTAGCAGCTAAGTGGCTAATGGCTAGTAGCAGCAGGTAGATAACCTAGAAGAAACGGAAAACTAGCAATGTGCTTACTCCAAATGTTATAGATGCATCTGAAAACGACTCGACATTTCAAGAATACATCGTAATGATACGTTTTACCAAACTAGATGACTGACATGCTCCTGGAAGTGTACTAACTTTGCTAACGTTTGCTAGCTAAGTTATTAGCCACTTAGAGCTGATCCTGTTGCTCTCTCAGGCTCAGTATCGACCAAGTTTAGCAGCTGCCAAGCTCACTCCAACTCATTGCATTATTTGAGAAAGGGACTAAGTGTAGTTATTGAAATGGCTCCCAAAAGAAGACCCGTTCCCCTGAACATAACGCCCATTGGAGAAGGACAGGCCACCTCAAATACCATTGATGCTGCATCTGAGTGAGTAACCCTATGAGTATGTGGGGCTGTACTGCTGTTAAATATAGCTTTAACTAGTTGTCTTGTTTATTTGTGTGTCATTGTATAATTAAGCATCACAGACATATGCCCCAGCCCTGTAATATCAGTGTCTCAACCCTGCTGAGCTCACCATTTCTCCTCCCAGAGCCAATCTTGAGGCCTTACAAAAAAAGCTGGGTGAGCTGGACCTGGACGAGCAACAGAGGAAACGACTGGAAGCCTTCCTCACCCAGAAAGCCCAGGTTGGAGAGCTGAAGGATGAGGATTTTGACCCTATTTGTGAGTTGGGAGCTGGGAACGGAGGAGTGGTCAACAAGGTCCGCCACAAACCTTCGGGTTTGGTCATGGCTCGGAAGGTACAAATTTAAGACTTGTTGACATTTTTGTTACAGGTAAAACATGCCAGTGGGAAGATACTGACAGCATGCACATTCTACAGTTATGATTTCGGGTTACATTTTTATAACATCAGGTACATTCTTGATTTGTTGCAGTGGTGTCAGCATGAGGTTATCCTCTGGAGTAAAAAAAAATTACCCAATACTGTGAATGAAGTGCAGCAGTGACAAATTCACACAAACCACCAGGAGAATATGAAACTGTACCAGGAAGCCATTCATCTCATAGATTGATAACAGAATAGTTAGAGCCAGTATGATTCTCATGACCTGAACTTGGACACCAAACTATAAATATGGCCATTATGGAATAGAAATGCTCTGCTACTTCTATTCTGACTCTTGAATGTGCATGTCGGTTGGTACTGACTACTTTTTCAGCATCAGTGTTTTTTAAGACGCTCGGTCAAACCAATGCTACTGGCAGAACAAAAGTAGTTGATTTCCTGCATTTTAGCCAGGGATAACGGAGCTAACTTGGCCGAAGCAGCGTCTCGTGTCAGTCTAGTTAATTATGTGGTGTCAGATTTTTTTGTATAGACTTGCTTACTTGATGCCAATCCCACATTTGATGCCAGTACTGGAGTCATGTCAGGGATCACAATCGGAACAACTGTATTATGGACGGGTGGCAGCAGATAGCTATTTGTTTTCTGCAGACTTCAAAGCATCATTTCATCCAAAAAGTGTTGTTTATCTTTGAATCTCTTTGTCTTGAACCCATGAAAACATTTTATTTACTTGTTGACAAGAGGATCCGAAAAACAAAAGCTACAAGTTTTTAGCTTTGAGGTTGTGGGGAAAACATTAGTAAAACTGTCCAAAATGTAAACTCAATCTTAGCATGAGCTCATATAGGCCAACTGGTGCCTGTGGATTTATTGAGCATATGAGCGAATATAAAAGATTTGGATTATACTGAATGATGCATTTGAGAGTTTATAAAAAGAAGGTTTTGCTGTGGATATGATTTTTCCATTAGCTTCATGCTAATAATAAGTTGAGAATTCTGGAGTCACCAAGTAGTCATGCAGGGGAAAAACATCTTTGTGATTTCAATTGCAAGGCAAATTACACTTTTTTTGGTGAATGAACATTTAAAATCTATAAGATAATAAACCACAGGATACTAATCAGCCAGTATCAGCTGACATGAGCACAATTGTCTTTTCAGTCATGCTTTACCCCAGAAATAGGATGTAATAATACCTGAACACATAGATTAATTTCCCTTGCAAGCTTTTTACATGTTGAGTATTGGACTACTTGATGTGTGTGAGTTCACTATTTTAAAGGCGCATTAGGCTTAGAAACTAGTTGTAGTTTCAGAACATAAATTTGACCGAATATTCGGCATAAACACTTGTCTGGTCATTATTTCATACAATGTCAGTTTCACCTTTTTGAATAATAGGTTTCATTTCACCAAGATTTCTGCTAACTTCCTTCAAAGTCTTCACCAAAATGACAAACATGGATGTAAACTGCAACTGGCAGTAATTCAGGTTGTTATGTTAAATGTGTTTTATGTACCTTGATGAGAATAACGTTTCATACTTTCCTGTCTCAGTTGATCCACCTGGAAATCAAGCCTGCCATCAGGAACCAGATTATCAGAGAGTTGCAGGTTCTGCACGAATGCAACTCCCCCTACATTGTGGGCTTTTATGGCGCCTTTTACAGCGACGGCGAGATCAGCATCTGTATGGAGCACATGGTGAGATGCAATGACTCATACTGATGAATACAAATTGTTGTGGTTGGAAACTAGTGTCTTATCTCTTGAAAATATCAAAAACAGGTTCCTGCGTATGGAAAGCTTGTGTAAATTATTTGTTGTTTAAGTGGTAAAACTGAACCAAATATGTGCTTTGTCACTTTAGGATGGTGGATCCTTGGACCAGGTCCTGAAGGAGGCCAGAAGAATCCCAGAGGAAATCCTGGGAAAAGTTAGCATAGCTGTATGTAATTCCCTTATTTATTTATTTTTACACAAACATGCAGTTTTGTTATGATATTCAGGTTGCTTATTTTAACCCAGATTTGACCAAACTGTTATTTTAAAGATTGCTACAAGTTTGAGTTATAATGAAAGTTTATATTCGATGCTGGGTTAGCTGCAGAACTTAACTTTGAAATGTCTACACTTCCTGTCCACTGATGGCTTACACAGTTGCTTGCTCTATGACGTCACTTCAAGAGTGGATACAAGATAAACATATTTTATATTACATGTAATTGGGCCAAGAAAGGCCCATTCACTTAACATTCTTTTGATTGCAGGTGATAGATGCTCTTTCTATAATTTCACGTGTACGTAATCGTAATTGCATTAATTTCACTGTGTTAAAATTTTTTATTGTGCTCAGAAGACACAGCAATAATTATTATACTGCGGGATATCATCTAGAAAGCTGCTTTACTTCATAGGAGGTAGGGGTGTAACTGTTCGTTTTAACAATGATTCGGTTCATATCACGATTTGTGGTTACCGATACTATTCAAGGATGAAATTAGTTCGTTTAGATGGCCACGATCTGAAAAGATTCAGTGACTTGAAATCGACCCAATAACTTTTTAGTCAAAAATTCTACCAGTGTGAAGTTTCCTAGATTACTGTTGTTTCTTGTAAGGGAATCGGGCATAAATTGATAATGGATACAAAACATAAACAAGTAAACAGTGAATGGAAAATTCATTCACGTTGTCTTTGAATGAAGTGCAGCCAGCACTTTAAATTGAATAAACTGGAGATCAAACTTTTCTGCTCTCATTGTCAATGTACAATACATTTTCAATAAAAGTACAGTAAGTGCAACCAACATTTCAGCAGTAGCTTTACCTGCTACTTCTGCTTTTGTTTTGCAACATAAAAATAGCACAATATTTAAGTCAAATTTAAAGTGCAACTAGCATCTCTTCAGGTTGATTCAACAGTAGGTTTACCTGCTACTTTTGCTTTTGCATATCCTACAAACAGCAAGCGACTTTTTTAGAATAGCTCCATCTTTGCAAAAGCCAAAGCGTTTCCACACCCTGGATTTCTAACTCACAAGCTTCTCCTCTGTCATCCGCCATGCTACGTTTTGTTGTTCTGAAATTCGCGCTGCTGCTGGCACGTGGCGATGACGTCACTGACAGGCAAGCAAATCGAGTAACGATTAACATTCCTTATCATTAAAAGTACTAAAGAATATTAGTAGTGTTAAGTAGTAATAGTGGTATCTATGCAATCAATTGATTACATCTTAAAACGATTTTAGACCGGCCGACTTGCTGAGAACAGGTCGATGTAGTTGGGTCATTGGAATATAAATCAATACATCGATGTAGTAGATAAATCGTCAAACCCGTAATAGGAGGCAAATCTGATTTTACCTGATTGTCACTTTATCGATTGTTGTTATATTGTCTTGGTTACAGGTGTTGAGAGGACTAGCCTACCTGCGGGAGAAGCACCAGATCATGCACAGAGGTAAAGATGTCTTCTTCCCTCAGTACATTCCATTTCTGTCCGAATTCATCATGCAACTTTGTCAAAATACTGCAGTAACAAAGGTTGTAGTTTATGAAGTCATACTGGTGAGGGACCCACATTATTAGGATGTATGTGGGCATAAACTTTTGGAAAAAGTAGTGTTCTAATTTGTACAGAACAGTTGTGTATTGGTAGCACTGTCACTGCATGTGCAGTGTCTTATACATTATGATAAACCAAGTTGCTATATACTGTACTCTCCGAGTGGTGTGGTTTTTTGTGTGTGTGTGTGGGGGGGGGGGGGGGGGGTGTTGACACCAAAAATCCTGAACTGCACGGTCTAATTATCATCAACCATGCTGTGTGGCAAGTATAAAATGCTGATTACACCCAGTTAATCTCGATTTTCGATCAAGCTGGAAAGAGGAAGAGATCTAAGTGACTTTGAAAGAGGGTTAATTGTGAGGTACTGATGGCAGGAGCTTCAGTCAGACCGCTCAGCTTGTTTAGTGTTTCAGCAGGAGCACTGACATCTGCATTTAGGTCTATGGAAAAGACATCTGTAAATAGGATCGGACGTTGTGGTCGACAGTGCACATTTGACGACAAAAGAGCAACTGTTAAAAAGCTCAAGACACGTGTGTTTTTATCATGTTTCAACAGGGGTTTTATTAGTTTTTCCTTCATTTGAAACTGCATGCGAATATCTATTTAAAATATGAAAGTTGAATTTAAGAATGTGGCAGATGAGTTAAGAAGTCTTGCAGCCTTAGGGGTGGGGTTGGGGGGGGGGGGCTGCTCCAGGAGTGGAGACAGCAGTGGGGTTACCAAGCTCAGGCTGGGATGCGTGCTCTGCTCAGAAAAGAAGCAGCCAACCTGTCACTTGGCAGGTGGGTACCAGGATGCGATCAGACTGTACTGGCAGGAAATCTTGGACATTAATGTAGTCAGGTTGCTGTGAGTGCATGAATCCATGTTGGACAGTTGTATGCTAACCCCTCCAGTCAGGGAAGCTAGGGCCTTTTGCTAGCATTCACTGGGTTCCCTGTGAAGGAGGGGTCACTGCAAATACAAAAAAAAAAAAAAATCCTTTTCCCTTGATAATCCTGATGGGCGCCCCGGCTTCCCAACCATCCGAGATAACCTAGAAAACACTTGATCAATTTTCCAGTCATGGAAAACACATGGAAACTGACAGGGTAAAATGTCTTGAATCTTGTGTCCTGGAAAAATACCTCAACATTCTTCATTTCTATCGCTGACAACGGCCTACTAATGTTTCAGTTCAGCTTGGGTTTGGACCCCAAAGCAGACACAGATGAAAGGGTGTCAGTAAAGAAACATCTTTCTTTTTTATTGTAGGAAAAAGGCAAAGGGGGTTTGGGGAACTTGGGTGATGATGGGAGCAGGCTGAAGAGTCTGCTGGCTTGCTGGCTAAGGCTGCAGACAGGGTTGCTGGAGAGTGAATTGCTGACCAGGGAGCTGAGGTTGTTTGGGCAGATGAGGCAATATGAGGGCACAGACAATCATGAACTGGAAAACAACGCAAGTCACAGGCACAAGGGACAGACCAGGAAGTAGTCTGTGCATTCACAGCACTTAGTGGAGATGAGCTTTGCTACCACTGTTGCCAACAGAGGAGTGAACTGCCCTTAAAACATCTCCCTCTTTCCTCCTCTTCCACTGGATTGTCCATGTAATGTCAAAGGTCAAGCAAGAGTAAACAGAAGAAATAAATACAGTCAGGAGTGGTTTTTTTTTTTAATTCAATGAATAATCAAACTGTTTCAAGGTACTTTCTCACAGGCCATTTTTAAAAGATCAGCACCATTGTTGTCAAGATGATCCTGCTATTGTTCTGTTTGATCGTTGTTGTTTTTTCTGTCAACTGAAAAAAAGTTGGTATAGTGCTGCTCCACAGTGTAATTTTTAAATGGCCTGCCAGCTTTCCATAATCAGGTGGGAGGGACGCTGGTTCGTTTTATACAGACATCTAGTGCACTTCCACTGCTCATTCAGAAGCAGAACGTTCTTCCCCTCCACTCAATCTAAAGGTTAAATGGACAACATTTACACCTCCCTCTCAGTCGGTGACTCACTCACTCTTGCGGCATTCATCTATCCTACTGGTTACCAGGTTAGCACAACTAAACATAAAGGGTCAGCGTTGGAATAGCTGTAATAAGACAGACAACTGATGATGTTACACACTAATAATAACATCAACCTGTCTGAGGCTAATTTTGCTAACTTGAGCTATTGCTATGGTTAGTTAGCAAAGATTATCTTGGGCAGTCCAGCAGGCAAGGAGCCACCTCCACTGGCTTTTCAGCTTAGACCATTGTAAATTTGCTGAACCAGCATTGGCATTTGTCTTGCTCCTTTTTGATACAGCATTATTTGAGAGGGGGATGAACTGGCGTATCTCAGCCATTTCTTTGGTTCATCCAGCACCTGGCAACTCATGAGCTCCGTGACGACACATAGAGAACACATGATATTAAGATGTTCATGGTATTGGCTGAGAGATCCTTAACCATTTGGCAGCCAGTTCACTGGAATGTAAATTATATGAACATTTTGGACCCAAATAAAACTTTTAAAAAAAAATTACCACCATAATCTATTTTTCAAGTAAATTTAGACTTTAACTCTTCAACTTTCTGAAAGTTCTGTCGAATATTTTTTTAAAGTTTTTTTTTTTTTTTTTCTTAAAATTGTTTCTATTGTACCTTTTGAGCACTCAAGTGTCTTACACAGAAGGTGAGGTGTAATCATGGTGCAGTGTTCCAGGCTGTGGTTAGTTAGCAAAGATTAACTAACTGTGCAAAGGTTTCTGTGTAATGTAAACTTGAAGAAGATAGATATTTGTCAAAAGAAAACATTTGATTTTCCAGTGTGGATTTCTGTTTTTCATGTAAATTTGTATTCATTTTCTTAGTTCTTTTAGTTCCATGTGTTCTGCATCGTTTCACAATCGGGAATTTTGGTAAAAGCTTGCAGTGCCTCTTTATCGCCGAACAGGAGTGCATGTCTGACCGTTGGATTCTAAGGCAGACTGGTTATGCACACCACTACAGTGACGAACGGCGGATGTGCTTTTTTTGAAAAGACCAGTGAAAGCAGCAGCCGGACTTGCGTAGTGGAGTGTAGTTTGACTGTGCATCAGGGTCAGTGGTACTCTAGCAGAGAGTTGACTGTGAGCTCAGGCGGTAATTACAGCCTCTCATATGTGATTATACAGCAGCCTCACCCTGTTGACCCCTCCTTCCCCCCGCATCTCTCTCCATTGTTGTCCAACTCCTTCATGCCACCTCTTTCTCAGTCCCTCCTAACATGCCCTTGAGTGGAAGGACAGGGTCACACATACAAACACACACCACAAAGGACAGATGCAGGATGCTTTCTTACCCCATTTTTAAGCACAATGCTCCTCAGTCAGTTGCAGGAAACTGTAACACAGAAAATTGCAGTTTTTTCTGTGACAGATGTCATTTTTATCAAGTTTGAAGGTCCTAAGGGTCGTAATTATTGATTGATTTATCTTTTTAGCTAACTCGGTGATAATTAAATGTAGCATTCACACTAGTGATGAGTGGTGTTGATTCTACCATTGCTAAATATCAACTGTCCTCAAGTGGTGTGGGATAGAAATCATCTATTTATAGTCACGGTCACATTTTAATCAATAATCATATCTCATACAAAAAAGAGCACCCAGAGTGCCCAGACCTCTGCAATTAGGTGTTTTTTTTTTAATCTTATTAAATGTTAAATTAGTGATACCTGATTGCAAAAATGAAAATTAAACCACAAACGCAGAGGGAACCTCTCACAATAAACTTAAGACTTTCCTGCTTTTTCCTGTTTTGTGTGTAAATATATAGATATAGATAAATAGATATCTTTCTCTATATATAGACAAATATATAAACAAACTCTCCTAATGTGTCAAATGTTCTAATGCTACTTGTACATGCGCACACTCAGTACTATTCTTATTTGGTATTCCAAACAGCTCTTTGTCAGCCTGATACTACAGAAATTGGATTGCCTAAAATGTCAGGAAGGAGGTTTTCAGAGACCGAATGACGCTGTCTCACTGAATACGTAATACATCTTGATGTGTTTATTTTTGTTATTATTTTGATGATGTTCCTTTGGCCTCGTAGATGTCAAGCCCTCCAACATCCTGGTCAACTCTCGTGGGGAGATCAAGCTATGTGATTTCGGTGTTAGCGGCCAGCTCATAGATTCCATGGCCAACTCCTTTGTTGGAACACGCTCCTACATGTCGGTGAGTCAGCTCCGCACGCCTGCACCCCCACCCTTTTTCCTCTGGCCCTATCCCCACTTTCCTTCTCCTCTTTTCTCACATTGCTCTCGTTCACTGGCCCCGCCCTCTGCCTTCCTTTCCTCTGGCCCTCGCTCTCTCCCCTGCCAAGAACCGAAGGCCGTGCCCAGGAAAGGGCTCTTTGGCAAAGACGTAGGCAACTGTGTTCTCTCTTTCTCATCCTTCTTTCCCCTTGGTTGTGGACACCTGGTTGATGCATTGCCGAGGGCGGCTTGTCTCTCCTATCCTATTCCCATCCCCTAACACAAAGCACCGCTGGTGTACGGACTTTTGCCCTTGTTACCATAATCCCCAACATGCACACCTGTCCTTACTCACCTTTCTAACTAAAACAGTCCATGGTTACTCTTCACTTCCTGCCAAACCCTCATATCCTCTCTCCTCTTGCCCTGACTACACCCACCTGCCTCCAGTATCCCCCCACCCCCCACCATTATCCGCTCCCACTTCCTCTGCCCAACCCTCTCTCCTGCCTGACATTTTGGCTCTACCTTAACCCTCTGACGTATAATGTGTGTTTTTCAACAGCCGGAGAGACTGCAGGGCACTCACTACTCTGTTCAGTCTGACGTATGGAGCATGGGTCTGTCCCTGGTGGAGCTGGCAATTGGCCGTTACCCCATCCCCCCACCAGACGCCAAAGAGCTGGAAGCCATCTTCGGACGTGCTGTCCTGGACGGGGCTGAGGGAGAGCCTCACACCAACATGCAGAGGCCCAGACCACCCGGAAGGCCTGTGAGCGGTATGAAACAGGAAGCGTGTGACAACTTTTTATATTGCTTTTTTCAAGTTGGAAATTAAAAATTAACATGAGATTATTTAGTTGAATTAAAATGAAAAAAAGTATAATCGTATAAATGTGCAACTCCTCCACAGGACATGGGATGGACAGTAGACCTGCCATGGCCATCTTTGAACTCCTGGACTACATTGTGAATGAGGTGTCAGAAAACACAGACATGCTTATTGCTCTCCACCCACCCACCGTGACTGTATTCATAATGTTTTCATCTTGTAAATTTTATTTCCTCCTCAGCCACCTCCTAAGCTGCCACATGGTGTCTTCACTAATGACTTCCAGGATTTCGTCACAAAATGGTGAGAACTGACAATTTCTGCCTCCAAGTACAATCATGGTGCCTCTTACCTGTTCTCTTACAAAAAGATCAGGAGATAAGTTCAGATTTGAATACAGTGAAATAAGAGAGAAAAAGAGCCTCGTCCCCTCTTGATGTCTTTGGACTGTGGGAGGAAGCTGGAGTACCAGAGAGAACCCACGCAGGCACAGGGAGAACATGGAGACACACAGAAAGATCCCGTGCTGGAGCCAGGGCTCAGACCCAACAGTGCTAACCACTGCACCATCGTGCCGCCCAATCTGTTTATATGTACACTTTATTGTAAAAGTTTTCACCGTGTTTCTTTTGCTGTCAGATAGCCTTTTCTTTTGGCTTCACATTTTCCAACAGTAAAGCTTTGCTGTATTCTTACAAGTGCTGTATTACTCCACAGCATGGCAAATCAGCCATTAAAAAAAAACAACTAAAATGTTGTTCCGGTGCAATTTGCTCATTGGCACAGAAGACACGCTGACCCAAATCTAGGGAGTATAAGACCCTTTCAATGGACGACTTCCTCATATTATCCGAATTACCCCTTTAATAGATGCAAGAGTTATTTTAAACCAGTTCTTACTTGGATTTACTGAGCATTCACTGTATCATGATCTATACCGTTAGCATGTTCATAAAATTATGCATACCATTTCTTCTGTCATGTCTCAACTCATCATCTGTGTGTGCAGTTTGATCAAAAACCCAGCTGAGAGGGCGGATCTGAAGATGCTGATGGTACGTACCTAAAGTGACACTGCTACTCACAAGTAGGCGTCTGCCTCCCGCATCACTTCTTTGTGACTCCAGAATGCAGAAGGATTACGCTCAAAGCTAATGGCTAGCATCGGTGAACCAGTCGAAAAATGTTTTTTACACACTCAATTATCTAGTATGATCCTTGTCTGTGAATGAGCATTGAGCCCTGCAAGGGTATTCAGATGAACTACGGTTTGTTTATGGTCCAAAGTGTTAGTTTTTAGCTCAAATCAAAGTGTTTGTGGATTACTGAGGAAACCGCTGGATAAAGAAGATGGAGATCATACCAGATGATGTACTTGAGAGTTAAACCAACTAGTTCTGTTGTTAGCCTTCAAGCTTAATGTGCTTGGCTGGATCTGTCTGCATTCTGGAGTGACAAGGGAGTAATACAGGAGAGAAAAGAAGACACCTATTTGTGGGCATAGATATTGCTAAATTCACTTTTTCGGTGAAGTAATATTTACTTGAAGTTTGTTCAGTGGTTCTTTGTTTACAACATCTATGGCCAAACAAACACTGGTTTCCTATTGGTTCTCTTCAGAGTCACACATTCATCAAGCGCTCAGAAGTGGAAGAAGTGGACTTTGCCGGCTGGTTGTGCAAAACCATGGGCCTCAACCAACCCAGCACCCCCACCCGCAGCACGGAGTGAACAGCCCCCCGCTGCCCTGCCACGCTTTCCGGGTCTTGCTTGCATACACATACATAATACTGTACATACACAAGGCCCTCACACATATTGGCACTTTTTTTTTTTGTTGTTGTTTTTGGGTAGAACGGTTTTGCCCCCCCCCCCCCAAATTTATTTCTTCAGTAGCAGCAGGGCCTGTTGAGCCATTGTACTGTTAAAACCACAGCTTCACCATGCCAGTGTCAAGAGTCACGTTTCCACACTGCTACAGAGGATGTAAAGCACTGAAGGGCTGCCAGTGTGTCAGCTGAGTTCGCATTGATTGACAAACTTCTTTTGTATTGTTGAATATTCTGTATTAATCTTTTCTATGACAACAATTGATGGCTTATGGGACTGTATTTTAATAAATTATCTGCTGTAGAGATTTGTTGGGCATGAAATGACAGAGAGAAATCCAAACCCATTGTCTGCTCATGAAATCTAAATTGGTTTTGTGGCAGGTGAATGCAGCGATTTTTTTTCATTGAAAATCCCTTTTGTCAAAATTATTTATGCTAAAACTTGACCTTGAAAATACCTGCAATATTGTAATCAGATTTGTGGGTAGAGAGAGTGCAGGACAGATGAGGTGGTTGAAGAGTCATCTTCACTTTTTTTGCAACGAGTGATCGCTCTAAAGATGTGAACAATGTCACAAACCAAAGAGGGTACTCATGATTATTTTTCATTGCCTGACCAGTTGTTTGTGCAAGCACATTTATGAGCAGTGTATCAGTGTACTTTGAATGTTTTGATTTTTCATCCAGTGAGGTACACTCTGATTGTGTTGACATTGTTTCCTCACACATTTCTATTAATGTCCCTACTCCGTGTGTGTCACATGGGGGGTGGGGGAGGGGGGGGGGGTGTGTATGCTGTGGAGGCCTGAGATATGCCAGAATGTCTTTACTGACATTGAGTAAACGATGTTCAAAAATATATTCATGAGATGTTATAGCATGGTTTATCTTTCTTATACTGTATGTGAATTTTTGTTTCCTGAGATCATGGTGGGGGATGATCAGCTGGTGAAAAACCTTGAATATCAATATGAAATTTCAATCATGTTGGCTAATATCTTTTTTCTTTGTCTGTCTGTACTTCTCCCCCCCCCCCCCCCCCCCCCCCCCCCCCAACCTGAAGTGTGTTGAGTTATGTTCTCTCTATACTGCTACATGTGGCGCTCCCAGCTTTTTCTCGGGACACAACCAGACCTAAAGTCTTTTTTGGGAAAGAATTGGGTTGAAAAACAACTTTTTATTTTCTCCTTTTGATTTAACAAAGATGTGGTGTAAGTACAAACCAACTTCAAGTGGAACTTCAGACAAACTGAAGCAAACATTTAGTTAGTACACATGGTTTGATTGAGCATTTCAACCCAGATCAGTGTTGGTTACGTGGTGGTGGTGTTACTTTGCTAGCCTGCCGTCTTGCTAGAGCTCTTGTATTCTCTCTGCTTATGGCTGCCCTTTCTTATGCCCCCCAAAATGTGCATTCATTCAGAGCAAAATGGATGCATTGTCACTTGTATGTGTACAAAGCTATATTCAAAAATTACAGGAGTACTATTTTGCAGTCTTAATATACAAAGTTTTGATTTATGTAAATGACAAGGGAGAAGAGTCATTTATTATAATATAAAAAATGTGTTGGATATGGTTATAATGTATAAAAAGATTAAAATAAAACTTATTTGTGAATGTAAGCTGTATTTCATGTATGACGCTCGTGACTATTGACTGTCTTAGATTGGTATTACCGAAATAATCATATGAAATGATCTATTTCAGCCACAATTACTAAAACAGGGAACCTCGAAAGCTTAATTTGATAACCTGCAAAGGTTGTCAGCTGTAGCCGCCAATATTTGCTCTTTGTTTTTTGTTTTTTATTTTGGAATTTTAGCCGCCTAGTGAGGAGTTCAGATTAAGTTTCCTATTGTGAACCAGTGTATTTGCAGTATTTAGGGTCATTTATGCTCATTAGACCCTCATTAAATTGTGATAGCCTTAAACCAATGCAACTCCAGATGGGATTGTTATGAAGAACATGACTCACTATAACTAAACTGCAAAATAACTCTAAACCGCTGTCAAATAATCAGTAAAATTGAGCAGACTCCATACAAAGGGAGAACTTATTGTTCTTGTTTCATTGTTGCTTTCTTTTGTAACTGATACATCCAGATTTGTGTTTGTCAGGACTGGGCAACGTGGGGCCGTTCGGTTTTCCAGATGTAATTGTAAAGGCCTAATAATGAAAAGGTCTTTTTTTTTTTTTTTTTTAAAGGCTACAAAATCGATATTTTGCCATTTTATTTTGGGGAGATTATATCCGCTAATGTTACAGCCATTGGCGTTCTCTGTGTCAGCTACCTGCACTTGATGAAATAAGTAACAAGCGCCTTCGGGTTTGTCTTTTGTTTTTTTTTAAACCAGTGAAAAATGCAGTTTAATTGTTGCTCAATAAAATTTTTTTTTTTTTAAAGTGGCGTAATATACAGTACAATTTAGGGAACGTGGCATCTTACCTATTTTGCAATAAATGTAACTATCAGTTAGTTCAGTTTGAGCTCCCTTTATCCAAATACACCTGCTACATGTGAGTGTTTGAGGCAGAAGACCTCTTTACGCCCTTGTTTGACTGTTAGCATGTGTCCGGACTGAAGTTGTCCTTGGAAAAAGTACCAATGTACCTGTACTGGAACCGGCAGATATTCACCTGGTTACATGTCGTGCTTTGGTAACGTTCACTAAACAGCCACAGTTTGCGGTAGAGAAGGCCGACATGTCTTATCTCTCTTAACGATCGTCCTCATTTGCGGTATTGTTGTTCGCTCATTTAAGTTGGAGCGGCAGTTTGTCAGGGAAGGGAAACTACTATGCTAAAGCGAACGTCAGCTTTCCAGAAACAGCAACAGGAATGACACGTCAGTTAGCAGTGGTGGAACATTAATAATTTTAACTCAAGCATTTTATTTATGTGCCGTGTGGACGCACTTGAGTATTTATATTTTGAGGGACTTTGTACTCAAGATGTTATATTTCAAAATAAATATTGTACTTTTTACTCCAGTCTATTAATATGGAGTCATCGGTTACTACTAATTTTAAAGATGATGTCTTTTCAAATTTGAAGCCTGACAGCTTCAAGAGGGCATAATCAACTGGAACACACACTTTGATATGGTTTTTGAGGTGGAGAAACTTAGCTAAATGCCAAATACTCTACTTAAGTAGAATAATGAATGGAATCTTTAGAGTATTTTTTTTTTTAAATTTGGATTTTTTTTAACTATAATAAAGTGGAAAAACAAAAAACACCAAACATAACATAGGCTACCTCTCACTGTCTTTAGCTAAACTCAGTATCTACCTCTGCCATCAGTAAGCCATTCCTATCAACTATCTCCTTTGGAACAATCAACGTGGAAGTGACCTCCATGTGTGAGTACCTTCATATTTAACTTCATGCAATAATTTTTTTAGCTGTATCATTCACATGAGGACGTCTTGCCTGTATTTGGCAAAATTAACAGCATGACCTGCAAATGTGCCTCATAAGGATTCTGTTTTTCTTGTCACTGTAGGCATGGTCATGACCTAAGAACACTAAAACTGTATATCCTATTCTGTGCTGCTTGTATTAAAAAACAACAACAACAACAACAAAACATTTAGTTTTGCAGTGAGAATATTTTCATTCTTTTACTCTTTTATTTCTGTTTTGAAAACATGTTTGTGCGGCTATAAATCCAAGCCATAATCCAGACTGTGATGACAAACACAGATATGATGTGGGGTGTCTGGATTTGGGTCGGACCGTTTTATTTTGGACTGTAGGCGGCATTGCCATAAAAGTGTCTGACATCATCTCAGACTACTGTGGGCTGAGAAAAACTAATTTTGACTGTCAGTAATTATTCCAAAATTGAATTGAAGGCAAATTGAGTAGGCTTGACATTGTTGAGCGTAACTATGTGCGAGTGTAAACCCTGATGTTTAATCTAGGCTACATCTTATCCAGCGGCATTCTCTTCAAATATAATTGTCTTATAAGTGAGGACATTAGTGTGTCTGTAGCACTTCAGAGTTTTGACTCCCTGTGTTTATGCAGCTGAACAGTGCCATCTAGGAAAAGGGTATGCCAGTGTCTCCCTCTTGTTTCCACTGCACGGTGCTCCATATTGTACCAAGCCGTGCTGCACCATGGGACTGTCTCCTAAAAGACAAGGCAGCAGCCATGTGTAAACCATGCCCTCCCCTGTGTGTGTGCATTAAATATACAACTTAAAAGTGTGTTTAGAGCAGTGTTGGAAAGGTCTACGGTACACCAGAATCATCAAATACATCTTGTACTCCATCCCACTCTTGTGGCACAATGGCTGGCTTGCGCTCAGGGAGGGGGCGTGGGGGTGGGCGGTTAGAAGTGGCGCAACATCAAGTGCATGAGCTGTAAATTTACACATGGGAACTTGCCATTCCGGTGTATGATTAAGCCACTCTCTGACTTCATAATGTCTTCTCAGATACCTCACCTGTTGGTGCTTGGAAGGTATTATGTACAGAGCTGGGGACCAAGCCAGAGAGTGTATCAAGGGGGTTGCTGGCAGCCCCTACTGAATGTGTTGGAATCTGCCAAGGCTTGCTTTTGGGGTGGGACACCATGACCTCAGGCAATAGGATGGGTGGGTGCGACTCCATTCGTGTAGAAATGGAAAGGAGAAGTGAGAGATGAGGCTGGTGAGAAAAGACAAGAAATACAACTTCATAGTTCCACCTCATTTGACTGTAATGACTCCATAGAGAGAAACACTGACTGTCATTCATTGTGGAACCGCAGTGTGGGAAGGCATGGGTTAATGATTTGTGTCACGTCTGATTACGTTTATGACTTTGACAACTGTCCACTTCTTAGCACAAAGAAATTTCCCCTTTACTTTTGCTTCATCAAGGGAGGAGGGAGAGGAGATGGAGGGGAAGTGCTGTTTCTTTAAGAGAGAGGGAGAGAGAGTGAGTGAGAACGAGAGAGAAAGGGAGGGACCTCTTTGCCCTCCAGAAACCAGGAAGGGAATTGAGTTGATCTGCTGCTGCTTGGTTAGCGCATACGGGGCTTTAAGCTGCACAACAGTGAGAGGGAGAGCTCCGGAGAGGAGAGGGCTCAGCTAACCCACAACAAGCACCACCACGGCCATCGCAGGTGAGCTAAAGGCACCCTGCCATCCCCCCGCTGTCTGTCCTGGGCCTGTCGACCAGAGAGGGAGCAGGGCAGATGAGGAGAGGAGAGAGGGAGGAATGAGGGAGGGGGACAGAAAGGAGAGCAGGGTGGTGGGGGGGGGGGGGGTGGGTTGGCCTGAGAGGAGAGGTGGGTCGCAGGCACTAGTCAAGGTTCCTCTTTTTTATTTAATCCTCCTGAAGTACTTCCTCAAAACTGCTTGTTACCTCTGGAGAACCTTGAGATAAAGTTTATTGGATGTGTCCAAAGCATTAACTTTTCAGGCAGGTGGAAGCACTTAGGGGAGGAGGGTGATTGGAGGGGAGGAGGGTGATTGGGGGTGAGGGGGGGCGCTTAAGACGGGGGGGGGGGTCTGAACGAGGGACAGGAGGAAACAAAAATGATTAAGTTGGACAAGCAGTGCTAACAACTTTTGGGGACAACGTTAACTGAAATGCATGGCAGCTTGTGTGCTCTTTACGCAGGGCATGTTGTAGTGGTATACGACTGTTTGGAATAAGAGTAAGTCATAATTTAGGTCAGGAGTTTAAAGTGTGCCTGAAATGTCACTTGAGTGCGAGCTGATGAGAGAATCAGCTGCTGATGTTTGGGTGCTGTTCTGACAGTTGAGGATGAAATGTTGTCCCGTTTTTTTGTTTTTTTTCTGTTTTTTTTCATGCGACGCTCTGCCCTGTTTCATGGCTGGTCTGTACTTTAATACCTGGCAGCCTGCTAGCAACATACTGTAGTGTATAATTCAGCCCTGAGTGCTTACGTTAGAGCAGGCTTGGAGATAGTGGGGGTGGTAAGGGCAGAGAAACCTGGGACTTGTAGTCCTCTGAAAGGGCTGTAAAAGAGGTCAAATGGGGTTTCAGAACTCTATATCCCAGAGTTCCTTGCCCTTGGCAATCCAGGAAAGAAAACAGCCGCCAGCCTATCCTGGCAAGGAGGTGTGGTGAGTGAGCAGCTGTCAAGCCAATGAGAACAGGGGATGCAGATCCGAGTTGTGGGCTGAAAATAAAGGGGGGGGGGGGGCTCTGTTTGTGTGGGATCAGGCAAGGGCTTGCCTGTATGACTAGGGCCACTCGCAAGTTTCCTGTCTGGTAAAGCTCTAGCCCTGCCCAGAGACGGAGGCAGCAGAGCTGGCCGGCAGGCAGGGAGGCAGATAGGGCCCAGGAATCATTTTCTGCCTATTTGGTAAGCACTCCAAAGACAGCCACACACACACTTCAAATGGTGACAGAAAAGAAGAGAGTCCAGCATCGGTGATAATAGTGTGTTGCCTATGAAGGAGCGAGTGAGGGATGGGGCTTGATGGAGTTCAGAGTTCTTGACCCACTTGCAGATAAAGCAGAGAATGGCAAATAGGTCAGTCAGTGCTGATCGTAAGGTACTGCACTGCTTCAGTGCACAGTGAATTTGTTTGTCTTTAAGTCTACATTTGCATGAACTTTTCAACTATGGGCATGCAAGCTCATTGTATATCATCGTATTAAGACACAGTATGCTTTCACTGCTCTCTGCTGCTGCTGTGATTAAATGGCACTGTGACTATTATTAGTCCACTGAAAAGATGAAGACAGTTGAACATGTTGTATTGCGGCTTCTTTTTGGATGTTAAAAGTAATTCTGAGAAAAAAAACACTGCCGCAAATGTTTGCTGAACTATGGCACAGCAACCATGATGATAGCTGACAGATTACAGGTGGGCTGTTGAGTAATGGTTTATTTGAGAAGCCTCAGTAAGTGACATGTCTCTGAGGGAGACATTATGTGACATCTTGTGACAACAGGATTTCCTTGATAGGATGAGCCGCCTCCGCTTAGTCCTTACAAAATTCAAATATGTGCTGGAGAACTGCTTATTTTCTGATTGATTTAAGTTTCTCAGCTTCTCACACCATGGCCAACTCATGGCATCCTTTCCCCACAAAAGCATCATGTCAGAAGTAGATTCTAATCTCGCCCATCATGTCCTGCTAGCATGCGCCTCATGGTTTCAAGACTTCACACACACAAACCCTGACTGCATTGCTCCATAACCAGACGCACATTTTTTGGCTTTGCATACTTGTTGAACCCGTTTTTTTTTTAATGTTTGGGCACGGAGAGGGTATAAGCAGAACGTAGTACATGAAGACGCCCAGATGCCTGGAAATTGGAATGCTTCTCAGAAGGCGGCAACAGACAAGATAGACTGCATTTTTCTTATTCGGTTCAGTATCACAAAAAAATAAAAGTTAACCTGATGCTGTACTTTTAAGCTAATTTTTTGGTGATCCTATGGAAGAAAAGTATAGCTGGCTTTAGTCAAATTCCAACAAGAGGTTAAACTGGGACGCCATGTGTGTTTGTGTGCACGCAAGCATGCATGTGCGCCTGTGTTACCAACAATAGATTCCAAGGGAATTGCAGGGGACTTCAGTGGCTGTGGGCAGGTCCAAGACACCACCCATCAATTTGGCGGTGAGGCTGAATACAGTTTGATATTCCTGTATGTTTGTGCCTACACCACTATGGCCTGAAACTAGCAGGTTCAGGCAGACAGAGGAGACAGGTTGCGTGATGTCGCCGTGGCAGTTTGAGGGTTTATTTAGGAGTGAGATGTTGGTTGTATAGAATACACTACATGTAACATTCATTAAGTTTGTTCAAAGTGTTTTTCTGCATGGTCAAATAATATATTGTGGCTCATACTTTAACCTGTATCATTTCAGCAGCGCGGTTCTCATGCCCAAAAAAAACATGTTTCAACAGTTTGAATACTTTCATCAGTCCCCTCCTTGGTGAATTCAGCTTACTTCCCCCCTTGTGTTTGGTTCCCCTGGTCAGCTGCTCAGTATACTGCAGCTTCCAGGCTGGCTATGCAGTCAGACAGACCCCTCTCTGTTGTTTTTCTGTTGTTGTGCTCAAGTCTAGGGGCAGTAAAGGGGCTTCTTCTGTTCTCTTCTGGGACATTTATTATGGAGAGGGCAACACAACCTGATCAAATTAGAGTGAGAGAGCAAGAGGAGGCTGGGATGTTTTTCACACGTATTTAGAGAGAGGTGATGGTTACATGATAATTCATTGATTTTAGATGATTATTAACATGCATTATTTGAAGCCTTTTCCAACTGTTTATATTGATAAAATACCCACCTGCCTCCTTTTAATTAAGCAGAGAGGCTGGCTGATCAGGGATATGTGACCAATCTGACACTATCTGCATGATGATTTAGTGAATTGGTTTGAAATGAAACAGGAGAGAAGATCAAGGATGGTGAGCCACAAGAGGGTGGGTGGATCTGTACTGCTTTGCCTCCTCAGCAGTGAAGAGGGGAAGTGGGTGATGTGGTGGGTACTGTGCAGTGCAGTGTCTGAGACTGAGATGGAGCAATGATAAGATGAGAGAGAGGGTCAGACAGCAGGGACAGAGAGATTGAGCAAGCAGAGAGCTGGTCATCTGATAACAGAGCAGGTTCTGTTACATGCCTGCTACAGTCGCACAGGAAGTCCTCTTTCCCCGCCGGGGAACGGTAAGCAGTTCTGCAAGGGTATGTTGGGCCTGTGGATTGACCAACTGGCCAGCTTGGGTTCTGCTGGACAACACTCTGCTGGGGTGTAATGCTTCTTCTGAGGCCATGCGTGAGATTGTGTTACACTTCCTGGTTGGCAGCATGGCAATGTCAGAGCATAATACTTAGGCTGAAAGGAACTGATAGAGTGGATGTGGTTTTATTACGCTGCAGTTTGAGAAAAGTTGCTGTCCGAAAACATGAGTTTAAAATCTCAACTTCAATGAAACACCCATTGATACGATACAAAATAATTATGGCTGGCATATAGAGGTTGTTAGTTATATTGTTAGGATAATATCACCATATTCACTCCCCACTTAACACTGTTTGTCTTTTGAATACATTGATAATGTATGCACATTCTTTTTTATCCCTTAGGGAGGGACTATAGATATAGAAACAATGCAGAAAACGTGCACTTAAAAGTAGAATGAATCAGGCTTTATTATTGTTATTGTGATGTTTTGATATTCTTGACTATCTCATTTACACATGAAAAATCATGTACTGGAATTGCCTTAATTCATTGGTTTACATCCCAGACTCAAAAGTAGCCATACAATTAAATTTTTAACTTATAGTGTGAGGATTTGCAAAAGTTGTAACTGCTGTTACTTTGTAAGGAGATCATAAAACCCCTGTGGGCTTCATCACATGAAACTTTGCCCAACTTGTGGGTGTTTACCTTTCTTCTTATTGAAGCAGGTTACACCAGGTAACAGAATGAGTTTATCATTGACATCTTGGGCGGATTCCTAGGCCAGTACACGCTCAAGAGTTGTGAGTGAGGTTGGGAGTTGAACGCCCTGTTTTACCAACTACTTTTTCCCAAGCCTCAAGTCTGTGTTGAAGCAGCACTTCCTGGTTAGTTTCGAGTGAAAGCTGCCAGACTTAGACCAGCCCTTACAACTTCAACTTTATCAGTAACTTGCCCTCTTCCTGCTTCGCTCCCAATATGACCAATCAGATTTCCTTCCACCAGGCTGCTGGTAGCAGTGAGTCACTTTACTGTGGCTCTTGCTCAAAATCTACATTTCCCTTAAAACCGCCACCCTCTTCCCATCTTGAAATATCCTTTTGGTCCCACCTTGAACCCTCCTGACCTATGTGAAGTGATTCCCATGCAGCGGACCAGGCAAGGCTGGGGTGATCCGCCCTGTCCATTTGAGTTATCAGTGGAATGAGGACAGGAGAAGGGGGAGAAATGAAAAAGACAGGAGCATAGACAAGAGTTGACTTTTGTACTGGTTTTGATATTACTTTATACATTTTCACCGTACTCCTAATACAGACACTTGTCACTCTGGAAACATTAATTAGTCTTATCACAAGTATGGCTTAGTCTTTACCTGAGTGAAATTTGGAGCACAGACAGGATTTTGTTCCTATAGAAGTATGAAGCCATTAACATTTTATAGATGTTATCGTTTGCTGTCATTTTAGAACTGAAAAGTGGTTAATCTATGCTTCATTAACAATTACAGGTCAGGGATCAATGATTCAGTTATGTTTTCTCTGATTGCTGCCTCTTAAAAATTAAATAGCTCTTTGTCTTCAATTGCCTGTTATTTTTATGAGCCAGAATTTATGTAGGAAAGTACATGGCTTGAATAAATTTTAAAAACCCAAACAAAATATGTGTATTTGCTTTAAAATTCAGGGGAGTTGACCTAAAAGTTCTCAAAAATAGAATTATCGTGCAAAATAACTGCTGTAATTACTAATTCCACTTTTTTATGGTCTGGTAGAAAGCCTCTTTATCTCTTTCTCCCACGAAACCTCAAAAACATGTGTGTGTTGCTCTTAAAATGTGCCAGAAAGCTATTTATGCCCTTGTCAAGCTGAGAAACATGTGAGGTTGCACAGGGTTAACAGTTTGTTCCTTTGTATTTAGGAATGACTGGTATGTGTCAGCCGAAGAGAGAGTTACTTTGAGAGTGGAAATTCTGCATCCTTCCATAGATATTAGGTATCATGCCAAATAAAAACACTTCTACTATCTGTAACTGATGTCTAATATCAACAATGTGAGAATGAATGACAAGTGGCTTTGATGAGAAAGCTTTTGCATTGATATGAAGCTCGTGCAGCAATCAGCTGACGTAACTGTTGTTTCATTCTAAAATTGTAATTTTGATGTCTGTCCTCACTTTTTGTAGATGAACGGAAAGAAGGGATGGTACCTTACAGATAAGACTGAGGTGATGACTGCTGGATGGGATGGATGGGTTCTGTGTTCAAGTGGTTATTTGACTTGCAAAGTAGTCCTCAACATTGGCGGATTGGACACAAGGAGGACCCTTCCCTGGAAGTGGAACTTTAGGGATACAGACAGCTGCCGCACTCCTTTGTGCTGTGGCCTTGTCACCCACAGGCATGAATTAGTGATAAGGAATGTTTCAAGCCACGAGGAGGTGTCAGGATCAGGTTTGTTGCAATGTGTTTTCTCTGTCTCAGCGTTGTAGGGTTATTTGGGGACAGGTGGCTACTGCATGCAGAGTAGTCCCTCCATGCTTTGTTGGCGTTGAAGTGTGTGTGTGTGTGTGTGTGTGTGTGTGTGTGTGTGTGTGTGTGTGTGTGTGTGTGTGTGTGTGTGTGCAATCTCTTCTCAGCTCAGCGTCTTTACCCCACAAAGCCGTGACCTAGGGTCAGCTCTGTATGGGCAGAGGATAACATGTACGCAAGCTTGTAGCTGAGCCTGCTCCAGTGCAGGTGCTATGTGTTCAAATGAAAAGCATGTTGTTTGGGGTCTGGATGGGCTCTCGAGAGATCTATTTCCACCTAAGAAGATTGTGACCTGTAGCGATGTGGTTGCCCCCTTCTTGCTCATTCTTCTCTCACTCCATAACTTCCTATCTTTGTCTTTGCCCTCCCCTTACTCCCTGCCCTCAACATATTCAGAGGTCTTGCTAATAAAATTTGCTGTCTCTGCTAGTCTGTTTTCATCAGAGCTTTGGGAAAGATGTTGGCAATGTTTGTGAAGGCTTTGTGGTCAGATGCCTATCAAAACTTAATCGAGTTAAGGGAGCAAGAAATGATAAAGCCATCATTTTGCTATTAATTAATCAGAACTCTAAATGATGACCTGTAATTTGAATGTCCAGACTAATATGTGAATGTTATTATAATAATTTGATAAGGAAAACAGTTTGAGTTATTGACCCTTTCAGAATATCACAATAAGTTAAAGCTTCTACTCTACATCTCCTACCCTCCTCTACAGAAAACTTTTTAAAGCTTTTATCTAATTCTGACATGTAGCCAGATTTAAAGGTGTGGATACAGGTGTTGCTTCTCTTTTGAAGAAGAACACAAATTAACAGAAATGACGGCAGGTGAACAGGTATGAAGGAGGAGAGGCAGCCAGGTTAGGCAGGTTGGGTGGAGAGCTGTAGCGTACAATAGCATGCAAAGAGAACATGCCATTTAAATGCTACCAACGCATCTTCCACCGCAGCCTCACCCCCTGCTGGTTCTTCCTAGCAAACTGGGGGAGGGGGGGGGGTCCCATATATGTGTTTATGTGTTTCGTTATTGATGTCTCTGTGAAAGTATTTGGTGCATGTGAGTGTGTTAATAGAGAAATCGAGGATGGCTTGTTTTGCCGAAACAACACCCCCCACCCCCCCAACTGCACAGGCTTCAGTCGATCATTTTAATCTCCCCCCCACACGTGAGCAAGGGGACAGCCTTTCCTGAAACTTGGCACACAGTACAGGGTGGGGTAACCAGCTCAGACCGGATTGACAACCTCCCTTTTTAATACTGTTCCCTCGCAGCTTGTTGCGTGTCCTCTTCCTCCTCCTGTGGAGTTTTTTTCCACAGGGTCTGCTCTGGCAGCCCCCCTCACTCCCTCCCCCTTTTCCTCCACCTCCCTCACTCCCTTCGCTGGCTCTGGGCTGACAGAGTGCACAAGCTGAACAGCCCAGCTCCCAGCATGCATTCTGATCCCCACTGCCCTCTGCCTATCTGTCCTCCACGACCTCTTACTCGGTTTCTTGCACAAATGCATGCACACACACTTGAAGGTGTAGGTGTTTACAATGAAACGGTTACCTTGGCACCTGCACACATGCATGCATATACACACATACACATCTTCGTGGAGTCAGTCACCCACTTAAGGGTGCTTTAGAAGGCAAAATAGCTGAATGCATGTGAATTTGTAGTGAGTCACTGTTTTATTCAGTGTCATTGGGGACAAATTTTATGCAAATTGTCACATGTAATGTTTTGGAGGGAATCTGTAAATGCACCTTTTGTGCCTATCATTTGGCTTTAAATCAGTCCAAACCAGTTGTGACTTACAGCACTGTTGTTAAACCTAATGGCTAATTTCCAGTTTGTCTGTGTAGCATCTCAAGTGGAGAACCACCATAAAAATTGTGTAACATTTGAGTCAATGTTGTTTTTGTTTTGTTTTGATTTATATAATTTTTGGACCTCCTTACATTAGTTATTCTTTTTATACAAAATAAAAAGATCAAAAGTTAAGGCGTTCAATATATGCTACAAATGTCAGACATTCACTGTCATGTTCAGTGTCCGCTACACAGCAGAATGACTCTAATTAGTGTCATAAACTTATCCAGGTGAAATGTTTTGATGGATGGGTTGAGGAGAAAAATCTTTTTATGGAAAAAGATGTTTTCACATCAACAAGATATTAATCGCGTTAAAATAAGTTATTTTAGGTTTTAGAGACGGATAGTCAGTGAAAATATCAGATTAAGACATTATCATTTGAAATGGGAAAAATACTATTTGTCCATTTTTACTCAATTAAGTCATAGTTGCAAGCACTACAAAGGAGGTTATATCAGGGAGAAAACTTTTATTATTATTCATCAACAGCTTGTATACTCCAAACTTGTACTGCAGTTCCATCTTGTTATAGCTGTTTTCCATTATTACTGCAACTTCTCTGTTTTCCAGATGTTGCCATGATGCCAAGGTTGATCTTCGACATGTTAAATAATAGTCTTTTTTCTCTGCCATGTCAAATTTTGCTTTTCTACTGTTGCCAAACAATGTGATCATGGTGATTATTGGAATATAACCTAAAACAACTGTTTTAAAGAGTAATTTTGTTTGCTGGTAGGATCTTTACCAACATTTTTGTAGACCTGTGTTGTACAGGTAACCTTGTTGACCTTGTTTAAATGTTTATAATTATTTCCTCTGGCTTTGTTGAGGTATTCTCATACGTTTCTGACTCTTCATAATATTCCTCTTGGGTGGCATGACCTGATGTTTTATCCTCCTGTCCCTCTTTCCCCTTCATCTCTCTGTCTCCCCTCAGACAGGCAGACGGACAGACGGCAGGACGGATACACGGGTGGGGGCTGTGCTAGGCGGCTCGGCGGCAGGCTGGTGGAAGATGTCGTCAGGAGCCGGTGGGAGGGGAGGAAGGCGGCTCAGAGGGACAGTGAGCTGCGGGGGTGGAGGAGGGAGAGGAGGGGCTGGAGAGGCAGAAGAAGGCCCTGTGGGGATACCTTTCCCTGAGCACAGCGCAGACATCCTGGGCAGCCTCAACAAGCAGCGGCTCAGCGGCCTATTATGTGACGTGCTCCTGGTCACACAAGACCGGGAATTCCCAGCTCACCGCTCCGTCCTGGCATCCTGCAGCTCCTACTTCCACAAGCTTTTCACTTCAGGGGCTGCCGCTGAACATAACATCTACAACATCGACTTTGTGGCGGCAGAAGCTCTGGGAGCGTTGCTGGACTTTGCCTACACAGCCACACTGACAGTCAGTCATAGCAGCGTGGCTGACATCCTTGCCGCTGCACGCCTCCTGGAAATCCCACCTGTTCAGGATGTCTGTACACACCTGCTGGACACCAAAGTGCTCTCCCCGCCGGTACAAGACCATTATAGCACTAGATGTGACATACTTTAAAGTCATATTTAAGCTCTGAGATGAGATTTGATCCCTGCCTTTATAAGCAACCCATTGTAAGTTTTGAATTAATTTCTAGGAACACAAAGACCATGAAAATACATTACAGTTACGCTTTATAGATGTGTTGTGGAACTGGAATAGCTCACCATAAAAATAATGCTTCTGGTGCGGGGATTGATGTGTTTGGTCCTCATAACTATCCCCCTCATCAAGTACTGTTGTCAGCATAGTCAAAACTTACATCATGGCCCTTATCAGTCTCTCTCACTATGCCAAACACGCCCACAGCCTTGGGGTTAGTTCAACACTTACTCATGCCGGGCCAGTAGCGTGTGTAGAAGGACAGCTTGCTCTTTTGCAAACTACAGACACATCATATCTCAGCTACACTTCCAACATAACCGAGGGTATGCCGCAGTTTGCTCATGTCATGTAATAATCACAGCAACACTTAACTGCTGATCACTTCATGTAGGCCATGTCAAAGGCCTTCTTGGGCTCCAGGCTGTTTAAAGCCATTGGGTGCTAATCTTTAACAACTCAGTCTATGGCATCACTTGGTTGACAAGGTTTAGCATTCTTCAAAACCTAGACACACAGACTTCTCAGTTGTCTAATATATGTGAAAACATGCTAGGGGATCCATGCTGCTTTTAAAACATGACACAGTTGTCATCTGAGCTGATCTGCTTTCACTGCATGTGTTTTTGAATGTACTTTTTATGCTTTGCTACCATACTTCTCTCTGTTTTGTTTTTTTGTGTAAACTTTGATTGAATTTTGTTGTTCCCCATTATGTTTCCCCAGGCGGGAAGTGAGCAAAGAGATGAGGATGAAGATGAGGACAAGGGTAGAGGAGGTAGGGAGCAGGGGAACCAGGTGCGGGCCCGGGAGTACCTGGAGTACTTCCAGAGAGGGGCACACTGGAGCAGCAGCTGCAGCACACCAGAGCTCAGGGACCTGCCCACACACCTGCACTTTAATCACGGCAATGGAGGGACCCCCAGCAATGGTGGCCCCACTGAGTACTACTCCCCACTAGCCCTTGCTTTGGCCCAAGCCCCCACACACGAGCCGGAGGAAGAAGACGAGGATGACGAGGATGAAGAGGACCATGAGGTAGTGCAGGGAAATGGAGCAAGCCTTGGGTCATTTTACTACCCTGCGTCCCAAAACGGGCACTTCTACCTCCCACCTGAGGCTAGGCTGGTGCAGGACACAAAAGTGGAGGAAGTGGTCAGGGAGAGAGGTTCTGCCAGTGCCCTCCTGCAGCAGATGATGGACTCCATCGAGAGGCAGAAGGAGCGCGGAACAACTGGGGAGGAGCAGGGGGATGGGGACGACCCTGATATGGAATTTTACTTGAATTATTTTAACAGCACTCAGCACGAGGATACACCTTCTGCTGCTGTGACACAGGGACTGCCACCGCTATGGTTATCACGGGGCAGTACGGGCCAAGACAGAGTAGGAGGAGGAGGAGGTGAGAGGGGTGTTGGAGAGAGGGGCAGCGGGGGTGGGGGAGGTGGAGGGGAGAGGAAGATGCGCTCTAAGGCCTTTCAGAAGTGCCCCATATGCTCCAAGGTCATTCAAGGAGCAGGCAAGCTACCCCGCCACATCCGAACACACACAGGAGAGAAACCCTATGAATGCGCCATCTGCAAAGTGCGCTTTACCAGGTAAGCCCAATTAATGAAATGACTACCACATGTCACGTGCACTAATAGACTTGGACTTGACAAAGTAAACAAAACAGCCAGAAGAGTGATACACAATGAATCCAGGGCAGGAGTATTAGTACTCACCAAGTAAGCTTTGCAGTTTGTTAGTCTCAGGCTTTATTTTGAAGTAGCTATTAGCCTGAGTCCATCAAGCCTGATTGTGTTGGGGTTTTTTTTGTTTGTTTATTTGTATTTTTTATTATTTTACATTATAGCCCAATCAAAATGGCATACAAAATGCCCGTCTTAAGTGGGTCATATGGTTATAAAAGTCAGTTTAATTGTGACAGCCTCCATAGCAAAGTCCTAGAAATCTAATGTCGGGGTCCTATAAAAGAAGGCTGGGCCTGGGTAATGTTATCTAGTGGAGGGCTGCTATAAAGTGCTGCGTTCTGATACAGAGGGGGATTACAGGCCCTGGATTGTGCTCTATGTTCTCCAATGCAGCAATTTGAACTTTTGATCTCTGGTTATGTTGATTATTGCCCACGGCAGAGTAGTTACACCACCCCTCCCTCTCTCTCTTTCTCTCTTGTGCTTTTTCTCCCTCTCTCTCTCTCTCTCTCTCTCTCTCTCTCTCTCTCTGTCTCTCTCTCTCTGTCATTCCTTTACCTTTTTAAAGATATCTGCCATATGTAGCTCGGATAAATGTAGCTAGTCTTAAGCAAGGAACTTGAGTGCACATCGTTTCCCTGTATTTGGGATTCCTATCGTTTCCTTGAAATCATCCCTTTAATTAATTAATCACTGCACTTGTGCTGGAAATAGATGCAGTGGGCTAGAAATACTCAGAGCCTGTGCTGGCATGGCAGGCAGGGAAGACCAAGTTGAATTTGCCTTCTGGCTAAATTTGACCAGCAGTGGGAAGGGGGTATTGTAATCTTAATCCTGTTTGATCAGGGTTAATAGTGTGCCTCGCACCGTAATAAATCACTCCTGTCCTTTAAATAAGTCACCTCTGTCAGTGTGCCACTTTGTTCCCTTGCTTCAACCAGTGTGTGGTGTGGGTGCCTGTGTTTACTCATTGATGCATTTGTTTTTGTTTTTTTTAATTTGAAACACAGTTCATAAAGGTTGGAGTTAGGCTATTTATTCCCTTGTATGAGAGCTAATCCACTTTTGTGTGTGTGCGTGTGTGTGTGTGTGTGTGTGTGTGTGTGTGTGTGTTCTTGTACTTGCTACATATTGAGGACTAGAATATGTATTTAACCAACAGAATGAGGACATTTTTGGAAAGTGAGGACATTTTACCTGGTCACGGTTAGAATTAGGTTCTGGTTAGGTTTAGGATCAAGGTTAGGGTCAGGCAATCAGTGGAGATGGTTAGGTTTAGGGTGAGGGGCAAGGGAATGTATTACGTCAATGAAAGTCCTCACAAAGATATAAGTACAAGGATGTGTGTGTGTGTGTGTGTATGCCACATGTTGAGGTATAAATCTGTCAAAGTCACATTGTGGGGACACACCTGCCTTTTGAGGGATAAAAAGCAGATCTCGTAATGAAAATCTTCAATTAAGATTAGGTCAGTAATGGTATTATGGGGAAGTCTCTGGGAGATGAAGTGAAGAGACGTACCTGTGTGTGTGCATACGCGTGCACGTGCATGTGTGCATTCAAATTGAGTTTTCTTAACTATGCATTCTTGTGTAGGAGCCCTCTGCTCTGGCTGGCGAAGGGTTATTCGAATTAAGATGTCAGGAGCTGGAGAGATAGTAAGGGTTGGAGGATGGCAGGAGGGAGGGAGGGGGGTAGGATGAAGGCCAAGGCAGCATGATAAAATTTAGTGGGCGGTGCATCATCATGAAGTAAAAACATGTTTCTGGATGTAATGAGATGATATTGGATTTAGAGACATCAAATCCAGTATCATCTTACAAAAACAATCCAGATACAGATTGTGAGTATAGAACCAAGCGGAAAAAATGGTTGAAATGTTGTTTTGTTTTTTTTAAGTTTAGTACTGCTAAACAACAATTTTTCAGCTGCACAAGACATTGAAGTCTTCATTTTCTCTTCATAGGACAAAAGCATTATGAGAATCTGCCATTTGGTGGTGGTGTTGTCCTCAAAGGAATGTCAAGAGAAATCGTAAAATTGCCAACTGACACAGTGAACATTGAGCTTTCTTGTCAGTCCACAGTCGTGCTTTTGTGTGCAATTACACAGATAAAGATGTAACGTTTAGGGCTTCTCCTCAGTTGGCTTGGCTTCCCTCAGAAAAAGACAACTGGAAGAAATCCAAAAAGATGGCTCTTGCATATAAAAGAGAATTACCCAAAGCTTTCACTGACCACCGTGCATGTCTTCTGTATTAATTACATGGACATGACTTGATCTTGCTGTGTTCTTGATTGTGTGTACCCTGATGTGATCTTGTTTATTTTTCCCTCACAGGCAGGACAAGCTCAAGGTTCATATGCGGAAACATACAGGAGAGAAGCCTTACCTTTGTACGCAATGTGGAGCTGCCTTTGCTCACAACTACGACCTGAAGAACCACATGCGTGTTCACACCGGCCTGCGCCCCTACCAGTGCTCCAGCTGCTTTAAGACTTTTGTGCGCTCAGATCATCTGCACCGCCACCTCAAGAAGGACGGTTGCAACGGCATCCCCTCCCGTCGGGGCAGAAAGCCTCGGGTACGGGAGGCTGGTCTCCTTGAGGCCCCAATGGGCCTGCCAAGCCCCAGCTCCGACACTGGCCCTGGGCCTCGCAACATCAAGGGACGGCTGCACTCAGAAGCAACATCGGTGGCAGAGGTGGAGGGAGTTGCTGGAGCACTTGTACACAGTCCTGAGCTGCAGGAGTTGGCAGGAGAAGCAGGGCCCTGAGACTGCAGGGGAGACAAGGACACTGCTGGACACCATAGTCACTCTGCTCTGCCTGTGAACACAGAGGAGAAAAACACGCAAAGGCAAAAAAAAAGAAAACAAAACAACTAACTATTCCTCTATAAACCAAATCAGGGTGTCACAAAAATCTAATCTTTAGATTTCTTTCTCCTTTTACTTTAGGAAATGGACTAGACATGCAAGCACTTGAGTCGGTTTAAACGGTTAAAGAGCAAAGAACGCTTCAAATAACCCATGATGTCCACTTTCTGGGCCATTTCTTTCTTTATAATATTAGGGGTTTTATACATTGGCATACGTGCTTAGGCGATGTATAATAGATATCAAGAAACTCTGAGCAACTATGCAGTTGATTTAGATTTGTATTGGTTTTGTCCTCACAGCCTTCAAGCTCTAAGGAAGGTGTCTGAGCACCTTCTGGCTGCTGTACGGGTGAAGCAAGGACAAATCCTCCCAGAGAAAACAACTCTTTCTACTTTACAGGTCTGAAATGTACAGTTACCATAGAAACAACATTGCCACATTATGGCATATGCAAGGAAAACTCGCCACAATTTTGATGCAACAGTTTTTTCTCTCTAAATGCTCCAGAAAGAATCAGAAGAGGGTTTGATTGAAGTGTTACTTACTCTATAAAATTAAAGCTAAAAATCTATGGTTTGTCTTACTGAAAAACAAATTCACAGTGAGTCGAATCCACACTTATGGGGGCTCACAAGTTGCAGGACTAGGGAACATGAGGGGTGGAGGGTTTGTGTTTCTAAAGCACTACCATTGTCAATGCATCTGTTGGCTCAACTACATTGCCTCTTATCCCTCTCAACCCTGCAATTTTAGCATTTCTTTTTTCCCTTTTGAATTTGTCTTAATTTTTTTTGTCGTCGTTCCTTTTTGAGTTGACTGCTTTGGGTACTTGACACTTTATAATTGTATACATGTATATACAGCATGTGATGATATGACATCGGTCTCCTCTTAATGCTGAGGTGTACTTACCAATCTGGATTTTCCTCGTCAAGGCTTGATGTCATATTTCTCACTGAGTGAAGCTTGTGGGTGAACGAAACAAACTGTATGAATGTTTGATGAGACAACATTTGAGTCACACATTTGTCCTAAACGTAGCACTTGACATTTATAGTTCCTGCCCAAAGGATGAGGGGGTCGAATGAATGAATGTGCTTAACTTTGTGCAGTTTTTTCGGGATCTGTCCTTGTCTGACAAGGCGCGGGTAGCATTTAACCAACTGCAGGTTAAAAGAATGGCAGGGAGCCCAAGTGAGAGAGCGACAAAGAGTACGAAGAAGAGATGGATGAGCACCTTTTTTTCAATGTTTGCACAGCTTTACTAAAGATATCCAACAGAGTGAGAAAGGGGTTTTATTTAAGAGTTGAGCTGGTTTAGTGAAGAGAGGGTGAGTGGGGGTTAATGTATAGTGGGGGGGTTTTTCTCCAATTTTTTTTTTTTTTTTCCTCTGGGGACCACACGACAATGAGGCAACCTGTATGATGAAGAGAGCAGTAAATACCTGTCCAAGTTGGGCGGCCAAATAGAAGCGCAGCTGCAGCTGGTTGACGGGGGGAGGGGAACAAGGGAAGGGGAGGGGGATCTCACAATGTCTGTTGCATTCCAAAAAAATAATCTCCCCCAGCTCAGCCACGTTTCCAGGCAGGAGGGGATCAAATCAGGCCTCTCTCTCCCTCTGTAGTCCTCTAATGCCCACGAACCAGCCTGAAGGGGATATTATTATAATAGAGCCTGGTGTTAGTGTGGGTAGGACGCCTGGTGCTGGCAGTTTAGTGTGTCTACATGTACGCGTGTTGGAGTGCATGTGTGTGCGTGGCAGCCAGGGTCCCTCTGGCCACATCATCACTGTGTGAGTCAGCCACAGCCTGTTCAAACATGCACCTTGAGCTGCCAGTCTCAGCGCACTTTCTCTTGTCTCTCACACACACACTTGTGCTGATTGGGTCCAGGTCCTGTAGAGAAGAATATAGTCAGTGACCCCATACTTCTGGATTGTAAGACTAAAAGTTTTTGTGTAATTGTACTCCAAAACTAATATTTTCCAAATAAGCACATGCAAGACAAGAAGAGAACATGGGTGAGGTTGGTTCAGACTCCAGGCCCCCTACTCCCCCCAGCCTATAATCTCTGCAGTAGTGCTATCTGTCAGTCCTTGGCACCTTAATTGGAAAGACGAAGGTAATTTATGCACTTTGTTACTGAGGAGGACACTTTTTGTCAATGAAACGGGTACTTTGAATCAAACCAGTTGCAAATGAGATCAGCCCTTTTTTTTCTGTCCATGGCGGTTTAGTTGAGCTCCTTTCATTGGTTTTGTTCAGGTTTTTGACAACAAGCTGCCAAAAAAAAAAAATCTAATCAGAAATATTCTCTTAAAGAGAAGCCAGGTTTTGTAACCTTGAAAAAAATACAAAATTAATTAATGTAACTGATTGCACTTGAAGTTTATTTAGTGAGTTGTCTTTATGTCTTAATGTAAAGTGAGGGGATAGAGGGCAGAAAAAAGAGAGGGCAAGAGTGTGTGTTGTCTTTTGTGTGCATGCATCCAGGTATGCATTGCTGGCTGGTAGACTGGAGGGTCTCAGCTTGGATAAACAAACTTTGTGTCTGCCCCATCTGTTCACCAGCTACTCATAACTACACGTTCTCTCTGAGGAACCCACCGTGATAATGGTTCCACACAGTACCACAGAGGTAAAAAGACCATATTGTAAAACAACTCATTGGACAGTTGCTTGTTTACTTCACAGTTCTCTTGGTGCCGATTTGCATAACTCTTTGTTTACCCTTGTTGGTCATTGTCAGGGGCTGGCTAGGTCTTGAGAGTTTTAGTTTCTATTTTTGCATTTCTGTAATGATAGAGAGGGGGGTTGCTATTGCACAGTTTAACTCCCACAGCAGACCAATGTAAGCTGATGTTTATGTAGATTGTGATCCATAGGTTAGGTTAAGGTGTACCTTCTCTGGACCACTTATACTGAACCAGTTTTGTGTTTATGTGGCAGAATTTGAGTCATCTAATCATGACTCTTTGGACCTTAAAATTGCCCCAAAAGTCTTACGTTATCTGTTAATTAACCAAAGCTTTTTTGCCCTCAATAATCTGCTGTAGATGAGAAATATTGAAAATGTCTAATTTATCCTGACTAAGCCACACACAGATACCCTCCTCTTAAATACATATGCAGAAATGATATTTACTTGAGTTTGCTTTCTCTCGCTCTTTGTATCTCGTGGACAATAGAACCAGAGGTTTTAAGGATGTATAATATTTTCCGTCTATGAAAATTGTAATGCAACAGTTTTACGTGGCTGTATGTGTGCGTGTATGTGTGTGTGTGCGCGTGGGGGGGGGGATGTTGCTGTGCCAGGAGGGTGGGGCAAATGGGTGCTTGGGTGGGGTTATGGATATAAAGCCTGATAGCACTGGAAATGGTGCTTTAGCTGAGAGAGCAAATGTTTGCACTAATGTTAAATATCCTTGTCCTGCTTATGGGAGAAGGGCAGGAGACCTCAGAAAGGCCTGCGAGTTTCCATGTGCACAGTGCAGTGTGGTAAATACTCAATGGTCTCCATCCAACCCCTCCAGAGAAGTGATGTACAATATATTAAGAGATACACATACAATAAATACCAAAGGAGAATATGTCCTTGGACATTTTAAGCTACAGAACTAATGATGAATTAACAGACTTTTATTGATAAATATTCCAAATATACATTTCGACAGTTAGAAAGAAGCCAGGCCTCTCCGAAAATTTGGTCGGTCCTGCTCTGATGGCTAACATGTACAGTGTACAGAGATAATGAATCCAGTTTAAATTCAGAGGTGGGTATATATATGTATATATACATATACACACACACACACACACACATATATAATATGTATATATGTGTGTAAATACATATATGTATATGCATATGTATGTATGTATGTATACGTGTATATACATTTTTCTCATATGCAGTCAGCTGATGAAATTTATTGATGTTAAATTAATTATTTTTGTATCACTTTGATTACTTCCTGAATTGAATTATTTAAATTATTTCTCTAACTGAAATGGACTGTGACTTTGTGGCTTTGTCTGAGCAGCGTCAAGCTTGTGGTAGTGGTGCTTCCAGAAAGTGATGAGCTAGGTTCACCTCCCCGCCAGGTGGGCCTTAAGAGATTTACTACTCCAGACCATCTAAATCCTTGTTTTCTGCCCATATTTTGAAAACCAAATTGTAAGTGCTTATCACCTTGGTACTGAAGTCATTTCGCTGTTGAAGCTTTACTTGAATGAATTTATCCGAATGTCTCTGTTGTAAACTCAGAGGCTCCACAAATGGTATGTCCCCCAGCCTCAGCCCCCGACCAAGCTTCCTCTGACAGGCTACACTGAGACGGTCTCTCAACTTCAGTTTATGAGCTCAAGTGTTTGTTCAAATTGATGTTTTGTTTTTTTTTTTCCTTTCTTCTTCTGTTAACAAAGACGTTTTAGGGAATATATCCGAGAAAGCCATAAAACAACGAGACCAACAACTCTAATAACTATGATAACTATAAATAATTTTAAAAAAGCAGGACGAGATGACTGTTATTTTAGGGGTTCGTGGTGGCAGAAGGGAGACTATTTGCTTTGCTTCGTCATTTTGCTGCACACCTGTTTTTTGGGTTCTTTTTTTTTTGTTTTCCATCGTGCTCTGGATGCACAGCAAGCTGAGCGCAGCATATGCAGTATGGCGCTATGCGCAGCATGGCTCTGGCCCTTCCACAGACAGCCCAGGGTCCTTCAGAAAGGCAGGCTGCTGTCTGCTCTCAGCCAAATGGGGACCGTTTGCACTTAGACTTTCTCAGTCTCTGAGGATACAAAGGTTGGCATACATCGAGGAGGATTGAATACGAGTGGGAGGGGCTGGCTGGATGCACGCGTGCTGTAGTTGTTTTCAGGGAGAAAGCCGATGTGATTTGCTGAGCAGTGGTGTCAGTGTTGGTCTTCTACGTTTGTTGGAATTGCACGACCACGTTACAAGAATTGTAATACAAAGGAGGTCACCACAGATTTCACACTGGGGAACTGCAACAAACTGAATGTTGCTGGTCTCTTTTGTCTCTATGTAAGTACTTCTCAGGTGGAAAATATACTGCTATGCATTGGGTTTCAATGTCTGCGTTGTTTGTGGTATGTCCTCCGAATGACTTCTCTGTCTTTGCCTTTCTTGTTCATAGCATTATTTAAAATAACAAAAAAATACGAGTAGGAGCAGTTCCGCCATTGTAAAGTGGCTGTGACCGGCCTATTTCTCCATCTAATATTGATCCAGTGAATTGTTTGTTGGAGAGATCCCCTGGAGATTCAGTCTTATTAGTCAGACTGTAACATTTTTGAAAGAGATGGGGTTGGAAAAGCACCGGGGGGGGGGGGGGGGTGTATGTTCTCTAATTTTCCCATCTTATATTCCCAACGCTCTCCCTCTCTCTAGACTTTGAGTCTACATCTTTGCTGCCGACCGGCCTTTGATCAAAGATCACACACCCTCAGCAGGGGAATCGACAGGAGAGAGAGAGGAGGGGGAGAGGATTGGATGAGGTATGGAGGAAGAGGCAGTTTGCAGTCACATAAACCAATTTAGAGTACATTCCATAACTTCATACTGTGATTCCCACTTTGGAGTTTTTGGCAGGATGTGAGTTGAAGACAGCGGGACGAAATGGTCAACATTTTTGGCTGCTTCAGTCAGTCTGTCTACCTTCACTATCCATTTACTGTGTGATGGACAGACAGTTCAAAATGCCCCCAGTGTATCACTACCCAACTACCTTGTTTCAGCTTCTGCGATTGTAACAATAGCACTTTGCGAAAGGCCATCCTGAATATTGTGTGCTTTTATTTTATGGTTATCACTATTATTATTTGGTTGTTCCTGTTTTTTGTTTGTTTTCTCCGTGCAGATGATTATTTAAATGCAAAGAAAAAAAAAAACCAATATGACAACAAAAACTTGAATAGTTGGTATGTGGTTTGATGGTGGCTCCAGCTACCACCTCATCTGGACATAAACAAATCTCTGCTATATTACCGCCATACCTGCTACTATATGCAGCTTATTGCATAGTCACTCAGTGGTAGGGAGGGAGTGAGGGAGGGAGGGGTCATCATGTTGGGAGAAATGTCACTTGATCTCATTTTGGGAGACTTCTTTTCTTAAAAAGGAAAAACTGTATAACAGTTGCAAAGCTTTCTGAGAAGGCTATCTCTGCTGAATGTTAAACATGCAGTGTTGTGTCCACTGCAGAATCTCTTTGTCTGCAATAACACCCTGTCTGAGGAGTTAAAAAAAAAAAGAAAAAAAAAAAAAGCTGGATCTGGTATCCTTCTTTAGCTTAAATGATTATAATGGCCAAACGACCATCATGCACTTTTGCAAATCAGCACAGATTTTTATTTTGGCCTTAACAGCTATGTCAAATCAATATTATTGCAGTAGAGTGGAAAGAAGGGTATTGATTCAAATATACATTTAATAAATCCAAAGCTTGTTAAATGGTTTAACCTGGGAGTGAAAGAATAGGCTACTATTTATATTGATTTGTAACTGTGATTATTGTGATAATCCTTAAGAGAGGTTTCTGATGTACATTTTAAAGTGTCAGAATATGTCCCAGCTCTAAAACACAGACATTCAAATTGTAAATGAGCACTGAGTCACATGAGGCTGAAAAACCGCTGCTCCACTTCTGTGTGTTTAAACTTTCATCCTACTTGCACATGTGACCACACCCTGTCTGTCTATCACAAAAAGAGTGTCTGAAAGCAGAATACCTGCTGCAAACATTTCAACCCACTGTGCGGCACTTTTTTTTTTTTTTTTACCCTCATGTGATTCAGTGTGGGTTTACTTTTTTTTTTTTTTAAAGATAAATAACCCCATTCTCTTCATAAAGGTTGTAGCAGTCTGTCAGTCCAGATCTGTTGGGAGCTGCAAGGGGGAAGATAGGTGATTTAGGAGAATTTGCACTTTTTGGTGATGAAAAGAAAATGTATTGTATATGAGACCACTACATCCACACAGTCTAAACCATATAATTCCATTTTGTGTCTTTTTTTTTTTTGGTTCTGTTTTTCTTTTCTTTTTTTTCTTCTTTTTTTTTTTTAATATATCCAAAAATGTCTGGCATCTGGTTGTCTGGTTTAAAGAATATAAATCTTTCTATTAAAAACAATGGTTGCAACATTTGATGTTTTGTCTCTTATTCAGATACCAGATTCAAATGCCAGTGCTTTCAAAAGATAAGTTATAAAAGTTGTAGGTGGGGTTCACATTCTCAACTTCACAGTGATCCACCGTCAGGAGGTGTGTGAACCAAAGAGCAGTTCATGTGTGGGAGCCCCCAGCGTGCTGCGGCCTGTCGAACACATGAACAGGTCAGCGACACTGTCAGGAGTGGTGCCAGTAAATGATTCGATAAGGATAGGAAATACCTTGAAATCAGTTCTATAACTTAAATGCAGCCCCTTGATGTATTTTAGAATGTAGAGGATATGTGTGGCTGCCATGTGTTGAAATGGATGGTTGTGAAGGAGGCCTGTGAACAGAGATTTCACAGTTGTCCCTGGTAATTAACTTTAAATAGTAAAAGGTCATTTCAGGGACATTTTATATGAGTGTTTTAAAATGTTAATTGTGTACTGTGATGTAAGATTTTCTCATTTGCGTTCTCCAGTAACCAAAGTCTCTGTTTTACTACGAAATGCTGAAATGCATCTCAGGAGACAAAGAAATATAATACAGCTGGTTGTCATCTGTGTGGAAATGAAGAAGACGCGACGTCCACAGATCATAGGAGCGAATTGCAGCATATTCAAAGAAAAAATAATGAGACCTGGGACTGAACCTTGGGGAACCCCACTCAAAATATTTACTCACTCTGTCTGTAACTCAAGTTGAATTTCATTATAATCTTTACGATACTGAGGATCTTCTACCTTGTTCTCAAAGAATGTTCTGAATTGATGATTAACGGTGGTCCGACTATACTATCATTCACCACTTTCAGGAGAGCTCTGTCTCTGCTTTGTTTGGCGGTTAAAAAAGTAAGAATAATATAATTTTAGCCCAAAAGTCTAAGAGCAGAAACAATTCCTCAAGCATTTTGTTTAAAGACACCGTTTGGCAGTACCGCTGCTGTTTTGAAGACCACTGAAACACGGAAAATGATCATGTGCAGTGACGCTGCTGATAAATAATCATCAGCTAATTCATAAAAGCTGCTAGGCACAGATTCCAAGACACAAGAAGATCACTTCAATATAGAGGATGTTTTGTTGCAGTGATTGATATTACCAGAGACAGATCCACCGAAAAATTATGTGTTAGAATAGTACTGGTTTGTTTGGGATGAAATGTGCAGAACAGGCTAACCTTTATTTGATCCCACAATTGTAAATGAAAAGATGTTGTAATGCTCCTGATATTTTTTTTCCATCTGCCCTTCTGTTGTTTCTTGAGTCATATTTACAGTTTTACTTTGACATGCAACTGAAATACTGGTGGAACCGAACATTCTGCAGAAACTATATTAACCATGCTCTTATGGATAAGGGAAGAGTTGGATTCTCATTAATAGATTGTCACAAATCTGCAGCGTCAGAAAAGAAACCTCTTCCTGTGACGGAGGTATGGGGCTGTACTTTGTCTAAAATGAAACCTTACATTCAGAACTGCAATGTTCAGTTTAGTAACTCAATATCTGAATTTGTCTCTACATGTTGCACAACAATGTCTTTGGGTTTGCTGTGTTACCACCTCATGAACCTTGTATGCTCTGCTTGTAGCTCAAACAAAGATATAAACTGGTGGATAACCGCTTTTCAAAGTCTTTGCAGTGGTTTTCCAGCTTGTTGAGGTCCCTGAGGGCAAGATAGGACCCCTGTTCTGCAGAGAAAACATTGTGTGGGACATAGGATGTATCAGTTGTTTTTGATCTGGAAGCTTGGCGGCATCTAACCAAGCAGATCAGTTCATAACATCCTTGAGCAGCCTTTCTCTTTCTGTCAGCTTTGCCTCAATTTGAAGATTTGGTGGAGAACCTGGTGTTTTTAGACCTGTCTGCTAGTTTAGCTCTCTCTGAGAATAGATGGAAGACCTGTGGGGTGGGGTTTTTTATTTGGGGGGGGGGGGGGGGGCGCAGAGCAGGATGGAGGAAGAGTAGAGCAGTTTTTCAGGTATTAACTCTGTGAAGGAAGGGAGGTTGGCGCCCTTCTTGTCTTATCACAGACCTTGGCTTTTTTTGCTTTTTTTTTTTTTGCCTTGATATCTCGAGGGTTGTTATGATTGGTAGTTAGCTTGTATTTAAGTTCAAAGAGGTGCCTACAATCTTAAAACAGACTAAATGTGTTAAACTTGTGAGAACAACAGGATGTAGAAGGCCAAAAGCTCAGACCCAATAACCTGATTAGTTGCCACATTGGTCAAAAAGTAGAGAGCCACTAGTGACTGGCTTTACCCGCTATGAGCGACTCAAGCTGTTTATTCAAATCCCTTCCATGATTTTTGAGTAAGTTATTGATGACAATGCTTTCAAAGACTTTAATGGCAGAATTACCTGCAGAGGTCAAGGTCACTTTTACCCCACATGAATACAAAATCTCAAGAGTGCTTTGACCGAATTTCCTTTTCCACAGTGCAAATGTTCCCTGGGACTCAAGAGTGTACTTACAGTATTTTGGGGGTCCAAGGTCAAGGTTACTGTGCCATTGCAGAGCCTCTGCGGCAAACAACATCAGACCACCTCTGGATTTTGCATACAGGAGTAAAATACTTTTGCTGAGACAGTGACTCATGTGTGTGGTGTTCAAGTCCAAAAGATGTCCATTTGTGTGTTGTCCATATCAGGCAATGATGTCTCAAGTTCCCAGTGTGAGGTTCATCATGATTTCCAGTTTGTCTTTTTTCCAATTCTGCATCCTTTTCTTTTAATTGTCAAACTAAATAGCAAATTAGTATCTCAGTGCTTGCAAACATAAATCCATATTCAATTGAAAAAAGACACCAGTGTGAGGTTGAAGATTGGCAATGGTTTATTTTACGATAGTACATACCACATGATGTTGTGGTGTTTTTTATTTTGTGTTTGTGTGTGTGTGTGTGTGTGTGTGTGTGTGTGTGTGTATGTGAGAGAGAGAGGGAGAGAGAGAGAGAGGGAGAGGGTATGTGTGTTAGTTTACTTTCTTATGAAAATTGGGACTCGTCTCCACACCAGCCAGAAGGTGGCAGTATTATCACTACAAGGATATTATTATATTATAGCAGCATCTCTGTCTCTCTGTTACTCTCTCTGCAGACAAAAGTAACAACATTCAGATGGTGGACGACTTGACTACAGCCCAGTACTCGCTATCTCACTTTCCCTTTCAGGGCAATGGAAAGGTCATGTTGAATTTGGTGAAACTTTAACAGGTTTAATAATCTAGATATTAGGAAGCTGGGCACAAGTCAAGGAAAAGTTCTCTTAAAAGCAAGGCACCAGCAAATTCAGATGAATTGTTGAGTGTAGATCATCTGCACTTTGGAATAACAATGGGCCTTATTTGTGAAATGTTCTGCACAAACTTATTCATAATCACATTAGGACTTCTTTGTTTTAGCCACAAACTGGATCCTACAGACAGGAACCAAAACATGATGGCCGTTTGTAACTCCTTGCACCAGATATACTGTATATTGTGTATTTTGTGAACTGGCAATCACCCAGACTTACAAATACTTCAGTGTTACAAAGGATACAAAATAGATGTCAGAGTCGAGGAGTTATAAATAGCCATCAGGCTTTGCGTCCTGTCTGTAAGACTATGTTGAGGGCTAAGCTATCCTAGAGAGTGTATGATCAAATTTGTCGTTGTCATTGTGAAGCACCACTGGAGACAAAGAGTTAATTTTTGGAGTAAATATACGCACTTGCACCTTCGGTAAGTTGCAAGACATCATTAAAGAAGCCCTCGTTGAATGTAAGAAATATTCTTTTGATCTGTGCAGGAGTCAGAGACATCAGCTCCAAGCTCCTCCTTCTCCACGCTCATGATACATCTGAGGCAAGCATTTGAGAGGAGCTGAACTCCAGGTCCTGCTGCACCGGATCCCCTTTGTGATCTGGTTCGGTCACGGGTGGTTGGACACATACTCTTACACACACAGTTACATGAACGCTGCCTTTTCTCTTGAACTGTAACAATTACATTTGATATGAGGCAAGTGACCTATGTGCTCTTAAAATCCTCTCATTTTGTGTCCCCCCTCATTATTTGTTCGTCCTGTCTCAGGCTCCGCCTCCTGACCTTTGTGACCTGACCCCTTTGTGGCTTTACCTCATCATGTACGACACAAAATTACCATGAAAATCTGTCTTTCTGGACCCGTTTTGTCTATGTGGTAGACATCTTTGCATCCAGACATGTTGAGATATTTGAGCAGTTGTTGGCACATGTAGATCAGTCATGCCTCTGGCTGTAATGAGACAAAAGTCACCACAAGAGGGCGATGAAGACTTTCTGCTGGTCCTCCCTGAATTTAGTGAAGCTCCATGGACATTGAAAACACTTTACTGATAATTTGTAAAGATTACACATAATCAGATTGAAAAAATGGGTTTGTTTGTTTTTTGTTGTTGTTTTTTTTTTTTTTTGCTGAGTTGTTTGATTCCCTGGAAATGCTGAAAAGACAGCTATCAGATGCTTGTATGCTTTGAATTACTCTGAATTCCTGGAAGTGTTAAACAACCATAAAGAAAACATAGATAACTGGTTTGAACCAAGAGTTATTGAGCATCTAATTTAATACTGAATAAAAAAGATCTGTATCTTTTAAACGGAAGCACATTTACACATTCAAGCTGCGAACAAAATATTCCGTCATTAATCCTTTACAGTGTAGCCGATCCTACCATACATGCAATTGTTACAGCCTCCACATCCTCGTGTGATACACGTGGTTTCAGTAACTCGTTGGTCCCCCTGTTCTTCTTGTCTTACATGATGAGGAACTTCAATATTAGTTGCAAAAATCAGTGTCATTGTATTAATTGTCAAGCACAACGAGAGATTCTAGAATCCAGTTCCTTTATGTACTCTACTTTGACTGTATTGGAATGCCATTATAAATAGACGACCTGGTTTTACTGCAATGTACAGGAAGTTGTTTCATTTGTTTTGCTTCCACCTTTTATGTAATGCCAAAAAATAAGGCACTGGTAATGGTACTCCTTGGTGTGCGGGGATGTTTTGTTTTTTTCCCCTGTGGTGACTTACTGATTGCTTTGACATTTACATGGAAGGTCACTTTATTTTCACTGAATCACTTTTCTGTAGCAATGGTCAGATTCTTCCAGTGGACTGCTGTATTCTTCCTTCAGCACCAACAACAGACTTCACACAATAAGAGGAAAAAACAAAAACAAAAAAACAGGTGACTAATTTGCCATTTTTGCCAAAGTTTTTATAAATATTAAATTTTATTTAATGTTGTGCTATCAGCTGATAGCTGGCTAGATTACTTTGTAGAAAACAGCCTAATGTTGGCTAAAAAAAAAAAAAAAAGTACAAAATGTACAAAAAAACATTATCTGAACTTTTTCTTGTTTTTCTTTTTTTCTCTTTAAAGTCACTCCAAAAACATTTTACAAGCAGATGAAAAAACAGTCAAAAGGAACAAAAACCTTATCTAAACCTTGTTTTCTCAATTTTTCCTTCCTAAAATCAGTCAAAAAACATTCTTTTGTTATTTCTAGTTGAGAAAAGACAACAACAAAAAACAACCCTTTCTATTTGTCCAATTTTTGTTCTCTTGGAACTGTGAAAGGTTTACGGCCTGAAACTGACAGCAAGATTATGTGTCAAATAAAACTGAAGCACTGTCATATTTCATATTGTCTGTTGCGGTGTAAAACTGATCTGGAGACAGTACTATTAATTTTGTTCTGTACAATATTTACTCATAGTAGCGAGGGACAATCTTTGCTCTTGTCTATCGAGGTGAAGCCACCTATAGTGTTATAAATTGCAAGTCCAGTGGCAGACTGCAACCACAGGCTTGTTGTCACCCTGTCTTCCTGTTTGTCTCAGTCTGTCTCCCTGAGGCGATCCTGCGGGGTGACAGAGGTCATAGAACAGCTCATTAACCCCACCCGAACAGCCCACACATTGCTGCAGTCCTCTGGTCCTGGCTGCACACACATTTTATAATGCTCCACTAATAGCAGTTAAGTCGACTTAAGCCCACTCCGTGAGTAGTATACTTTCAGGGATGCACAACAAGAAGACACGTATCTCGCGTGCTATGAGCGTTTTACCTGTTCTGATTCCTTTGACACACTTGCACTTTATCATTATTTTTCTGAACATAAATCCAATCTCAACTTCTCAAATTCTCCCAGTAATTAAACACTGTGAGGTATTTTCTACGGCCGTGTTGAACCTGTTGGGCAGATGTCTCGCGGCTTCAACTCATTAACTGTTATGTTTGTAAGGTATCTAAAAACACAGTGGGATATGATGTTATTTTCCATGTTCAGACATTGTTGCAGTCAAAACATATTGGATAAGAGGAACAGCAGTACTTCGGGGGCTAGGAGATGCCTGGGAGCTGTTGTCTGGCGTCTCTAGTGGTATTATTCCCTGATTTTGTGCGTGTGCATGTATGCCTGCAATTGCTTCCCTTTACATGTTTGTCTGCACATGTGAAGGTATGGTTGTGTCATCTTATGTATATGCTTGCGTGCGTGTGCATGCATACAGTCATCATTAAGGTAAATGAGCCTCATACTGCCCCCACAATGAACACTTGGAGTCTGTAACGTAATACAACAGCTATACGCACGTGCCCGCACACACACACACACACACACACACACACACACACACACACACACACACACACACACACACACACACACACACACCACTAGCCTCATTTTCACCACTAGACACCTTTCTCTAGGGATATAAAATGCCCCTGCCTCTGCACACTGTGGGACATGAGTTTCATCCAAACTAGCTGCCATCCTCAATAAACCCACGTTAGCAATCTCCGCAGTATAGATTTCCAGTTTCTCTCAGGGTATATTTTGTTCAGATCAGGTGTTTAAACTGCTCAATATGACAATAATTAGGCAGCGCTGAAGACATGTGTTCTTTCTTATGCTGATAAGGGACATTGACCTTTAACCTGTGCACCCCTGTAGTCCCTCCACCCGTTCCATATGCCCCAAGCCAATACCCCCCCCCCTTCCCTACTTGCTCTGTCCAGCTCCCATCAGGAAGGATGGGGGGGGGGGGGATTGGACAAGCTTGGAGCCTTGCCTCTGGCCATCTCTCCTCCTCCCCAGAGAACAGAGGACTGAGGTGCCTTTAAACCACTGCGGCAAAAACCCTACCAAAACCCTGCAGTCATTAATATGCAAAAATGCAAATGAGTAGGTAATTAAGAGCTGGAGCTCTCTGGAGGCTCTTTGATTGCTAATGAATTCTAATCTGCAAAGAAAAGGGGGAGGGTAGGAGAAAAAGAGATGAAAGAAACAGAGAAAACAACGAAAAATGAGGCGCCTCAACCTAAATTTTGTCATACGCAGAAGTGTTCATATCAGATGTTTTCTTTTACCTGGAATCTGCGATATAAAGATGCCCTCGGCTACTTGAAACCTATACAAGTCAAGAGTGTTTGGAATAATACTGATGTATAATGAACACATCTAAAGCAGTTTAGGAGGTGTATTTGTCGTTATTCTTTTCGGTAAACAAGTACAAATTCACATACTATGAATGAGAAGAGATGTAATGAGCACAAACCACTCATTGTGTAGATACAGCTAATTAGAGCCGACATGACAGGCAAGCAGACACTTGTGACCAGCAGCTTCCAAAAAAAATAGAAGGTCAGACATCTTAACAGTGGTGTTTTTTGTTGCAATAGCAGCTGTGTGCTGAAGTGAAGGAGATGTCATTTCATCACTTGTGTGAGCTATAACACATCCCCACTTCCACTCTAACTCATTCACTCTGTCACTCAAACACAGACACACACATGCACACACTGCTGTTATTGTTGTTGCAGTGCTCCCACGACACTAACAATCTCTGCTTCCCTCCCCCACCCAGGCGGGCTCACATCTATCTCCCTTTCACTCCCTCTCTCTCCCCCATGTCCTGGGCAGCCCTGACGTGCCTACTACAATTGATTTAAAGTCAATTCAGCTTCTGATCTGATCGTTATCGTGTGACTTTTCCCACACCTTCCCCTCTATTTAAGAATAATTTCTAATTGGAGAGGAAAAAAAATTCAAACTTTTCTGTCTTCTTTCTCTTTTTATCTTTCAACTTGCCATTTTTCATCTCGCAACTTCACCCACAGCTGGCGGTGAGACTCATCTGCCCGGCTTTGTTAACAGGAAGCTGGTGTTGTGTTTAATGTACCTGAAGCGTGGGTGGCAGAACAGGGGCACCCATACAACTGCACAGTAATGGGAATCCAAGATGGCAGGGAGGGGTCCCATAAAAATCACCAGAGAGAGAGAGAGAGAGAGAGAGAGAGAGAGAGAGAGAGAGAGAGAGAGAGAGAGAGAGAGAGAGAGAGAGAAGGAGAACAGACGAAGGTAGCATCTACGAAAAGCTATTGTCAAATGAGAGCAGACAGGACCCGAAAGGATTGTTGATTTAGTTTTTCCTTTAGTAAATAGATTGTTGATTTGCTTTGTCTTTGTGTGTCTGTATTGGATCCTGTCTCGAACTGCAGTGTTTGGGAGGATTAATGTCATGGACAATCCCTCAAACTCATTTTCTTTCTCACTGTGGAGCTCTGTGGGAATTACAGTTTCTGGATAAGAGAGAGAGAGAGAGAAAAAAAAAACATTTTCTGCTGACCGTGGCCCCATTTGTGATGAGGTGAAATCTACATGTTCAAGTTGTGAATGTGTTTTGAATACTTGGTGAAGATACGCTGTCCTCACTTGTTCCTAAACAATCACTCTTCTGTTTTCCAGCAATAACGTTGAAAGGGCCAGCGTAACCTTGCAGATTATTACCTTGTTTAAATCACTCACTCCATTCTTCATGCTCTTTTTTTTTTTTATTATTGTTTAGCATGTTGGAAGTCAGTGTGAGTTTGGGTGTTTTCCGCCACGCAAGCTGTAATAGGGGGAAAAGGCTTGACGGGAGTCAGTTTATCATGAGCCCAGAGAGCACAACAGATAGATTCCCCCTGTCTCCTCCCCTTCAGCACAGATAGACTCAGAGCATGGGCACTCAGCCAACACTATCAATCTATCCGCTCCTACCCCCAGTCTCTAACTCTTATTGGAGGACAGCTTCCAAAGGGGCAAGGAAGCATGAATCATAGCCCGACTATGAGAAGCTGTTCTGCCTCTAAATACACATGTTGTGGCTCAAAATCGCTCCATTGTTCCACCATTAATGACAATCTTGCAAGTGATTGTCACAGACCTGGTACAAAGTTGTAGCATGTAGGAGGGGCTGAGGCTGTTCGGGGAGAGGATTGTTGGTCTTGGCCTAGTTTTCTTGTCTGATCAGAAACCTGTGCACCTCTGCCCTTCCCCCACCCAAACCTAAGCCTCTACTATTACAGGCTGCGAGGGGCTCAGTATGGAAGGAGGTGAGCAGCATGCCTCACCACTGAGCTCGGTGTGTGCTGCCTATACTGTATGTTTACCGACTTATCGTTGTGTGAGATATAACCTGGTGATGTTGTTTGGCTTGCATGGCTGGCTCCCTATGTGAAGCGCAGGATGGTAATGGGGCAAAATGAGTGAAAGAGCATGTGTGGAAGGTCGCTAGCACTGCACTCAGCTACGAGAATGAAGTCAAAGCATTGCCACTTGACTGGATGGTAATGCTGGAGGAATTAAAAGTGATATGTAGCTCAATGCATCTATGCAAGACTTCATTTGTTCCATTAGCATTAAAAAGAGGATTAGTGCAAATTAATACAAATGATTACACACTGATATTTCTTGTGTGAATCTATGTAATTAAAAACATGTTTACACAGATAAATATTTCATTAATATGCACAAATATATGACCGATCAGCACCAATGTGCCAAACATATGCTAATTTTCTATGTGCATCTGTTGTTAATTACAGATATGAAAGCGGCAATGGCTCGAAGGAATCAAAGAGGGCACATGACAGCATCATTCCTGCAGCCTTTCACTGTCTATTGTTCTATGAATGCACTTTAAGATTGAAGTGGCTTGTGTTTCTGTTCCCCTCAAACGATGCTAAGAGATTGTCATGAGGCAGTGACACATAATACATCAGCAATACAACAACATAATCAATGCAAAATCCAAATATCATTCCACCATTTAGCCTGCACCTTTATTTTGAAATTTCCACAGCATATCCACTGTTAATTTTTTCTGTGCAGTCAGCTTGATTTCATTCTCTTAAAAAAGGATAGAATAATGTTTTTCATCATCATCTTTGTTGGAACTCAGGAATAACTTTTTGAAACAAATGTTTGGTTGAACTTGTAAATTCCCAGCTAGTGGATCACCATCATGGCATGTATGCTTGTGGCTAACATGGGCCAAAGATGCCAAGGTGAAGGTTTTAATCCAACTCTTTAAGAATGGTTAATTATTTCAAATGATGTCCCTAAATTCTAATAACATTTTGTGTACATTGTTGAATGTTTGATCTACAATCTGTTTCCTCAACAGATATACATATTTGTGTGTGTGTGTGTGTGTGTTTGTATATCACCAGAGGCCCCGACCTGAATCAGATGGTATCATGGAAGACTTTCTGATAATGCCAAATATTGTGCTGTTGTTCAGAGAATCAATAGATATTCGTGTTGTGACGTCACTTGTGATTTACAATCCTGGCAACATAATCATGACCCTGAGGTCACTTTGTGTTCTATGTGATATTATCAAGCCATGTGGTATTTTACAGGCTGCCCTAAAAGTTCTATTTTAATATTGTTAAAGTAAAATTGTATTTCTCAATGTCAAAAATTATACGCTAAACACTCTTGGCGGCAATGAGAAAGTGGCAACCTCATTTACTGGTTTAAAAAAAAAAAAAAACAACATGTGACAGAAATTATGTTTTAGAAAGTTTCCTCTCAAGTTTTCCATCCCTCAGCTGCCTGTTCTACTCATTTCTGTCACCGCTAGCTTCACTCAGGGTTCATTAAGGTGAAGATCCTATATGTTTTTTTTATTCTTTTTCTACCGCCCCCTCCCTCTCTTCAGCCTGGCTGCCCTTGTACATGCTCTCCATGTCAGACCCAGCTGTTACTACAAACTACTTGGAGGGCTTACAAGCCTCATTGCTAATACTGACAACGGCACTATTCTAACTCAACACCAAACATTCACTGCAAAAAAAAACCCCCACATGAGCCATTTTTCAATGCTTGCTCTATAAATTCATTTCCTCAAACAGATGTGTGTGTTCAATTAAATAGGTGTTAGGTAAATAACTCAAAACGCCCTTTCTTTCATAGTTGTGATTATTGTCTGATGCTCTCCTCTCATTTTGTTTGGGAGTAGCTGCCTGTTTATGTGAGTCCAAATGTGAATGTGTGCATGGTATGTTTGTGAAGGTATTTATGGCCCATATGTGTGTTTGTTCCGAGCAGTAACCCCATTACATTCCTAAGTCTGTCCATGAGACTAATTAATGTTCTGAGCCGAGGCTTTTCCTTTACCCAGGGGACACCCAATGGATTATTTACCTATATGTCCTATTGACAGCAAATCCCCCTTCCCGTTGGTAACCTCTGAGCAAACACACAGTTTGAGGCATCGGGGTGCATAATAATACTAGGCAGCTAAATAGCATTTGTATTTGCCATGTCCTAATTTTGTCACATTGATCACAACCAAAGTATAGTGACTCAAGGGATACTTAAATCACTGTAGCCTTTTTAGTGGCTGATGGCTAAAAGGATGTGAGAGATATCTTTTTATAGCTGTTTTTAGGCTATGTTGTTCTAAAATGATATAGGCTCAATGATGATATCCCGATATAACATCTATATAGCATGGTCATTTTTTTTAAGCTAGTGCACAGAACACAAAAGAAAGGGTCATCTTAACTTCTTGGTTGACAGGTTTGCCCCCAGGTGATAAACAACAGCTGTGTAACACCTTCATAGCCTGTTCAATTTAGCGCTTATTGTGTCTCCTAATGTGAGTGAAAACACATAGGGGTGTTGTGTGCTTTTGGAATTAAGGGCATTATCTTCATGTTCAACTAAACTATTATATTACAAGCTCACGATAGAGTCAGAAGAGCAGTTGGTTTTGGTCTTGTGAGAGTATTTTAATACAGCCGACAAACATCGATCATCCTGTGTGTCCTCTCTGTTTGAACTATTTTCTCTGAACTATTTCTCTGTAACCTCTAGTCTGTGATCCTGCACTCACTCTGCTCTCCCTCCTCTCCACTCTGCTCTGGAGCAGGCAGTTACTAGGGCTGCGTTGGTCTCATGTTTCCCAGCTCACACACACAAAAATAAACAACAGAGGGGCACCGTGGAAAATACAGAATTCTATTTTACTTGAGATCAATTAATTTATCATCATATTTGAGTACGGAAAAAAACTCAGTTGTTTCTCGAGGATTATATTCTTTTAATTTCAGAAGACATTGATATAAGGAGGTTTAGATTTTAAACTGCTTATCCAACAAAACAAGCAATTCAAATTACCAATTTCCCCACTGAGGGACCAATAAAGGTTCATCTTATCTCGTCTTAAATACTTCCTCTTAGGTCTATTTTCTTCAGCTGAATAGATACATGATGATACTAATTAATTGATTAATTAATTGAAATAGACCATCAGCTTATGCATTAATAAAAAAAAAACAACATTTGTTGTACTTCGTTCAAGTGGAAATAACATAAAATCACTGTAAACATAAATTATCACCATTATTGTGTCATTATCTAAAGAACATCTTTTTGAACCTTAATTTTGAATTTGTGTAAGTTAACGTGAATCCCAACCCAACGCACTTGAAAATATTACATTTAAAACAAAAAACAATACCTCCTCATAACAACATACACCCTACAGCCTCTAGTATGGTAAGAACAAAGCCCGTGTTTGTTGTGAAAATGCAATTCATTTTTGCATGTTGCAACATCAACACGGATATTATCTTCAAATAATAATTTCAAACACAAATTTATGCTGCAATAAAGGCAAAATAATGTAACAAGCAGATTGAGATATTTTTTTGGGGTGAAAAAACTGAAGGGGGCACGTCAACCACAAAAATAAAATGATGTCAGCGGGCATGTTGGAGCCCCCCTCAGCCAGCCTCCCTGAGCACACAGGGAAAGTGAGCGTCAAGAAGAAGGTGGGCACAAACTGTATTTCCAACAGCTCAGTGGCTGAAGTTTGTGTCAATCAACCGCACACGCTTCCCCATTGGCGGAGCTGTTTCGCATTTATCGTGCCATCTCGTCAAACTGCTGCTGTGTAATCGCAGGTAACTTTCTTACGATAGCCTTCCGCTGGACAACCTAGTGCTTCTAGCTCTCCCGCATTTTGAGCATTTCGGCGCTTACATTCTCAATCGAGCTTCAGTATTTTATATTGCCGTGGTCTTGGACACCGGAAGCCGTCAAAATTACATTTTCTTCTCAGTAAACACAGCCTGTTTCTCTAAGGCGTTTGAAATCGGACACCGCTGGCGTTGAGGCCCTCACTTTTGTGCGGAGGGATACGTTGTTGCGTCTGACAATGTGGACGGAGGTGGTGAAGATGTCTACGAGAAGAATGAAATCATCTCAGTTGTAACAACAAAAAAGGAAGACGCGAGATTAGTAACTATAATAGGTTTGTTTGCACACAGACTTGCTACAGTGAGGCAAACACGTGTGCGCGTTGTGAAAAGCGGGTTTACCGGGACAAAAGGAAGACATCTACGGTGCTCCAATGCGTTTCGTGCACTGAGGTCGAAATTCTCTTGAAGTTTTATGTTTTTCCCCTCGCGAGTCTCCGCTTTTCCTTTTTCTGTTGGATACCAGACACTTGGAGAGTAGAGGTAAAAAAAAACACCTTCTTTCACCTCATGTTTCTGGAAAGTTGCGGGAATTCGATGGGTTTCATTGACACCCATCTTGACGCCTGCAATTTTCGAAAAGTTTTTGGGAATGTGTGGTTAAAGCGGGGGATGTAAGTTTTTGTCTGGTTTTGAGGTGGCGAGCCAAGTGTGTGATGGTCTCCGCATCGACCACGGAGAGGAGGAAATTACTCCTTTGTTCTGCTAAAAGACTCGTAAATGCTAGTACTGCTTAACAAGCCTCATCTTGTTTTTTTCACCGTGTCTCTGCCGCTAGGTAGCATGTGAAATATATGAAATATTTACGTTATGTAATGTTGGTGAGCATTTTAGCTCAACTTTGTGTTGTGGGCCTACATGTATTTTCCATAGAGCCTCAAACAAACTTTCCATAAACGTCCTTCTGGTAAACATTCCTTAATGGAACTGTCTGGTCACCAGCTAGACTTTTATTTTATTGCACATTTGGCAGGAAATTCCTCATGCTCCCACCCCCACCGTCTCCCCCACTCAACTCCCTCATAATGCACGACTTGAACCCTGATATGCGAAAGAAAGAGCTTTAGTATTGAAGTTTGCAGCTCGTTCTCCAGGGTCAGGCCTGTTGCACTTGCACGCAATTTGGTTTCTCTAGGCGCACTCGACTGGGGATGTTTGGGTTTTTTTTTTGTTTGTTTGTTTGTTTCGTGAGGATGTCAAGATAGTTCAAAAGAAATGGTGAATGGATTTAGTTGTCAGCTTGGTCCTGGCTGTGGCCTAGCGGAGATGATCAAATAATACACAGCCTACATCCTGTGGCTGCCTGGATATGTATTATCATTAATAGAAACCAACTCGCCCAAAAGTAGCTATTTTTTTTTTTTGTAGTAATAGTCTTTCTGTGTGGTAGATGAGTTTTTTTTTTCCTGGTGGTATTTGAATCAACAGTTGCCTGTGTTGCTCCTGTAGTAATAGACATAAACAAACGTGGTAATAACTTTTATTTTGACATCTGAGAGAATCTAGAACAATTAACATACATTGATGTTAAAAGTAATTCCAGGTTTGTTAGAAGGCCTAAAGGCTTTTAATTGGGCTCATTAGTCTGTTAAAAAGCTGTGGTATGAAACAACAGGCAAGATAGGTTCTTTTGTTTTATGGATTTATATGAAACATTTTGGTGTAAATAATCTTTTATGTTCCACTGCCAGTGCAGGCTCTTTGTGGTGACTGACCTGCCTTCTTTGCCTTGTGTGGGGTGACAAAGACCCCTAATCTGCTTGCTTCAGATATTGATCCACTAGTAGCCGAAGATGCCATTTTGTTACATTAAGCCCCTCCATGTGCTCGACTCATTTAGCCCATTGGTTCAGTTATATTTGGGAATGCGATGTTTATTTTAACAGTTAACATTCCCCATGTGGTTCTTTATTTTCCATCTTATCCAGAAGTTTGGAAAGGCGAGCTCCTACCCTATTTACACTTCAGGCAATGTGTTCTGTGTTGACTTCCTTTCCTTGTCTCAAGGTTAAATTAGTTCTGCTTGCCTGAGTTCACTAGACCTATGCTGCTCATTTTTTCTTGTGAACCACATTGTGTCATAATCAAACCTCTAAAGTGTTTTATCACATTTATGCTTTTGTTAGTTTGGGCTTTCATATGGTTCTCAATGGCTATTTCAAGTATGGGCTAACATGGTAGATCTTCTGTTCTCTCAGAAGTAAGGTAATAAAATGTCAATGAAATCATCCATTTAAAAAAAATTTCATCAATTTATCCAAGTGCGTAATTATAAAAGGGGCTGTAAAAGCACACCACCTGTTGGTGTCCAAGTGCCTCTAGATCTCCACTTGCTTCCCCCTACCACTAGTTCCCTGTGAGGCTTAAAGAACCACAGCTCAGCATCAGAAAGTGGCCTCAGGCTTGCGTTGGAATGCAAAATACAGGGTAAATCCAGTATTCATGCTCACTGTGTCATTTGACAGGGTTCTTTCTGCGTTGACATATGGTAATTTGGTAATGACGTGTTTGCATACAGTCATTAGCTCTGCCTTTCACCCCTATTTCCTTGGGCTAACAATGGTCCCAATTATGTCTGTAATTGTAAATGTATTACATTCCCTTTTATGTAGCAGTGATTGACACACGGTTGTGTTAGTTGCCAGGGTTGCGTAAAATTTCAGACAGTTTTTCAAGTGATTAAAGTTGGGAAGGACTGAAGGCAGCATATTCAACATTTTATCGCAGTGTCTCTTCTATTGCTGAGATTGGAAGGCAGTGTTTGACTGAAACTTCAATTTAAGTAGATGTGCTTAAAAAAGTTAATGTTGTCAGTTTGTCTGATGTTGTCTGTTTGCCCTCATCTCTTTGTGTTTCAGTGTGGTAGTAATTTGGCTGGCTGAAATTCAAAAGCTACTTGCAGATTTTAATGTTTTAACATCGTATGCAAAAGATGTTTGTCTTGTACTTGGATGTTTTAATTTAATTTGTGAAGATATTTTAAAATTACCAATTTCATGTGCTGGCAATAAAAAAAAGAAAAAGAAAAAGAGGCACTTCTTGAAAATGAAAATGCTGATACTCGTATCCTATAAGCTACCAGCAAGTTGCCAGTATAAATAATCTCGCAGGTTAAGATCAGGGTTGTGATATAGCAAGGGTAGTGTAGCCCATTTAATCAATCATGCAGCAAGATCATCCTCCCTGTTTTTACTAGCTAAATGTAACTTCCTCTTTGTGCTTGCTAGTGTCATTAAAATCATGTATCTGCAAATTTCTCTCATAGGGTTTATTAGAGACTGAAGGGTATGAACGAACAGCAGCAAAGAATGGCTGCAGTGGGAACTGACAAGGAACTCAGCGACCTCCTGGATTTCAGTGCGGTAAGCGAGTGGGAGGGCAGTCGGGGTGGTTCTGGGTGGCAAAGGTAGGTGGGTGTGCAATGCAGGTGTGGGTGCCGGCAGGAAGAGGGGAGATGCAGGTGTTGTGAGAGAAGTGAAGCTTAGATCTCTGAAACAGAAACTTTGATTTATTTTCTTAACAAACGGTTTTTTCAGTTTGGGATTTTTCTTTCTTGAGAGAGCAGAGGAAGTGCAAATGACACCAAAGCATGGCAAGTATCCCTCAGGGTGACTATTGAAAGTGAATTTGGGCTCTAAATTAAGATACTCAATTATTTAGGTAGAGCAACAATTAAGAGGCATCCACTGATACAATTTTTTAAAATTGTGAATCTGAAACAATTATCTGGGTATTGTTGGCACAATACCCAAATCTGTTTGAAAACAGAATCCGGGGAAATGTTATGTATGACATGATTGAACTGGGTGAAGCAGGCAGCTGAAGCTTTTACTTTTGTCAGGCTTTATTTTCAGGCTGTAGGAAGACATTTTCACAGAGATGCTTGCTTTAGAGAACTATTCTCTAGATAATATCCATAAAGAGGATGAGACATTAGGTTCGGTTTGTATTTCCTTTGTTTTTATTTGGTTTTGAAGACTTTGTTGAGCTTTACAGTGACATAAATATCACCTAAACCCTATGGAGCTCTGTTTTCCTCTCAAAGTCATGTTTCAGTTGGTAAGGTTAGCTGTAGATACAGTTAAATAATAGTGTTAATATTGTCACATTCAATGATGTCACCAATGGATGGATTAGATGGGTAGCTTTATTATATTATTATTATTATTATTATCATGGGATGCACAATTATTTTGTTCACCTATCGCCACCTTCCAATACTTGGCTGCCATCAGCTCATCTACAAGTAATTCCATTCACTGCTGGCAATGGCCGATGTTTACATGTTGAATGTTGTTTTGTATCTGTGTGTGATTGAATTTGTGCTCATCCACAGATGATGTGGTGAAGGACTGAAAGACTTAAACAGTTCCGTTCTGTTGGTGTTCATGATGATTTCTTTGTTTGTTTGTTTTTACACAAAAGGGGCATTTAGCATAAAAACAAGCAACATCAACAAAAATTGTTTGGTATTGGAATCAGCCAAATTATTTTAATAACTGGTATCACTATTGGCCCAGATTTTTTATTGTCGTTGTTTCTTTTGAAAGGCATTGATTAAAATGAGGCTGGGCATTGAAATGCATTCTGGATTAATTGTGGAATTAAATATGTCTGAGATCCTTGCGACTTAATGTAATGGAAACAAACACAGTAGTGGACCAAGTACACCTTCCCTATTAAAAAAACTCCCAAACCCAAAGAATGGTGCGATGGCATATTGTGATATCAAATGGATGGCCTAGTTACAAAAGGGTTCAGTTTGACCTCGTCGCTGATGTCACGTAGCAGACATTTAAACCACAGTTCAGCCTCATGGTGGAACCCATAGTGGCTCTGTACATTTGTTAGCTTTTTGTTTTCCTCTAAAGAGATTTGTTTCCGATCTATTTGTGTTGTCAAACCATGCTTCTCTGCATAGGCTGGTAGTTAAAATTTCCAGTTAAAAACCTCAAGAGTCACTTTGTATTTGATGTAACAGTATTTGCTAATTTTACTGTGAGTTTTTGCTGTTTTGGTGGAAGTTGTCAGGTTAGGGAACCATGTTTATTGTGTCTTATCCAAAACTGAAATGCCATGAAGTAAAAAACAAAACAAAACCACTAACTCTGTGTGACACGTGTATGTGGTGTTAATTAGTGGAAATACGGTTTGTGAAGTGTGCAGTACTTTGCCTCGTTAGTTACGGTGTCTATCCTCCTTTGTCCTTTAGATGTTTGCACCTCCAGTAGCGAATGGGAAGAACAGGACAATGACACTCGCCAGCAGTCAGTTTAGTGGCTCAGGTAAGTTCTGAAGCTCAATGCACCAACTTACACTAAATGTCAAAGCACTGCTAAATATTGTGCATCCTTGAAAATGCAAAATGTATCGTGTTTTTTGTTCTTGTGAACATGTTTGTTTACATTTAATTCCGTAATCAGTAGTACTACACCTTTTTTCTGTGTATTTTGGCAAAAAAAATAGAGGTATTAATGAGCAAACATAATAGGGTCTTCGCCTGAAGTACCTTCAGGCTCAGGCCCTAATTAAAGTAGTCAAATTGATCACAAACAGACCACAGCTTGTTTTGAATTTGCAGAACCTGAGAAAATTGTTGTCAGAACAAAATAGAATAATGAAAAGTAATGGACTGAGATCTGGACTATGGATTTAACATGTACAACGAAAATGAATTTCATTTGAGGTGCTTAGTGCTTTAAAACATATACAGTAATTCTGTGTTGAAAAGACATCTTTTGTTTACGGCGGTGTTGAGAGGTGCAAAAAATTTCTTAAGATTTCCGATAATCAGCATGCCTGTTTTTATATTGAGGTTGTGGAACTTTTCAGGTGCCTTATTGAAAGAGTGACACTTCACATCATACAAGATCCAGTATAGCACTTCTATGAACAGTTCAAACTCTCCAGATTTAATACATTAATATGCATTTCATTCAAACTCTGGTGAGATAAATGTCTTCATTTCGTTAGTTTTATTTTCTATTTTTAAAGTGCAAACAAGCTGTCTGTTAACCCTTTCAAGCAGCTGGAGCCCTTCAGTGAGCTTTTACTCTCCTTCTGAATGTTATTAGTAAGTCATGTTACTTTCGTTCCTCTGTCACCCTGCCAACCTGGCGTGTGAAATCGAGTCACACTCCCCAGTATTCCCCAGAGTGAGAACTTGGCCACTGAGGAACAAAGGCAAAAAGGGGGCTTATAGACTTGAAACGACTCCCCCACCCTGAAGTGTAAAACACTCCTCCCCCAACACAGCGCAAGGATTTTACCCCCACTGATCTGCAGGAAATGGCTTGAGTCCGAGACAATATCCCTCACCCCCAGCTCGCAGGCTCTTAAACTAGCCCAGCATGCAGTGAGTGGCCAGAGTGGAAGAGAGAGCTTGTTGAATAGCAGGATCAGCCCGTGGAAGGCAGGATTCTGTTTGTTTCTATTACAGCAGGCAATTACTAAGCAGTGAGGAGTTAATTCCTCCCCCCCCCCCCCCTTCTCATGTCCCAAAGTGTGGGCCCTCGGTCATTGACACCCATTTTAATGTGATACTTCAAGCTGTCACATTTAACTTTTAGAGATCTGCAGGTACCCTCGAATAGTACTTGAGAGTCAGAATGCTAACATCTGCAAATTCCAGCCCAGGAGTTTCTTGTAGATCTGTGTCATGTTGTACAGCACAGCCTTATTTTGGAAGCTGTTGAACTGTAGTATTATTCAGAGTTGTTTCTAATATTTTGCTCTGTAGCAACACAATTGCAGCTTCTAAAATTACTGCTAAAATAAACACCTTTCAAACAAATTCAATAAATGGAGCATTTGAAATGAGGATTTGTTGTGCAGTGTTTGTACTGTAGTCATGTTATCTAGGTGTACCTAATAATAAACTGGCAAGTGTATACACGCAAGGTACGGACACGCCCCTGGATTTTGAAATTCAGCCTAAAATATTTTTCCTCTACATTGGCTACAACCTTCAAACCTTTTGTTTGTAGAAATGATGACCATTAAAGAACAATGTCCATCTATGATGTCACTTAGGCAGCTTGTATATTCAGTGACCCAGCAGCGCGGGAACAGCAGCAAGCAGCCTAGTGGCCCACCAGACCACCTCTATTCATCAGCACAAAAGTGCTCAGAGGGGTGCTAATTGCATTAGGCGTCTTTTTCCCTTCCTCAGTGGCCAGAGAGTGGATGTGTGTGGGGAAGGGTATTTCAGCTAGAGCAGAGGGGAGAGGACCAGCCACAAGTGTGGGATGTTTGAAGAGTGCAGTGTGATGTTGTGTGATGGGAGCTGGCCCTGCCCACAAGCCCCCATGCAGGCGTCCCCTCTGTCACCTCTGCAGCTGCTGGCAACGTCTCCAACCCCCGTCACACACACAAATGCACGGGATGTGACAGGCTCGATTCCCCTGATCACAACAAACAGCATTGTGAATTTACACATGGTCACACAGTTGTTAACTTACTAGCTGTGTTTTGTTTTTTTTAACTTTTTTTTTAACTTTTTCTCTCAGTTGTAAGCTGGCACACACCTGCAGCTTAATTTCTCTCTCCATCAGTGTGCTGTACTTTGAATATCTAATCCCTCAGAACAAGGAAATCTCAAACCAGAGTGGCTTCTTTCTTCAACTAAATTTGATATTTTCAGCGCTAAAGCTAGAAGAAGGCTTTCTCAAAAATACATATTTTTTTGGACTTGGTTGTCAGCATTTGTGTTGTCTTGCTGTAAGTGAAAGTACAATTTACAACTGTCAAAACTGATTATGAATGACACTTGATATTTTTTCCCTCAGAAACACATTGGTTTGAATATAGGCTGTAAGACTAGACATAAGTCTGTCTCTCTGTAGTGCTATATACACAGCCTGTTGAAGTTGGAAAATGCAGTGGGCACAGCCTTTTAAGCCCAGTCAGAACCACACTAGTGTGACTTGGTTCTGTGTAAAGTCATGATGGGTTCTTTTTTATGCAAGTGTTGCAGAATCTGTGTAAACATGGATTCCCTGGACCTCAAGAACCCTTTTCACTGTGCTTTTCATTCTCTGTAAAAATACAGGGAGATGAACTGGAACAGATCATTGCACCTCTGATCAGTTGGTGGAGGTAGTAACAGCACTGCACTGACGGTTGCGTGGAAGGGAATGGCTCTGTCACTGTGGAGTTAACACCCTACATGTGTGTTTTGTGACACTATATAAATTCATATGTGGTGTCAGCGTTATACTGCTGCTGTAAGGTTCTGTGTGGACAAGCAAAACCTCTTTTGTTTGCTTGAAGTAATCAGCAGGAAAGCTGGGAAAGTTTTTAGGTTACTATGATAAACAGACAGTAGCTGAAGCGGACAATCAAAATTTAATCAACCATAAAATGTGGAATATTGTGGAATTTGCTACAACGTTGCATCTGAATCTAAGTTTAAAAAAAACAACAACAACTTGATGCTCCTTACTGTTAGAGTTAGTAATCAACCCACTTGTTCAATCAGCATGAAGATAACGAAAATCATTATTTTCAGCTGCATTATTTATAACAAATTGTGTTGAAACGCCATAAAGGAAAGCCCTATGTATGAGTCAGAATGAGGTGGACAGACAAGATGAGAAACTGATTTGTGTCCGTTACAACTCTAAACTTCATTCAACACTTTGATATCAGGAATATTATTTATTTAAGTGGCTTTTTAGCTGTTATGTACTGTTTTTGTTTTGGAAATTATTTAGATACAATCAGAGTAAGCCAAGTCAATAAACAAAAAAGCAGCTTCCTACCCTGCATGTCTACTATTGCAATTGGTAAATTGCTGCGAAAGTGATGCTTGCTTACAACAGTCTTCTATTTGAAGGTGATGAAGGAGGATAATCACAATTGTTTAAAAAAAGTGTTCCATTCATTGGCTTAACAGTCGATTGAAAAGGGACATAACCATTTAAAAAAACAAAGCAAATATTTTTATTGTTAACACGTGGGTGCTAGCTAGCCATTTTTAGCTGCCCACTGGACACTCAATTAAGAGTATTAAAATAAAAAAAAAAAGTGGCTCGTATTTATTTTTGATATAAAAGCCATTAAGTTTTTAAATGTATATGTTGGCTCATGCTGGGAATAAATCATTGTCTATACCTGCAAGGTGAGCCCTGCACACTTTTTTGAGCCTAGGGCTGACCCTTGTGAAATTCAGCCTTGGAAATCAACTTTCTACCTGCCACTTAATCTATCTCAGTGCCTTAACTGCGTGTGAAGGAAATTCCACAACAAGTAGAACAGTATTCTAGCATGATTATTTCAGTAAATAGGCTGCTCTGTTTGATATGGTACATAAACTCTGAAGGAAACATTGACACAGTTTCTCATGCACACACATTGCGGTTTAATTATACACAGAGGTTATGGTTCAGTTCACACCAAAGTTTGGCCATCGAGACTCTGTCTGTAACTTGCACTCTTTGGGTTTTTGTTGCTTTTTTCCCCCCACTGTATTTAAGTCAGTTTGTTCCACATCTAGTGTCCCCCTCCCCCCCAGGTGGTGGGTACAGTCTAAAGCATTAAGCAGTAAAATGAACAGAGAAGTGTTTTCTACATTTATTCAAAGCATCCAGCTCCAGTATCAACATAGATTGTGACAGATTGATGTAATTTATGTTTGCTAAATAAAATAGGTAAAATCTGATGTCATTGTCGAGCTGTGCTGTATTGTTCCGCTCCCACACTCTCTACTATTAATCCCTCGCAAAGGAGACTGTGTTGACGGTGCCATTTTTCTGCTAAACTACCAGACCAGGAAGGGGTGTTTGAGTTGTAATATGGGAAAGAGCATGTTGACTTCGTGTGATATACAGACATGAACTTGATTCCTTGGGTGGGCTCAACATACGGTACGTACTTTTTTTGTGTGCATTAGCACATTGCCAACATTTTTCAAACTTTTTTCACTTACATATACATGCCCCAGTTTGGCCACACCCCGGCCTCACTTGGTCCTTCAAATACCTAGCAGATAGTGAAACAAGTGAAAAAGAGTGATGACCTGTTTCCCAAGGTAAACTAATTGCGTTGGGTGTTTGACTCCCCACTCTTGCCAGAGCTTGTAAAAATAGTAAATGATTCCTCTAAAAAAGCACATCAGTTTCATAAAGTGGAATTAAAATGATAACATTGCTTATTTCAATAATTTTTGGGGCAGTAAATCACTAAATTAAAATTGTGATGACTGGCCTTTTGAAATAATGTGTGTTGGACAGCAACTTGGAAGCTCGAGAACAAAGAATATTAAAGTCAAACGATTATGATCATTTAAAGCTCTATATTTTCTGAAGCCTGAGATGTGCTTTTAAAAAGATCTACCTGACTTTGTCATATTGGACCATGTTTAATATGAACATCCCATCATTGTGTCAACACTATCACTTGTGAGTTTTTTCAACAGTTATTTATATGAATGGTATGGGGACAATATAAATAATACCTCTTAGCATACCCAGCAGAGTCCTCAAGCATCTCAGTTAAGTCTCTTAAATGACCATTCAGCATCTCTCTGGAACACATTCAGTAAAACTGCAAATTGTAGTCCTAGTAATGAGAGGGTTTATTGCAGGGCAGGTGTAATGTAGTGGGTTAGTTTTTGTCAAGGTCTGTACCCTATACATTGGGTAAAGTTAATGATGAAAATATTGAACATTATGTAAGACTCCCTTAAAAGGGTGAAGTAATGAATGACACAAGGATACAAGAAAACACAGATTGGGTGGATCTGTGTTCTCAGCCAAACCAACCCTTTTTTAGAACAGGTGAAGATTTAATTTGAAACAATACTAAAATATTTGTATTCTCCAAGATAATTGATTCAGGCACTTACTCAGATTAAATATACTTTTCATGTCATGTGGTTAAAAATGTGATGCTTACTTATACAAAAGCAATATGGCAACACATATAGGATTGAAACAGTTGGTTAATAGTAATGTACTATCCCAATCAAATTAAAAATAGATTTATCGTTAACCTTTGTGTGTCTTGAATGTTTTAATTTTTTTTCTTCATAGTATCTATTTTACAGGGGACGACAACAAAATGTAAAGCAGAGCCTGGTGGCCGTGTGTGTGTGTGTGTGTGTGTGTGTGTGTGTGTGTGTGTGTGTTGCTTCGCTGCTAACAGTCAAATGTTGAACATAATCTCTCATTACTGTTATGAATTCCTTATTAAACTATTTTGCTATTTGTTTAGTCTGTTTTGGTTTAAATAATATCACATAAACATATTTAAATCAAATCCATGAAGCTTTCAGTGTAGGCTGAGGGGACCGCTGGTCTAACCACAGACTGGCCAGTGAGACCAAAGAAAGATCTCTCCCTCTCCTGGCATAGTTGTCTCTCCTTGGCTGGCTGAGCGTCAGTGTCACCTCAGCAGCTCTCCACCTTGTTTTAATTGCCTCCGAGTTAATTACTCCAGTAAGTGTGAAACAATGTTGTCAGACTTCTCCTGCACACCCATGCTTTCACTCTATCCTCTGCCCCCCTGCTGGCCATAAGAAGGCGTCATAGGTGGAGAAGTGGTGAATTGAAAATAACTGTGAAGATGATGACGTTACCCACTACTTGTTGTCCTGGTAGACCGTCTGAGATCAGGACATTGTTGTCAGTGTTCATAATGAAACTGCAGTATTCAAGTGTATAGCATGTGTCAAAATTCTCCTGGCAATTTTGGGTGAAAATTAAGATGTTTGGTTACTGGTGGATTTATTGCCATGGTAGAAGCTGACGTGGTTATTGTTAAAGTCTCTTCTCCATTGGACATGGTCGACAGTGGCTGAGTGCTTTTAGTGCTTTGGCCTTTCAGAAGGGCCGACGTGACAAAGAGTGAGGCTGATCTTTTGAGGTCCCCTCTCCTCCCCGCTTGCCTGATTCTCCATGCCACTGGCATCAGCTCCATAGATCACGGCTGTCGCAGCGTGTGTAGGTGCTTGCACCGCTCTGTTAGTCTCATCACTCATTCTAGCTCGTCAGCCAGGCGGCTGAGCTCGTCCAGACCCCTCTCGCTCTCACGTCCCCTTGCTTTCTCCTTCCACAGCTCACTCACTCACTTGCTTTCTCACACACATTTTTTTAATTAGGCACAAAAAAAAATCAAAGGCAAAATATGAATATTCATAGGGAAACGGCATTAATATGCACAATTATGCAAATCAGCATGCAATTAAGCCTTGTGTCTCCAGAGAGCCTAGATAGCATTAGTGCACAAGACAGGGAGACGGGGATGATGGGGGTATTTTGATGGGGGAGTTTTCTGCTCCACTAGTCTTTTGGCTGAGTTTTTCTTTTGTGCCACACATCAGTTATTTCTTTACCTTTAACATAGTGGTTCATGTTTTGGTGTCTCATTTTTGTTTTGCATCATTTTGTGCCAGTTTGACTGAATGTAGCACAGACATTTCATCCTCCTGAATCAAATTAGGGATGTGAATGGTTAATTTCTGCTATTCAGTGACCGTAATGAACACTAATGACTGCGCTGAGCCGTTTCCTATGTTTTTTGTTTTTTTAAAAGGCAGAAATGGTTGAACATTGCGTTGCATTTGAATGCAACAGCAGCATGTTTGATCATGAAGGATTCTCTCTCCTGACTATTGCGAGCCCATTGTGGCCACTTAAACACATGCACTGTTGATAGTAGGACATGGTGAAAAGTTCCCTTGATGATATTCTAGTATTTCTACATACCTGAAACGACACATATAGACTGCTTTTTTTATATTCTATTTATTTTTTTCATCTTCACTCGCCGTTAATGTCTTAACTGGTCTGGTTTTCCTTCCTGTCAATCATAGCGAAATGTCTTTTTTCAGCACTAGATGAGCGCAGCAGCTCTGGATCCTGGGGTTCGGCAGAACAGAACAGTCCATCTTTCAGCCAAGGACGGGTAAGATCTAAAAACACACATGCACACACACACATGCTGTAGTTATGCACGATTTTAAGTTTGGAGATCTTAAGCATTAACACCAGATGCCACAACATTGTCACGCACTCGCACACGTTCCATAAATCACTGCCATAGATAAACATTACACTCACATCTTCTCTCCCCCAACCACCACAACAGCTTAGTGCTTTTTCGTGTGTTGTGCCATCCATGTTTTATGTGAAGTGGTAGTTTTACTTTCTACCTAATAACCTTGGCTCAGAATCCTGAATTGGCAAGCTGTCTAGTAGCCCAGAACCTCTGTGGAAGCCCACCGGTAATTGCAGCTTCACATCCGCCGTAACTGTCTTGGCACAACTCAGTGTAAATACAAGGAAGAAGGGTGAAATAGATGCAGCAGGCTTTGATTACCACAAGTTGATAATTAAGAAAGTGTGTTTGAATCCCCCGAGCTGATGCAGATTTGCTTGGCGTGGATCCTGTTCACTAAACAGTAAAGCAGACAGAGGACAACCGTAGGTAAAACCATAGAGGTATGCGAACATATTGAGGATGGCCCTAACGAGTGGTTATCATTTCAATCAATCAATGTTAAGACAAATATCAGCATACATCTTCTCCACAACACTTGTCCTCCTTTTCTAATGGTTTTTTTTTTCTGTTTGTTTTACAGGGCTATGGGGAAGGATCCCACTATAACGAACACGAAGGCTTGTCCTCTCCTTTCATCAGTTCAGGGATAGCAGGTATTGTCCTGTTTTGGCTTGCTGTAAAGAGTCTTAACAACAGAGGTGCCACAAAACAACACAAATGATTTGATGAAATCTTTAAGGACTTCAGTGGAATATGTGTATAAAATGAATGTATGCGCTTCCTTGTACCAGAGCAAATTTTTCCTTGTCATACTTCAAACTAATCACATTGATCATGGCTGATTTCAACTGTTGGAAATACTTTATGACCACAAAATTGTTTACTGATTGGCACGGCACGAGTGTATGTCTAGATGCATGTGTGTGCATGTGTTCATTCGTAGAGTGTTGAGGATGTCAGGGCACTGAAGCAGAAACCTTCCCTAGGGTTTTATCTGGCAGGCAGCTTTATGCAGCTGAGCGTACTGAAAAAGGGAGGGCATCTCTGGACTTTTTGTGCTTTAGAAAAACCTACTTTTTTGTTAGTTTTGAGCGTAAATCATTGCCTCTTACATGTGTTTCAACTGAACTCCGTGATTCACTTGTATTAATGAGTGCTCATCAATCATTTGATCTTATAGGGAAAAATGAGAGACCACCATATCCTCCCTTTGGAAGCCAGGTATCTTGCCACTAAGCGTCTTTATTACATCTCACTATAATATCTTGAGTATTGTGTATCTATAAAGGAAACTCTGTTTTTCTCACTTCTCTTTTCATAACATAACTGTTTCCCTACAGAGAAATGATTCACTCTGCTCTTTACTGCCCTTATAGTGAAATCATGTCTCTGTCTTTTCCTAGCCTGGTTTTCTTCCTAGTGACATCGCAATGCCAAGCCCAGATGCCATGTCACCCTCTGGACTGAAGTCTGGCTCCCAGTTTTACCCATCATACCCTAACAACCCCAGGAGAAGGCCGCCTGATGGAGGCATAGGTAAGATAACTGGACAAGACATGGGACATGTGATGGAGTAGGCTTTTAATTTCTTTTTACTTTTTTTTGGCCATTCACCCTCCAGCATGTTTTTCAATTTGGTCCTGCTTCTTTTTTTATTATTATTTTATTTAAGATTACAGATATGAGATGGAGCCACCAGCTGTTCAGTTTTGTACATTTTGTTTCCAAGTATGATTATCTATTTTTTGTCATAACCAGAAAAAATCAAAACAATGCCATTTACACATGAAAGCACAGCAACATTTCATACACTCTGACATGCATATACATGCTTGGACACACACACATCCTGTACTGTGTTAAGTGTTTATTGCTCTGCAGTTAAACTGTAGTAAGCCTTTGAACTGATATCTGCAAAACTGTCCTCAGTAAGACCTGATTTTTTTTTCTCTCTCACTCACCTTTCTACTTTGTCCCTGACTGTGTGTAGACACCCAGCCAAAGAAGATTCGGAAACCCCCTGGCCTGCCTTCCTCGGTGAGTGCTTCTTTCTGCTTACTTTACAGCTCACAGCCAGCCATTCTCTCACTACACGTACCGGCTTCACATACACTGTGACATACACTGCCTTCCCCACTCTGCTTGAGCAATTCTGTGACAGACAGGGGTAAAGACCCTCTGTGAGCCGACAGTCAGGCAACTCAGGCCCCAAATAAACATCATTACTGTGGTTGTCTGCTTACCACATTCAAGTAGTTTGAAGTAGCACTGAGAGTCTGATTGTCATGTAGACCAGTACTTTTACAGGATTTTCAGATAGTTTGTCAAATTGGGTAACTTTCCAGATATAAACTCTGATAAAGATGTGACTGTCTTTTATCTGTGCTCTTAAAAACAATTGAAAAACCTTGCAGAAAGTTACTTAGCTATACAGCAAATACGTCTTTTTTGAAAAAGTTAAACTTTTTTTCAATCTTTACAGTTTTAGTCTCAAGTTTATTTAATTCTCACCATGTGTAATCAAATCCTGATCTTAAGTTCAAGCGGTGTCATACCAAGTGTCACATTTGTCAGTGGGCCCAGAATTCCCAGCAGCTGATGGGGCTTAGGTGTGGATAATGGCAACCGCACATAACTGAAAATACAAGTCACATTCACATGTTTGAATATGTATTCAGCATGAGTCTTACTCTTAGTTTAAAGAGACATGATCAAAACTTGAATCAGAAATCATTTCCCTCTCTTTATAGATGTTTCACAATGGCTGAAACGGTCTTTGTGTGAGTCTCATGTAGTTTTTCAATAAAGTTTCAACAAGGGATTGACTGATATCTTTTTCAAGGCCGTTAACGATAATTAGTTGGTCAAGGAGGCCGTTAACTGACACTTAAAGCCAATATGAGTTACATAAAATATTCTTGTTTCTCTGCCAAAATTTTCTGCAATACCATTTTCAAACTTAAGGCTGCCTTTAAGTTAACAGGTTTAATGTCAAGTTAATTATGGGGAAATTACATGAACTATATATAAATAGTACATTAAAAAGTTCTTTCTTTGAGTGTAAACTCACTGAAAAATAAAATATTAATGAAATTTTAAAAACTCCTGAAACATAGATATTTTGGGGATGAATAATGATGTTTCATGTTTCAAGCTAGTTTTCCCTGAACTGAATGGAAAAATACAAGCGCTTAATCAAAATTTATTGATTCTAGTCTGAGCAGTGAACAGTGTTGTTGTTGTTTTTTTACGAAGTACAAAGTAGAAAGAGAAAAAAAAACCCATCTGCCTGATAAAAAATATTTCAGCCACTTGTTGTTGCCAAATAGATAATGGTTCATACGTACTTCTATTAATATCCTTAATTTTTAAAGATTTTTTTTAGAATTTTATTTTTGATTTTTTTTTTCTAATTAAAAAAAAATTCAATTCAAAATTTTGATAGAGATGCGTGCAGGTTCCACAAGCGTCCTGAACCCACTTAGGCATTGAAAGATAGCGTAGGTGATGCATGTTGTTCGCATGACCCAGGACAGAAGGAGCCTCCAGGATTGTAGCCCTGGTGCTTAAGCTGCCACTGGGTCATCAATGAGAAATATCACCATTGCACAAACGTTTTCTGTAACTCAGTCCTCACTCTCCTGTAGTCTCAGATGAAAGGGATGGCTTAAAAGATTAACTGGGTATGAAATCTGTGCATCTGCACTTTTGTGGCATCAGAGCTTCAGCATGGCAACATGAAGCATTGCAACAGTAACACAGCCAGTAAAGAAGACAAGTTAAGTTATGAGTTTTGTGTGTGTGTGTAATGTATGTATATGTGTGCATATATATCTGTACGTGTGTGTATATATATATGTATACGTGTGTATGAGTGTCTACTTATGTATATATGTGTATGTCTATGTAAAATGCACGCACACACATCCATCCATCCATATATACATACATATATATGTGTGTGTGTATATATGTGTGTGTATGTATGTATGTATGTGTGTTTATGTATATATTATATACATATATGTATATAATATATACATAATGTGTGTATATGTATGTGTGTATATGTGTATATATATGTGTGTATATGTGTATATATATGTGTGTATATGTGTATATATATGTATATATATGTGTGTGTGTATATATATGTGTGTGTGTGTGTGTGTGTGTATATATGTATGTGTGTGTGTGTGTGTGTTAGGGTTGTCAAAAGTATCAATATCCATAATATTATTCAATACTAAAAATTAGTATTCGGATAAGATACTCATTTGCAATAGTATTGATACCAAGAGTGCGGTCTTCTCCTGCAGTTGACACACAGCTACACTCAGCACTGCTGCACACACAGAGTACCTCATTGCTCCTCCCCTTACAAGAAGCTCAGCGTGTGTATGACAGAGCTGGCGAAACATGGCGAGTGCTGCTGCTGGACCTTTGCGACCAATTTTGGATGGAAATGTCAAAAGCAAAAGCGCAGTATGGAAATATTTGGCACATGAGGCAAACAGTCAGGGGTAAGTCATAGGTATCAGCAGGCCTGTTTGCAAGCACGGCTACAAGGCAGTGGCGACAAAGTCAAGTAGCACTAGCAACTTGACAAAACACCTGAAAACCCCACTCTGTACACCTAATCGCGATGTCAGTAAAGCTCCCGTCTCAACAACATCGAAGTATTAAGTATTATTCTGATCAGCCCTCTCAAGTTTGCATTCCCTGTGGGTGTGAGATGTGAGAATGGGGGAGTTAGATCATAGATGTGTTGTATTGTTATGTTGTAAGCTAATCATTGACGACTACTTTTTCTAGCATCGGTCAGGCTACATGCAATATACCAACATATACTTCACCGTGACCAAACACGATATTTAAGTGTGAAAAACTGTCATGCGTGTGAAGTGGCTGAAATGCCCTGAGACCCCTGAATTATGATGAATGCCGGCAGGTGCACAGCTTACGTCAACTTACATAACTGATGTTTTGTAATGGATGTTATTTGTATGTTATTGATTGTTTATATTTTCTAGATGTTTTAAAAACATTTTTATGCCTATTTTGTCTTTTTTTTCCCCCCATAGTATCGAAATGGCATCGGGTTACTTTCCTTTTATCTATATCGAATATTGAAATTCTGGTATCGTGACAAACTGCGTGTGTTTGTGTATTTATGTATATATATGTGTGTGTGTGTGTGTGTGTGTGTGTGTGTGTGTGTGTATGTATATGTACATGTATGTATATGTACATGTATGTATATGTACATGTATGTATATGTACATATATACATATGTGTGTATATACATGTGTGTATATACGTGTGTGTGTATATACGTGTGTATATACGTGTGTGTGTATATACGTGTGTATATACGTGTGTATATACGTGTGTGTGTATATACGTGTGTGTGTATATACGTGTGTGTGTATATACGTGTGTGTGTATATACGTGTGTATATACGTGTGTGTGTATATACGTGTGTGTGTATATACGTGTGTATATGTGTATGTATACGTGTGTGTATATGTGTATGTATACGTGTGTGTATATGTGTATGTATACGTGTGTGTATATATACGTGTGTATATGTGTGTGTGTGTATACCTTTGTGTATATTAGGGCTGTAATCTCCCAGTCGACTGGTCGATTTTTTTGCCACATTAATTTCATCAGGAGGAAAGTACCGAAAGCACCCCTGTTTCACAAATAACAATCTTTGAACACCCCCCTTGTTTTTGCTATTTTGGACTAGCCCGACCCGCTAGAGACAGACAGACTGAAGAGTATTAGAAGGCCAATGTCTGGTGGTTTGATGAATGTATATTTAATTTTGACGGTTTCATTTAAGGTCAGTCCTCGTCCACCATGTCAAAGACATCTGCAGTGTGGCAGCATTTCATGAAAATAGATCATGGAAAAAAAGTCAAATGCAAAGTCAAATGCAAAGTTTGTAAACAACAGTTTTCATGTCACAGCTCCGCTACAAACACGACGTATCACCTAGAAACGGTAAGCTAACTTGTCCACCTTAGGTTGCCCCGTCAGTTTTGAGTATATGAACGTATCGGAATTGTCATTTCAATGTTTTAGTCTCATAATTTTTTGTTTTAATTGTAAAAATTTTGTGTTTGAACATTAAGTTTTAATTTAAGTCTATTTGTGTCTCAGCCGTGATGCCGAGCTCCTCTGTTCAGTCTTGCTCTGTGCGCAGGACATGTACAGAGCGAAATGATTGTGTCGGTCAATTATTATAACGTGACAAAAACAATTGTCTAAATATTCCTCAACAGGTTTTGTGCTGATAGTTGACACAGAATATTTTTCATATATAAAATTAGTCGATTTTTAGTCGAAATTTGAGGGCTTCAGTCGACCAAGAATTTCTTTGGTTGATCAGAGCCCTAATGTATATACAGAGAGATAAACACACACATATATAGATATATATATAGATAATTTGTGTGTGTGTTTACATAATACTTGCACCTCGCGGTCATCACTCTTTTCAGTGTTGCCCAAATTTTGATTTCAAAGGTTACATGAGATTTGCTTTGCTTGCATTTATTATTCAATTTTTGGAAAAAGTAAAATTCTGCAGATGAGGCTGACCATATTGCTGGGTCGTGTCATAGGAACGTAGCGTGAGTTGACATTGAGCGCAAATAAGTGTTGCTTTCAAATTCTTGAAGTAGCGACACACTCAGAAGCAACATTGATTCAGTTTGTACATTAGATTGACTCTTACTATAATGGACAAACCAGACAACCTAGTAAACTGCTAGTTTGCCCATTTTTTTACCCCCTCCCCTCACTTTTTTCCTGATATTGGTCCTGTCCTCCACCTGTGGGTGTTGGCGTGTTGAAGTGGCTGCTGAGACCTCGACATGGAGGCACACTTAGCATCTGTGACTATATCACAGAGATTGAGTGTGAACACTCTGTCTGGCTCAGGTCCCCTCTTTTTCACTGTCTGAACCTCAGTCATTCCCCTGCGGTGTGAACGATGGTCGTGTTGCTTCAGTGCGAATGATGAGATGTCTGTGTGTGTGTGTGAATACCCCTCCCCCACCTCACCCGGCCCTCCGCCTACGCCTCACCACATGATGGCCTGGGTGGGCCTCCCCCTGTGAGTGACCCAGTTGTGAGGCGCGGTGCTTGCGAGGCCTCTTAGCCCCGTGTCTGAGCCCAGATTAATGACTGCTGATGATGATCCTGTGGTCTTCTCTCCCTCCTGCACTCCCTCCCTTCCTGCCACTCTTTACCAACCCTTTGACATACTCTTTTTTTGAACATTTTTTCTTTTACTCATCTACTTTTTTCCTGACATGTCGGAAATTAGTGATAATTGTTTCTGTAAAGCCTGTGTCTGATTCCATCCAACTGCCTTACTTCCGTGTGCTGCCACTTCCTTTTAACTTGCCCTAAACCTGTGAACCTTCACCTCTTGTCACCTGCTACAAACATGAAAGCAGCTCTTTATTCTCCCCTTGTTGTCCAGTGCACTAACCACAAAACCCCTTGTGGTTGAATAAAGTACTTTGAGGTTAGTTTGATGGTAATCTTCATCTAGTCCCACCCCATGCTACAACCCATGTTTTTCTACTGTAGAGACCTTTACACGGTCATAACCTGAATTACATTAAACCCCTATTAGTTGAGGATTTTACCCTAGAAATCCCCTTTCTTCCTGAGAATACAATTATCCAGCAGCACCAGTCATTGTGTAGTTCTCTGTTCCCATCTAGAGCAGCAGGATTCACTCAACATTGTTCCCCGTGAAAGAACAACTCAAAGCCTATTGTTAAATGAAGCCATCTCCGTCATGTTTTCCCCTGAATTAACCGTGATCATTTTAAATCCCCCGTTTCCTTCACACTCCCCTGGCCATATCAAGCTTTGTTTAAGTCATTTAGATTACCTTCGCCTGTCCCCCCTCAACACCCCTTATCGCTCTACCCATTTCATAAATCATCAGGGCCTTCATTTTTTCCCCTTCAATCCTCCCTCTTGCCCCCTTGCCACCCCCTACCCACTGCAATCTCTCTCCCTCTTTCCCTCTCTCTCTCTCTCTCTCTCGCTCTCTCTCCCTCTCTCTCTCTCTCTCTCTCTGACTGGATCCCAGCCCCCATCTCTCTCTCCCTCTCTTCGCTCCCTCTCCTCAGCCCAGCTGCCTGTGGAGTTGGATGTGGTCCAGGAACAGGCAGATGGCTCTGTAATTAGAAGTGCATCTCTCCATTCCCTTTCCACTTCTCCCTGTTAAATCAAATTACAGAAAAAAAAATCCCTTCTCTGGATTAGCATTCTTTGCAGCATAGCCCCCATTCTCTTTCTCTCTTCCTCCATCTACCACGTACTACAGAGGGGGAGAGAAAAGATGGACTGTGTGGTGGCCGAGGGTGTGGGCAAGCTGAGGGCTTCTCATGTCTGCCTTCAGTCTGTGGAATTGGAGCACAGAGGAGCTGTGTGTCACCTCAGGCTCAGCATCCAGTTTTGTAAGCAGTGTGAAGAAAGAATATGTAATTGAACTTGAAATGTCCTTTTTCATCGCGCTTGTCAATTTCCATCTTTTCTGGAATTCAATCCTCTGTTATAGAAGGTGATAGCATTAGTTTGAGGGTATAGCTGGCGGAGTGTGCATGGGTCCGTGCGTCACTGAATGCATGGTATGTGTGCGAGCTGATACCAAGTGTGTTATTGGGAGGGGCTGCAGGCCAGGCAGTGCGATGTCACTGGGGTCCCGGGAGCTAGAGGAAGTGCTCACTGTGCACTGGGATTCAAGCCGTCGCTGTGCCCAGCATGCCATGGCCGCTGTGTTCTCCTCCACAGGCAAGGAGCCGGCCCGCCTCCACTGCCTGCAGACTCCCTCTTGCCATCTTGTGGCCATTTGAAGCTGGTGTTATTCAATTAATTTTGAAAGCAAGAAGAGAATCGATTAATGCTTCATCTCTCATGCTGCCATGTTGCTTGTATTCAGAACTGAAAAATCATAAAGAAAGAGCTTATTGCTCACAGCTGATTTCATTTTTGTGCGCATGTATATGTACAGTGGGGCAAAAAAGTATGTGGCAGACACCGATTCTGCAAGTTGTCCCACTTAAAAAGATGAGAGAGGTCTGTAATGTTCATCATTGGTACACTTCAACTGTGAGAGACGACATGTAAAAAAAAATCCAGGAAATCACATTGTATGATTGTCTAAGGATTTATTTGTGTAATGGTGCAGAAAATAAGTTTTTATCACCTATAAACAAGCAAGAATTCTGGCCCTCACAGACGTGTTAATTCTTCATTAAGAAGCTCTTCTATCCTCCACTCGTTACCTGTATTAATGACACCTGTTTAAACTTATCTGTATAAAAGACACCTGTCCACACCCTAAACAGTCAGACTGCAGCTTCTCCACCATGGCCAAGACGAAAGAGCTTGCTAAGGACACCAGGGACAAGATTGCACACCTGCACAAGACTGGGATGAGCCAATCAACAATAGGCAAGCAGCTTGCAATTATTAGAAAATGGAATAAATACAAGAGCACTGACAATCTCCCTCCACCTGGGGCTCCATTCAAGATCTCACCTCGTGGGGTACAAATGATCTTGGGAAAGGTGAGGCAACAGCCCAGAACTACATGGGGGAACTGGTCAATGACCTGAAGAGTTCTGGGACCACAGTAACAAAGGTTACTATTTGTAACACACTATGTCGTCATGGATTAAAATCCTGCAGTGCTCGAAAGGTCCCCCTGCTTAAACCAGCACATGTCCAGGCCCATGTAAAGTTTGTCAGAGACCCTCTGGATGATCCAGGGGAGGTTTGGGAGACTGTCCTGTGGTCAGATGAGACCAAAATTGAAGTCTTTGGTATTCACTCCACTCGCCATGTTTGAAGGAGAAGAATGCTGAGTTTCATCCCAGGAACACCATAGCCACTGTGAAGCATGGGGGTGGAAACATTATGCTTTGGGACTGTTTTTCTGTGAAGGGGACAGAACAACTGATCCGTATTAAGGAAAGGGTGACTGGGGCCATGTATGGAGAGATTTTGGTCAAACGCCTTTTTCCATCTGTGAGGATGAAACGTGGCTGGATCTTCCATCATGACAATGATCCCAAACACACCGCCCGGGCAGCGAAGGAGTGGCTACATAAAAAACATTTCAAGGTTCTGGAGTGGCCTCGCCAGTCTCTAGACCTAAATCCTAAATCCAATAGAGAGGGAGTTGAAAGTCCATGTTGCCCAGCGAAAGCCCCAAAACATCACACCTCTTGAGAAGATCTGCATGGAGGAATGGGCCAAAGTACCAGCTACAGTGTGTGCAGACCTGGTGAAGACCTACAGGAAACGTTTGACCTCTGTCATTGCCAACCAGGGTTACATTACAAAGCATTGAAGTGAACCTTTTGATATTGATCAAATACTTTATTTTCTGCACCATCATACAAATAAATTCTTTGAAAATCATACAATGTGATTTCCTGGATTTTTTTAAAAACATTTTCTCTCACAGTTGAAGTGTACCAATGATTGATATATATATTCTCATACATACATATTCATTTTTTTTTCTTTCTTTTCCTCCAGGTGTATGCCTCTACATCTGGTGATGAGTATGCCAGGGACAACGGAGGATATCCTGGTGGTAAGCCTGGAGCGGTATACCCCGGCTCTTTCTACATGCAAGGTAATTGTCATATATTATCATTGGCTCAATGACTGTCTGTCTGCTTTTTGAAGCTACATTCAGTTTTGCAAATCTTTCTCCATTCGTTTTAGAAGACCCCTGGTCATCTTCTGGCTACTCTGCCATGCTGGGCAACCCTCCCCACATTGGACAACCAGGCTCCTTCTCTGCTATTAACCCCCAGGACAGGATGGTGGGTAGAATTTGTAGCACATGCTCCATTTTAACTATGGGCATGATTATTTTTTCTACTTTGTATTTAACTTTTGTTTTCCTTAGTTTGAGTTATACATTTTTGTGTTTCTTCAATCCATCTTCATGGTTTTTATAGCTGATTTTGTTTCATAACATTTCTATATCATTTGAATTTATTGCTTATGTAACTAAACTTATAACTTTATTCTTAAAAGCATTAATGAATTTGTTCTATTAGCTTGCCTTATTTTTCTGTAAGGGATCTTTGCCTTATGAAGCTGCTTGTATCCCTTCTCCAGAAGCGTCATCCCCTGCCTCTGTCCCCACAGAACTATCCTCTGCATGGTAGCGAAGTCAATGGTTTCCACTCAGCTCCCACCACTTACAGCCACACACCTGCCATCAACGGAGATGGCATTATGGGTGAGAAACTTAAAAAAAAAAAAAAAAAAAAACTTGGTTGGCTCTCTCAGCTTTTCAACTCCCTTGGTCTTTCAACATCCCTCCCCCTTCCAAGATCAAATTAACAGGTCATCTGACTCATTATTAATTTGTCTGCAGCCAACCGAGGCACCACAGCTGGCAGTTCAGGAGATGAAATTGGGAAGGCTCTTGCCTCAGTGAGTTTTTCTTTCCTTGTTTTTGTGGGTTTGTTTAAATTGGACCTGGGGTTTTGATTTTCCCAGTTATTTTTCAGTTCAATTTAAGATAGTGATGTATTTTTTTACACTCTAAAACAGATGAATATTATCTTTATCTGTCTAATGTTCTGAAGACATGTCTTAGTAAATGCTATAACTTTGGTTCTACTGTAACTTGTTAAAACCTACTTGGCAAAACTAAATCATCTAATAATGTGTTGGTGTTTTGCTAAATTTATGCAGATTTATCCATCGGACCACAACAGTAATAACTTCTCCTCAGCTCCATCTACTCCTGGTTCTCCTCAGGGCATTGCAGGTAAAGTGCATCTCTCACATAAAAAGAAAGGGAAGATGAAATCAAACAATTGGTTCAGTGACTGACAGTCGAGTCGAGCTTTGTTCCTAGTTTTAACTCAGTCATGTAACCGATTACCTTTACCAGTCCATTTTATTTATTATTTTGACAGCCCTGGAACTTATATGATGTCTGTGTCGATGGGCAAATAAATGTGCAAAACTGAATTCAAATTGGAATCATATCATTTCAGTTTAAATTCCTGATCTGAATTATGACATTCTATAAGGGGATCTGAGCAGTATTATTTTATTTAGATTTATTAGTTTGAAAGTGTGTCTGTCTTCAGTTCTATCATTTCCATTTCAATCCTTGAAAATCAGTCATAGTTTACTGAGACTCCCATCTGGTCGCTGTGAAAGAAAACTTAACTGCAGATTGGCTGAACTCCTTTTTCCACATAGCTTTCTATAACATCTATGTTCTTCCACTTTTAACTTCCTATGTATGTGCACATTTTTCTGCCCATACATGTTTAATGTTCTCTGAACAGAAAAGCTTCTGCAGCTCCATCTGGTGTGAAGTTATGAATTACCACTTCACACTGTCTTAATATTTCTCTCAGCAGGAGGTCAGTCTCAGTGGCAAAGACCAACCACACCCAGCTACGAAGGACAACCACATGCATTGGTATGTGGAAACACCTTTGAATTTTAAGTTCTTCCTCAGTATCTGTATGATTTTTGGTAGTTGTTTTTTTTTTTTCCCAAGTTCTTTGCTTTCAGTCAGAGATGAACCAACAAACTTGATGTTTGAAAATTTATGTAGCAGAGTAAAATGGAGGACCGCTTGGAGGAGGCGATACATGTACTTCGTAACCATGCTGTGGGCCAGGGCCCCAGCTTGGAGGGCGCCCACTCAGACATGCACAGCCTGCTCTCCTCAGTACACAATGGGGGCCTGGGAGGCCTCTCTCCAGCCTTCCCCAATGCCAGCCTCGCGCTGAGCAACAGACATCCTGCTATGGTGAGTTCTCATTTCCGTGCATTTCAAAGGGAATGTGAACTGGTGGTGGTGTATCCAAGCCTGGAGCAAACAGAATTGAAAATTTTTGTTATACCGTATCACATAACATTGACACTGGTTAAACCTCTCTTACAGGACCTTGTTACACTGTTGTAATACTGTAGATTTCGTGGGGTTTTGGGAAGTATGTGTTGCCTGCTGTATTGCTGGTAATACTGCTTGTGTTACCTGTGAGAGGTCACTGCAGTATTGACACATGTCCAGTTACATACAGCGTTAACATCAACATTATTTCTTTTCCCCCCACTCTCCACAAACTAAAGGCAGACTAAGTTTTTTTCTGGGAAATCTGCCATAGAATTTACCTAGTTTTTGTTTACTCTTGCCAATGGACAAACCCTGTCCTTGGCAGAGCTAAAGCTGCAATAATGCCACTTTTTGCACTGTAAGAATCTTCATGTAGTTTATTGAAGGAAGTCCTGACATGTTTCAGGGTAGACCTTGGACTTGTTCTGTGTTGTTTTTGACATCATGACTTTATTAAGCGTACAACTGAGAACTCAAAATTAAAGATGGCATTGCCTAACAGTTCATTTTCATGAGTAACAAAAACAATGACAAACATCTCCATTTGTGCCATCTGCTGGTCAAAAATGTGATCGCCAAAAAAATTGTAATAAGTTGAAGTTGTGTCTCAGGAATGTTGGGTAAAGAGAGTGTTATGTAGAGAATCTCATCACTTTTTCCCACCCTCATCAGCAGGGAGGGAAACACGAGGAGCCCACAGGTCTTCCTCCTAGCAGCACACTTCTGCATGGTCATCACGCATCTGGACCCACACCATCCGTTGGCCAACCAGAAGGCTTTACCAGTATGACTTCTTTTCTTTTTCTTTTTTTTTTAACTAAGTGCATATAAGTTGTTCAGTAACATCATTATTTTTTTTTTGCATTTTGTGTATTTGGCTGAGAGCGTTATTGTCATGTCTGTGCCGGTAGGTCTTCCTGGTGGCCTGGCCCGTTCCACACACTCCTCCAGCAGCTCAGACATCAAAAGAGAAGACAAAGAGGATGATGAAAACTCATCTGTGGCAGACAAGTCAGAGGAAGAAAAGAAAGATTCCAAAGCAGCACGCAGTCGAACAAGGTAAAGTGTTCCTTACTGTTAAACCCCAAAAAAGGGAGAAATTCTAATAACATTTCATGTATATTAAGGAACCACTCTCATTAATGAAAAGATCCAAATGTCAGCTAGGATTCATTTTTGAAAGACGATGTAATTCATCTACGTTGTGTGTCCCTCTGCTAGTCCTGGCTATGCTAGGTGTTTAATGATGTTGAAATCCCCCCCCCCCTTCATGTCACGTTTTCAGAAAGGAGGCGTTGACCCTCCAGTTGCTCTCTGGCCTTTCAGACCAGAAAGATGAGTAAGTTTCTGAAAAAGAGAATCAATTTCTTGTGCTTTGTGGGCTCTTCCCAGACATCACTCAAAGCACACACTTAAAGAGCTGTCTCTCTAATGCGTTACAATGTATTTGCGCCTGAATAAATGCACAAACATTTGAAAAATAAGAATCATTCTCAATCACACTATCCAGTGAAAACCGTCACAAACAATATTATTTTTTAAATTTACGAAGATGTGGGCTTACCCCTCCACACTTAAGTAAATTAATTCGACTTTGGATTCCAAATGAATTGTATTTATCTTTGGTTTGATAAACTTTGTGATCAGATGATCATCAAGTGGGAGACACTGCTTTTTAGTTCACGTTCACTTATCTGCACACGTCATTTTTAGTGCATCCATTCAGTACAAAGCCTCATTGTGGATGCACGCCTCTGCTGGTCACCCTAACTTTTAACCTGATTCATGTAGCCTTTATACAGCTTCCCCTGTTTGTTTGTGTATTTTCAAAGTTTTCTTTTGCCCACAGCTTCATCCCTTCATCTCCATTTGCATCCAGCCAGGATAATGAAGATGATGAGGATGTTCCCCCTGAGGTGAAGATGGAGCGTGAGAGGGAACGGCGAGTGGCTAACAACGCCCGTGAGCGTCTCAGAGTACGGGACATCAACGAGGCATTTAAGGAGCTTGGGAGGATGTGCCAGCTGCACCTCAGCCATGACAAACCTCAGACCAAACTTCTCATCCTGCACCAAGCTGTCAATGTCATCCTCAATCTAGAACAACAAGTCAGAGGTCAGTTTACAAGGAGCACCTGGTGGCACAGGATTGAGTTTGAAACCTGGAAACAAGTTAGCTGTTGGCTAACTGTTGGTTCACTTGTGTGAATTTTGATGGGTCTTTTCAATGGGTTTTCCATCAAATGCCTGACATCTCATTTGTACCTCACACAAGCATAAGATAGTTTCACTTTATTCTGCAGCATAAAATACATCAGTAAAATACCCCACTCATGAATGCTGATTTTTAATGGCTAACAAGAGAAGCCAAGACAAGACTCCAAAGGTTGTTGCAGACATTAACCAACATCACATCAACAGCAAAAGCCCAAAGCAAGTTTTGCTGTCTGTGGTAGAGTTCATTCCTGTCATACCTTTGTACTTTGATCAGTTTCATTTATGCCTGGAAAACCCTAAAATTATCTTCGTTTGTGATGATTACCTTGCCAAACAATATGTCTGATACACTTTGTGACACAGACCACTGCCCGGCAATAATCCAGCCCATGGTGATGCTAAATTCTGGGTTGGCCTGCAAAAATATGTCTCCTGGTACAACTTTATTACAAATGAGAGGTGTAGAAGTGTAGTTTTATTTGGCTCTTGTCATGCATACTGAGAATGTGATTCATCTTCTTCCTTCCCCAGAGCGTAACCTTAACCCCAAGGCAGCGTGTTTAAAACGTCGTGAGGAGGAGAAGGTGTCTGGGGTGGTGGGTGAAGCACCCATGCAGCTCTCAGGAGGCCATCCTAGTATTGGAGGAGATGGCCACAATCCAGTTGGCCACATGTAACACCAGGTCAGACATGTGGATTTATGATTAACTCTGTCTTTCTTAGGATGTGTTAGGGTACTCTGTGGATTTTTGTGATATAAACAAAGTACTGAAAACCAACAACAGCCAGCTCATTCATATTTTCTGTCCTTCCCTTTATAGGTCTGGTGGTGTTTCCTTGGCTGTCAGAGGATGTGGCCTTAACAGATTTCTTCCACCCATTATTCTCAGTGTGTGTGTATATGTGGACATGTCTGTGTATTGTCCGTTCAAGTTTCAAGATGCACATTCACACACTCGTACACACATGCATACTGCCAAAACTGACACAGCCTGTTTGTCGCACTCCCAACCATGACTACAAGCTCAAATGTGAAGAACTTTTTTTTTTTTTAATTTTAAGTTTTGCTTTGTTTTATACATGTAAAAACTTTTTTTTTTTTCTCTTGGTTTCCACAATATGATTGAACACCGGAGAACTTATTGTCCTGCCACAAATTGGGACTTCACACTGCCGAGAGGTGCTCTGGTGAAAGAAAGGAGACCTAAACAAACACAAATTGAATCAAGGATTTGTGCCTAATTGTTACATGTTTTCTATTTGACATTTAAGCAAATTGCTTTACATGTGAGGAACATTTATTGTGCGGGATTGCTTATGTGTATGAGCAATTATTTTTAATGTATGTCATTCCCAGCGTGATGGTACAGTCTTACATATGTTATGTAACCAAGCCCATGATTGAAGTTGAATTGACAAAATTGACAGGAAAGGGAATTTTCCTCAATCTTCTCAGCAAATGTTTGGGTGAGGGCGGTGGAAAGGTCACAAGCGAAAGGTCAAATTTTTTGACACTTCAAACAAAGCTTTTGTGAAAGATGGAAACTCTGAGCAAGTCTCTGACTCGAGGCCTGTCCCTATCCTACAAGGCGTCTGGAGACTTGGAACAGAATACTCCTTCTTTGAAGGTTATGAAAAGTCAAAACACAAAACTGTTCTTCCTCTTTTGACAACAAATTCTAGTGTTACTCCAGTAATCCCTTGTCATAGCTTCAGGTTTCTGTACTGATTGAAGTACTAAAGCAACCAGACAAGACAAAGCACAGTTGTATAGGTTCCAGTTGGAAGATGGCTGTTGACCTGTATGTGGTGCATTTCAGTCCCCGAAAGACTTGTATAAAAGCCATTTCAGCACACACTCAGTGCTATTACTTATTTGAAATGGTTTACTGACAATGCCAGCAGACTTTTATGGCTCAAGATCTTTTTTTTTTTCTTTTTTTTTTCCCTCCTTCTTCTTTCCCCTGAATTGATGTTCTGGAAAAATAAAAACAAAAAAAATCCTGGTTCCTTTTGACAGAGGGATCTCATAAGTTGTCAAAGCAACAGAGGCTTTCTTTTCCTAAATGAGCATTCCCACTGAATTACAGCCCCTCACCTTCCTCCTGAGTAAGTTTGTTTTCACATTTCTTACTGAGAGAAGTGTGATGTGTAAATTCACTTCATACATTACTGTTTCATTTTTCAAAATTAAATATATATAAAAATATATATTTTTTGTTAGCCTATACATTGTAGATTTTTTACATAAATGGCAATATTAGTTTGAAGTTTAGAGTGTATTGTAGATGAACTGAACAAGGGGATATTTGACATTTAAATGAAATTGTTCAAAAATTAATGAAATTGAACAAGGACAGCATAGAAAATGGTCAACGGATGATAAATAAAAAAGGGTTTGTGTATCCTTTTATTCCAGTTTTAGTTAAAAGGCGTATCATCAGCTACCCAGATGAATTCTTTCTTTACATTTGGGGGTATGTGGGCGAAGCTTGTGCCACGGTTCTGTTGAAGTGCCGCTTCAGCAGCGAGGCAAGAGGACAAATGTGGGAGGGGATTTTTTGTCTCTAACAGTAATTATGCAACTGGTTTTTGAATGTAGCTACCATACAAATGTGGATCGCCTTCATTTTCAAAGTTTTGTTCCTGGGATTTTTTTTTTTTTTTAGTTTTTTTTTTTTTTGTATCAGTACAACACAAGATTTCATTTCACCGTTTTTCTAATGTCTAGCCTCAACCAAGTGGCTCTCTGTGTGCAGCTCACTTTAGGACCCTGCACGTTTATTTCAGAGGCAGATGTTGGTAATTTGGTGCAAGGTAATAGATAATATGGAGAACAAAACAGTGTTATTGTGATGTTATTCCCATGTCATGTCATGTTGTGAATGTTTTTTACCAACATGTAATCACAAATGGGAGGTAGAGCATTTTGTGTGTTTAATTTCTACAATAAGAGATGAAGAAAAAGACCTATACAAATCAATAGTGTGGCCTTTTCATTCTCAAGACTTAAGATGTCATGATGGGAGAGTGATACCTTATCAGTGCCTGAACTTGTATTTTCATTTATGACAGTTTTTCTTTGTGAACCATATCATTTCATTTATCATGGAGATTAAAGAGGTACTTGTTCATTCCCCCACCCTCCCTTCTCCTAATGCTTTTTTCAATTTTCAGGAAGAAGTTTAAATCGTATAAAGAGATTTTCTTTCAGTGTATCTAGTTAAATAAATAAATGTTACGTAGATCTTGTTTAGTTTTTATTCCTTTTTTTCTAATTATTCAACTGGATGACATTGTTCAAACTGCTGTTCTAGTTATGGTCATGGGTCCAAGTCATTCTTTCTATTTTGCCCTATATTGCTAAACCACCTGACGTAATGGGATTCAAGAGGTGTTGCTTTTGGCTCTCATTGTCTGCTTTTAATGCACATTATTATGTCAGTATATGTGTTGCTTCAGTTTCAATGTAGGGAGTGAGTTTTATTTTGCGTTGTAGCTGGAGCCTCTAATGAAGCATTTTCTGTATATCAGAGTGCGCATCCTTTGCGGCACTGACTTTCAGCATATTTAGTCCTCAGTGAAAATTTTCACCTCTAACCTTTTACTCTTCCAACTCTTTTGTGGCATTGACAGTGACTTTTTGAAAGAATGTGTGATCACTTCTATCAAAAAGTTGTATTCGCAGTTTTGTTTATTATTGCAAGATCAATAAGTGTACTGAATATTGATTTGTTTCAAGGGAAATTTTTGACTTGATGTCATTCAGTATTCTGTGAACGTCCCACGAGCCTGCAAGGTTACATCCTATTATTATGGGCATATTAAATCTCGACGAAAGTCTTGACATAGACGCAGTTTGAAGTCCGCATAAAAGCAGCCCGATCACTGCAGGAATGCATAATATCAGAAAACTTTATGATTCAAAGTGTTCACTCTTAAGACTTGGACTTGTTTTGGTATAAGAAAGCAGTAATAAAAACTTGCTTTCAATAATTTTGTCATATCTTTGTTGAACACAAAAGGGGGGAGATTGAGTGTAATATACATTCACAGGCACAGCGCCTGACATTCTGGAATGAGGACACAACTGTCTCCTGCAGGGTCCTCAGAGTGCCTCACTCTTTGTCTCTCTTTTTATATAAATATAAATAAATAAAAATATATATATATATATATAGTTGAGAACTGTCCTGTATATAACAGTAATGTAGCAATAAATGTGCCATTTTTAATAACAGATTATACCTTTTCCAATGTCTGGGTTTTGAAAATTGTATACATTAAAAGGACAATAAAGGAAAACATTGTAACAAAGGGTTTATTGCAGTTCGGAATATGAATTTGTTCATATTTTCGGCTTTGACTGTGCAGTCAAGGCACGATATTTAATTCAAGGCATGTTACAAGCTAATGCTATGGATAATATGAGGTAAACGCAGACAATGGATGTTTGAGATATCTTCCGTTCCGTGTTGTAAACGGACCTCTGAAATGGTGGCCTGAAACGACCCCGCGAAACTGCTCGCTCTGTTCAGCTGGTAATTCTGAACAGGCGTACGAAAAGGCAGCACTGGGTCCTCAATAGGCTTGAGGGAGAATTCATTGCATGGAGTAAAGCAGTGTAGAGGTCAGGATGGTCCAGAAAATATTTAATAAATTCCTTGGTGTCAAGTACGTTTCCATTGCCAGGACCTGGTAAGTTAGCTCATTAAAAGTGGTGGGATGTGCGCTTTTAAATGTTGTCAGCTGTATTGATTTTAAAATGATAGCGTGAACGTCACTGTCCTTTTCTGTGACCTGTTCGTTCGCCTGATGTTAGCTTAGCCTGGCTGGTTATATCGCACCGATTTTGCTTGCAGGGATACTTTGGTTTCTCTGACTGAACAGCTAAGGTTAAAAGAAGATGGAAATAACAGTCGTTAAATTGACGGCGTAAAGTGTATTTTTGTCCTGAGTAAATTGGTCTCAGAGGTGCGTAATCCCGGGCTAACAGACGCTATTGAGACAGCAGTGTGTCAGGGAAAACATTGATAATGATGAGGTTGGTAACATTCGTCCCCTAATTTCATGGCAGATAACGTACAGTATCTCACTATTTAACTTTATGAAATTTTGGGTCCAGTAAATCTCATGACAGTAATAAATCATTCCAGAAGTGGACTGTAAGATTGATCTAACTTAAAAAAGTTACCTCATACTGTGTCTGTAATTGGCATAACCTGAATTGCACAAGTATTGTGCTAATTTAATGAGATCTGGCAAAAGACGTGGAATGAGGAAACGCTTCCCTTTAATCATGTGGCCAATCGGCCAGATGGCGGCGCTATAGTTTCGGATCGTAACGCTTTTGCGTGAAGGCCACGCCCCTTGAATCGTCATTCATCTGCTTTAATAAAATGGAAAAATGTTTTTATTTATGTGCGTTATTGGAAAACCTAGATATTTACGTCACACTACAAGTTTGTTTACCTTGCAGACAACTAAAATCGCTGAAAACACATTTTCCCCAAATTCCTTAAAAAAAAAATATCAAGGGTTCTATGAAGAGAACATACAGGCTCCAAAAGGATTGTCCCTAACAGTAAAAAGGGCCCCTCTTTGCCCCCTGGACCAGCTCTCTACCAAATATGGTGAAAAATGTGGGCCACGCAAGCTAATTAAAAGATGTCCATGGAAATTAAAAGTGATTTTACTTTAAGAACACGAATGGGTGCAGAGTAAGAGTTGGACCTTGCATGCAAATAAAGCCCTTTTTTATTGTATCAAACTATGACATTTTTCACGTTAAGATAACTTTTTTCCGAAAATTAAGTTCGACAGTACAACAGCGTACGGTAAAACTCTCATTACAGTCACAGTGACTCCTGAAACGCATTACGTTTGAGTTTTGGGTTTTTTTTTAATTTATAAGTTAGGAATATTGATAGCTCGAAATGCCATATTATTCTTTTGGTAACTTTAATACAATAGAATTGTGAAGGTGCCAATCAGGGACATAGACAAAGATTTCTCACCTGGGGCTCATCAGGTTTTTGGTATAACGGTAAAGTCTGTGTCGTAGTATTTCCTGAATACTTGTACATCCCTTGTCCACATATGCTTGAACAATTATGATGGACACAAGCTCTACAACAGTCCAAACTGTGCTGGTTTACACTGGAAGTCTTTAATGATACTGCTTCTGTCCACTGTGCTCTGTATTGCTCCCATTTTTTTCCTCTTTAACCTCTCTTCCAGGGTACCGAACTTGGTTGCCTGGGGGACAGTGGGCGGCGTGGCGCTCATTCACTTCACGGACTGGCGATTAATACTTGACTATGTGCCATACATTAACGGGAAGTTCAAGAAGGATGAGTAAAGTCTCTCGCAACTCAATTGTAAGAAGACAGTGACTCACAAACAGTGTTTACAATGTTAAGCTGGACTACTCAACACTTTTAGCTCCGCCCATGTACCCCTGATAAGATGAGTACAGTTTGTAGCCATGCCAGATGCTTGATTTTGAAAATAAACACTGACTCACGGTTCAGTTTCCTTGCTTACACCTGTTGTGTTTTGGGAAGTGTAGTAATGCATTTGTCCTGGTAGTGTCCTGTAGGCAGCTCCTGCCTTTGATGACGTTGAGCAGGCAGGGGGGTCAGAGTCAGTGGCTCCAGTTACATGGACGGCAACTATTGACCCTGTTCTAACAAGGCAATATTTCCATTGAGGTGTTAAACTAATATTTGGTTCAGCTTCGGGTCGACTTGCCACGGAGTAAAGTCTACCTGAAGACACGCCCACATTACGTCCTCACATTCTTTGTGTGAGTTTCCTCCTGGAGTTTGACCTGAAATCTTTCTGTTGCGTTGTGACGGGTAGATTTTTTAGTGTTATCCTGCAAAAAAAAATACCGCAAACAACCGCTTTGAGCTGAATTTGTAACTTTCGTCAGAGGATGGACTGCGTGTTGTATGTGTTGCAAATTTTCTAAATGCATTCATAGTGCAACGGAGGTGTTCACGCGTCTCCAGCACACTTGGATAATCCAACTAAGATCAGAACTCTCCTCATCTGACTTAATTGGGGTTTTCTTCAAAATTTGAAGAAAACAAAGTTCCTGTGTCACGGGAATTTTTATGCTCACTTGATGTGGTGTTTGCCTTTTTTTTGGAGGAAACAAAAATTCAACATGAGATGGAAACAACATATTAAATTCAGTTCTGATTAAACAAACCTTTTATTCACATGACCGACGAGCTGTTTTGGCCATCATGGATATTCCCAACTTTGCCTTCATGTCTGGACAGAATCTAGCATGTCTAGTACTTGCTGGTACTAACAAACAACTTATCCAACTGAAGGTAATTCCTTAAAACCACCCGCCATGTTTTTTACTACTTGTTTTTTGTTTTTTTCTTCTACTCTTTAATGTCGCTTATATCGCCATCTCCTGGCAGCGCTGGCAGTTGGCTTGCTCCAAGCAAGCTGATGGAAACTCACATGATTGCTTCCTTTTTTTGTGACATCATTATAGCTCGCATAAAAATTACTCGACAATCACACGGAAACACACCTAGTCCTCTCTTATTCTGAGTATTATCTTTATTTGGTTAATATAGTAGAATATTGTCATCCATGTACATGTAGCCACTGATGGTGGGGTTTGTAGTAGACCTGCACCATTTGTCCTTGCGTATCACAGTATTAATATGAATACTTCAACCTCAACTAAAGGCAGTATCATTGATGTCACATTTCTGCTTCATCAAATTTGATTCAGTTATTTCTTTTCTACACCCAATCAGAAATCCCACATCCCAAACCCATCACCCGTCCCCCCCCCCACCCCACCCCACCCCACACACACACCTAAAAGCTCCTGTTAGCTGTCACAAATGATTCACTTGTGTTGCACCAAGACTGGACATGCTCTTCTTCACACACTCGCACAGATACATGACCACTAATAACTGGGCTGTGTGTGTGTGTGTGTGTCTACAGGACCAGAGCTTTGGGAAGGGGAACATGGGTGGATTGCTTATTCGACGCAGGCTTTAATGGGACGATGCCAGTGCTCGATGCTCTGAGGACTGTTTAGGAAGTTGGACTGAAGATGCACTCTGTATAAATGCTGTTTTTGTGATCTATTACCATTTAATGTAAATGAATAAATCCTAAATGTACCCTGTGTGTTCAGTTATTCTCTCTTTTGCAACAACAAAACTGTATATTCAGATGTTTCTTAATAAATTTAAGAGTTTTACATGCATTTGTTTATTATAAATGTTTGAATAACTGAATTGTGCTTAAAAAAAACTGAAAATAGAGTTTTTTCATGGGTCGAATTTTGCATGTATCAGGTGAAATGTGTTACTTTTTCTATTTCACTCTGCTGCAAGTTGTCACACTTAATACTCGAAATAATAATGCACACTTCTTAGAGGCTATAATTGCGGACTTGTGCACACTAATAAGACCATTTTTGTGCAGGCACCATACCAAATTTATCAAGCAGACGGCGAATTTTGCGTGGATAATGTCTTTCATTTCTCCAATGGAAGGGGGAGGGGACTGAGAGAGGAGAAGGGATTTAACATAGCGAGAGGGACAAAACCAGATAGTGTCTTCAAGATGGATAAAAACGAGTAAGTACATAAGCTGAAGGCCGGTTAAACCTTCCAGGATGGTTTTTGTTGCTGTTGCACCGTTTGATGCGCGTTATGTCGTTAACAACATATTTGGAAAAGTATGTGTAGGATCGATTGGGTAAATGTACTCGGTGGTCTCGCATCTGCAAGTAGCACCGCTGCGGTTTTAGCCCTGCGCTTATTTTTTAATTTAAAAAAAAGACAACATTCGTCTCGTTATATACGGCAAATGGTATATTAGGCACCGAATCTGCACACAACGTCGAGAACGTCTCGACACAGATCTTAACCTTGACGTTGATTTTTTTATCCCCCCCCCCCCTCGCATTATGGTTTCATAAACAAAGCCTCTGTATATGCATGACATGCTTTAAAATGGTGCCTGCTTTCACGACAAGATCTACTTTGTCCATTCATAAAAGCCGGCTGTAAGTCTGAATGACAACGGTGGGCATTGTGGTGGTGAAATGGCTCTCCGATTTCATGGAGCTCACATGAAACTTAGTGGAGCAGCTGCAGGTGAGTGGGTACAGAAGGCGAGTCGTCCAGAACCGCCCGTCATTGTTGCCACCGCACCTCGGGGTTTCTATTTGCGCTCTATTTGCGGAGGAAGGCTGATTAATGTTTCTCATAGGTTAACATTGCTGCGGTGCTTTGACACCAGTGTCATGTCAGACGAAAGAGGTAATCACACTTCCGGTGATGTCTTTCAAAGTAAAAAAAGATTGAAGCGGTTCACAGTGTTTGATTGAATAATTTAAGTAATGAAGAAAACTAGAAAAAAACACGTGTGTGCATCATAATGCAGTATACGTCAGGAGCTACTGTAACAATTAATTTGGAGTTAAGAAGTTTGGTATGTCAAGTTGAAGCACACTGTGAATAATGCCCATCACCCCCAAAAATTAAAGAGCCCAAAACAAATTGTGGTTATGGTGAAAAGTACATGTTATTTATTTACAGACCACTGTGTAGAAAAGACTCAGGTTAAATTAAAACGACGGATACAGTTTCTTACCTCAAGTAAGAAAAAGTGAATATACAGGCGTTATAATGTACTTCAAATAGTTTCTAGAATATTTGTGCTCTCATATAAACAATATATCTCTGTATCATAATATATTTTGAAAATTTCTCCGTCCGTTTTCTACCACTTATCCTGTTAAGGGTTGCGGGGGGCTGGAGCCTATCTCAGAGGCTTTTAGGCGAGAGGCGAGGTTCACCCTGGACAGGTCACCAGTCCATCACAGGACCAACACATAGAGACAGACAACCATTCACACTCACAGTCACACCTACGGTCAATTTAGAGTATCAATCAGCCTCGTCCCCTCTTGATGTCTTTGGACTGTGGGAGGAAGCTGGAGTACCAGAGAGAACCCACACAGGAACAGGAGAACATGGAGACTCACACAGAAAGATCCTGTGATGGAGCCGGGGCTCGAACCCGGAACCTTCTTGCTGTGAGGCGACAGTGCTGACCACTGCACCACCGTGCCGCCCGCAGTATGTTTCCTGCAAATCAGTTTTGAGTGCTACAATCGGAAGTTGTAATATTTTAATAAGAAATACATAACAAGCATGTTTTGAATATGGAAGGAGTAAAGTCCTCACAGAAAAAAGGTTGACAGGAAAAAAAGTCCAGAAATATATAAAAAGGTGAAAAAAGGCATTGCTTTGAACCATAAAATAGTACTTTGACTAGTATTTTAAAAAATGAATTATAAAGTAAATTTGTACACCTAAACCACTTCTAGGGATAGTGGGGTGGGGTCTCTGGCAATTTTATTTTTGGCATCCTCAGCTCTAAATGCTGAAAAACTTGTCATTTTGAAATGTTGGTTCCCTTAACTTCATACATTCTTATAAACTTAAACATTTACCATTTATTATATATTTAGTATACAACTTAATCTGCCATTCCTCTTTTTTGAACCGCTGCTCTCACCCACATACCTCATCGTTATATCATATGGTTATGTACTCGTAAAATTCGAAAATTGCTTGTACTACACGTAAAACAGGGCTGGGCTGGATTCTTCGCTTTGCTCCTTTTTTGACCCTTTTGAAAATTTATATTCCACGTCTGTGAGAAGGAGCGCTTTTATCCTGAAGTTTCCGTGTTTGAAGTTCCTGTTGTGTCCTGGCTTCATCACAGCGGCTTCACTTCGCTATGCCGTCCTATGTTTCCCTCGCGGATGTAGCCTCTGTGCCCCGGCGAAGCAGGCGGGTAGTGAGGAGGCGAAGGTCCACGGCGGAGCGATATGCGCGACGACAAAGAGAAGTGATGTTAGCAGGCAGATCCCCTTACTGCCAGACGACGCATGTTGTGACATGGTCGAAACAAAAGCGCGAGACGCGATAGGCCTTCCATCTTAAAAAATTCGACACATTTTCCAAATTCCATTCTGCAATAACTTGTAGTGGATTTATAGGCTACTCGCGTTGGAAATGGAGAAGAAAAGGTGGGATTGCACTGCTCTCCCCAAAGGCTGGAAAATGGAAGAAGTGACCAGAAAGTCGGGTTTGTCAGCTGGAAAAAGCGATGTCTATTATTTTAGGTACTAAACCAACATGGGTTTGACAAACTTACAAGACACCGACTTCGCGGACGGATACAGACAGGACTAGAAAAGGGGGGGGGGGGGGGGGACGGTGGTCGGTAAAAAGTTTGGGATGGGATGGGTAGGGGAGGGGGGGGGGGGTTCTGTTTTCAGCAGACAGGCTGGCCCGGCTAGAGTGTTGAACCGAGCAGGCTAGGAGTAGCAGCTCCCGCCCGGCGAGGCCTTCTTCTGAATGCCACCCAGTGTCACCTCAGTAATACTCTCTATGTCCCATTGAAGTGAACCAACAACGCCAGATTTGTTTTCATTTAGCAGAGGAGAAGAACAAGATGAGGAACAGAGGCAAGAGAGGGGGGAGGCGGGTCGGTTTTATAGTTTGTGGTAGGCCCACTGTAAATCCTACTGGTGTTAACTGGTGTGTGATGTAAGAGACATTTGCATGACGTACTAGCACGTATCCACCCACTGCCCATTAGTCCGGATATGATGTTGCTCCCATTACGTGGAGCTCCAATGTTTCCATTCTGAAACATGTGGCCAGATGTTACTATTGCAGTGTTTACATCGTGTTCAGTGACCACCACAGGCTACTTTTCTATGGCTATGCTTACTGTGAACAGTTAAATCTACTAATGTCATTGAAAGCTTGTGATCAAGGCTTAGATCGAGCATCCATTTCACTATGTAATGTGATTTCACTTGAATGTGCTCTGCTTGTGTTTGCTGTTGACTTGTTGCATGTTGTGATGTCTGTCAGCTGTGTGCGCGCGTGTTTGTGTGTTTCAAGTGTCAGTTTGGTTTTTCCTGCCTTCATCTGTTTGATTTCAGTCTTGTGTTGTCGTTGTCGTTGTTATTTTCAAGAGATTACATTGTGGTTTGTTTCTCACGTCTTTCCCCCTCCCCACCAGTCCATCTGGGAAGAAGTTTCGGAGCAAGCCTCAGCTGGCTCGTTACCTTGGTAACCAGATGGACCTCAGCTCCTTTGATTTCCGCACGGGGAAGATGCTGATGAGCAAGCTGAACAAGAACCGTCAGAGACTGCGCTATGATAATAACAACCAGAATAAGGTGAGACACAAGCGGCAGGATGCTACATCTGTCCACACACACCCACTTTAATACTTTACAAATCTACTGCAGGGATGCCAAAACTCAAATTGAATGTTGAGCTGCGGGTCAAAATCAAACACATATCACCCTTCAAAAATCTTTTATTGTGCCATAGAGTTTTGCATAGCTGTGTGTTTGTAAATCAAAAGAAATAATAATGAATTGATATGATATAAAACCCACAGACTCTACTAGAAGGTACACAAAGTGACCGCACGTGTAATAGATGTGCATTGCAAAGTCTGTTAGGAAGGAGAAAATGAAGGGAAATGTATATTGTGTTTTGTAAAACACCTTTTTCCTTTTTGTCCCTCTTGATGTATCCACAGTGTCACTCTGCTAACTGATTGGAATCATATATATGTATTTTTAAATATCAGGGATCTTACTCACAAAAACAAGTTACTGTATTAAAAAAAAAAAAGCAAATGCATAAAAATCTTAAAAATACATGCCCGTTATTGTTATTTTTCCTAATTTGATTTTGACATATGGTTGGTGTAATTTGAGCAGCCTCCATCTGCCGTATGTAGCACCCTCAAACAGTCATGCACTGTAGAGCACCCTGCATGTGGAAGGGGTCGTAACATTTTTCAATGCAGCAGCTGCAGCTGACTATCAGTGTCAGCGTAGCGTTCTGCTCGGGTTAATGGTTCCGAGCACATTCTGTGCTTGTTTTCATGCAGTCACTGGGAATCAGATATAATATTATTGTCTGTGCAAATTAGGTGAGACTAAAAATTGCTGAAGGGATGTCTTATTTTAACCAGTCTGCACAGACCAGCTGCGTCTGGTTTTGCCGCTGTATCAAAATCGTGTTTGATTTTAAACCAACATGGAGGTTTTGTGGGACTAAGCAGATATTTGGGCACGATTGCCGCGACTTCACTGTGTTCACCGCTGATCTCCAGCAACAGAACTGGAGTAGCACTGAGTTTTTGGGATTTAATCTGAATTGCTGTTTCGACACCGGGGTTTCCTGCTGGAAATGAAAAACATTATACCTGTCTGCCAACATCTAATCTCTAAAGTGCTAATTGAGTTCTGAAACAAATTTGATTAGATTAAAAAATTGCAGTAGTAAAGACAGATTTGAAATTTTACTCAAAACTGAAATTGTTCCTTCTCCTGTGCAACTATGAGATGGGATTTTTCACACAAGGTTATAAAACATGACTCGAAACGCCTCTATAAGCCGTGTCTGGCTTTGATGATGTCTCACTGCTGCCCTCTTGACTTCCTCCTCCCTCGTGTCTTGAAGGGAAAACCTGACCTGAACACGTCACTGCCAGTCAGACAGACAGCCTCCATTTTTAAGCAGCCCGTTACCAAGGTCACTAACCATCCTAACAACAAAGTGAAGACCGATCCACAGAAAGCCGTTGATCAGCCCAGACAGGTGAGTGACGTCGTCGCTATGACCTGGAACTTGTGTTGTTTTAGGCATGTTATAAAAACTGGACAAACTAGATCCAGGTTAAATATGTTGGGAGTGGTTCAGCTTGGTATTTGTGGTTATTTAGGGGAGTTGGGTTTCTTTCAAACCTGTCTGCATCTTCATGGCTTTTTGCCTGCAGTTATTTTGGGAGAAGAAACTCAGCGGCCTGAATGCCTATGACATCGCCGAGGAGCTGGTGAAGACCATGGAGCTGCCCAAAGGCCTCCAAGGTGATGTGACAGTTAAGAATCAGCATGAATGTGCTCCAGCTACGACTCGATTTTCCTTAATCATCGCTGCTGCTCCTTCAGGTGTCGGTCCGGGCTGCACCGATAAGACGCTGCTGTCAGCCATCGCCAGCGCCCTGCACACAAGCGCGGCGCCCATAACCGGCCAGCTGTCTGCTGCTGTGGAGAAGAACCCAGGAGTCTGGCTCAACACCGCACAGCCGCTCTGCAAGGCCTTCATAGTCACTGACGAGGACATCAGGTGGGCTGTCACCGCCATATTGTTCCCAAGCACTGTTTGATGTTTAACGCACACAGAACTGCTTCGAGTAAGTTTGCGCTGCCAGCTTGTTTGAGAAAACTGATCCTGGCATGTTCAGTTCTACAAAGCTGTGAGCAGGCAATGTACAGAGTTCTACTTTAAGACCAGTTTGTTCCACGTGAATCTCCTTTTATTTTTTTTAAGCATTTGAACGTCAATCATTTTCATTCAGATAGTACCTCACACATTTTTTTAATTTTTACTGCTATTAGCATTTCATAAGTGTAGCTAACATTGTCAGAGTCACAGGTGGTGCTTTTCTTGTTCTTGAGAACTTTTTTTGACAAACGATAACAACTACTAGTACTACTACTACCACTACTACTACTATAACTATTACCTACTACTGGAAAATCTTGTCGATGGTCGGGAAAGAGCTGTTTACGTTGTAATACGCCAACAGACAAACTAGAAAGCCAGTCGCTGCCGCTAAGGCTCCTGGCCCTCTCCTCTGTGCATTTCTGCTTCTCAAAATTAGGTTCAGTCTTGGTAAGCATGCGTAAGTTTTATTCTTCCATTTAATATTTCCTGAGAAATGAATAAGAAATTCAAAAATACAGATTTGAAGCTTCAGCTATCCTTAACTTTTGTGAGTTGTTTTTTTTTTCTAAAGTATAACAAAAATATGTCCTTAAATGTTTTTCTTATAACGGTCGGATGAATGATTCCTGAGAAACAAATGAATTAATAAAAGTCCTATCCTGCATGGTTAAGAAGGTGGGAACGAATTCCTGGATCCGCACCAAAACGTCATTTTTTTTTCTTCTCTGGACCAAAATCTGTCTGTAAATATTTATGTAAGTCTGCGAACAGACAAACCCAACCAGCCACATAAACTCCCAAAATGCAGTTCTAGTATCTTATCGGAACAAAAAATAACCACACACACAGTGTATTCATCTGTAATGGCTGCTATTTTAAATGCTTCAACACACCAGCGGCTATAAAAGGAAAGTGCTTCCAAATTTGAACCGGATGCTCTGATTAGATACCTGACCTGAATGTAAAAACCCACCATCTGTTGTGTACTGATTCAGCAGCGACTGCCAACTGTAACAGTTTCCTGTTGTGTTTATGTGTAGGAAACAGGAGGAATTGGTGTACAGTGTGAGGAAAAGGCTGGAAGAAGCGCTGATGGCTGATATGTTGGCCCACGTTGAGGAGGCCGCCAACGAGGGTGAAGCTGTGAAGGAGGAGGGCAATGGCAGTGAGGACATGGAGAGCGTATAGCACAGGTTGGTCCAGATTTAGCCAACGACAGGGAGAAAAAAAAAACAAAAAACAGCTGATAATCCTGCCTTACGTGTTGCAATCTTTTAAATGGTAAGGGAACACCAATTTTTGTTGTTTTTGTTTTGAGAAAAGCACTTATTTACCATCGTCCCCAGACTCAGACAAGATAGATAGCTCCCTAACGCTCGTACGGAGTGAACACTGATTCCCGCAGAGACCAGCGTACTGCTACGAGTTAGCTTAGCATAATGGATGGTAGTGGAGAGGCAAGTGAGCATGCCTCAGTCAAAAGTGGAGAAATACACACCTCTCCAAAACAACATCAGAACTGTGGTTGTGTATCATCAGTAGAAGCATGGTTGCATACTTGGCTGGTAGACAGTGGATGTGCGGTCCACATGTTCCGCCCGCTGCTCATTGTTCACTGTCCATTTAAACGCCTTGAAACGTTTGTGTGGAGTTGAAAGATGGGGAATGCCAGCGGATTGTTTCAAAATAGCCACTTTACACTCAGTTAAAAGTGTAAAATCATTACAACAGCTTTGTTAACTCGTCACGCGACAGACATTCGTCTGATCTCGCAATTCCACCCGTGTGTTTGTCTCCTTTGCACTCAAAACGGCCTCTTTACACAGACACTCAAGCATGCTTGGTCACAGCCGCTCACAGAAACCAGGAGCTTCCCTGTCCTGACATTTTCTCCCTCAGCTACAGATTCTGTACTTACATGCAGAATCCATTTGCAGAGATTAGGGTTGTGTTTGCTATTTGCTGTGAAATAACAATATTACATTACGAGACATTTTAGAATCCAATAAATAATCAAAGTTGTTTCCACGCTGCACCTGAAAAGCCATGTTATGAATTCAGTCAACAGAACATTTGTTGACGGCTAGAAGAGCAACTGCTGCTACTAATCATGGCTGACAATGTAATGGAGGATGAAGAGGATTACTTCAGGACAAACCAAGACCCTGATCCTAATCTCCAAGAACCAGAATATACACTGGAGAAACTGCAGGTTTCAAAGCTGAGTAGGCAAGACAGAAGTATGCCAGCACTTCATATCCACTCCCATTCATTGTGCTAAGCTAACTAGCAGCCAGTTGGTTTCTGTGGGTCCCTAATGCACCTACAGAGAAGAGAGGGGTATTGCTGTCTTTGTCTGGCTCTGAAGAGAAAGACACAAAGAAGGAGTTTACCAACATTGAAATATGGTTCTTGTGAAATAATTCTGATCCTTAATGAGATGCTAACCCAATAATATTTTTCCTCTTTTAGGTTTTTGTGAAGTTTGGATGGGTTTGTTCTACACCTGAACACACATTTGACCATGAACAATAGGAATCCTCCTCCCTAATAACCCTGAAGACTTCAGCCCACCTGTACAACCACCAGGAAGTTCAAACATGTTCACCATTAACCCCCTCTGGATGGGAGATCTTGACTTGAGCACACATTCAAAGTTGATCTTGACTCAAATTTCCCTCCTGAACAAGAAAAGACATGAGAAAAACTTTCAGGTATTAATAGATGATCTACTGAGTGGATACAGTGTGGGATGAGAGGAATATTTTTTACTGAAAGGCTTTTAAGTGAGGTATTTGTTTTTGGGGCAATCATGTCAAACCCAAAACCTTTGGTTGGTAAAACACTGATTCGGGTGCTCATTTGTTTTATGCCGAGTATTAAGCTAGCCTCTAGTTGGACTTTTACAACAATCCATGAATAGAACGCAGATGCGGAACCTGGTGAGTTTGAACTCTACCGAGGTTTAGTCACAGAGAATCCTGTGTACCTTTAACCACGATAACAGTCGTGTTTTTATTGTAATTTGAATAAAATATTCTCCTTCCTGTCAGCCTTGTTATTACGTTTGGTAATGACCAAAGAGGAGGAAGGTTTTGGTCACTTCTGTAACTAAAGTCAGCTTTGTGTTAAATTAAGCTCCCACTCAACACAAGGTGCAAGAGAAAGTGAGTATACGTGAGGGGGCGGAACGCGGCGGTGAAGAAATGACACAAAACCTTCGTTCTGTTGTACAATGAATCATGTTTTCCTGCTCGTCGTCATCATAGGTGCTTAACTGATGTTGTGGAACATTGCTGTTGTGTGCCAAAGCTTTGTCTCCATCACTTATAGTTCTTTTTTCTTTTCTTTTTTTTTTTGGTCTCGTAAACCCACGCACAAAACTGCTGACAAAGCAAAATACAGTTACAGTTGAATAATAATGTATTTTTGTATCCCCGTTTGTCAAGGTTTGATGGTGAATAATGTTTTAGCTGAAATATTTCCTGCTCAGTATCAGCAGGCTAATTGCTGATAGTAATGTGATTGTATTACATATTAAAATGAGTCGGTATGTCACAGGCTGCTGGTGTGATGTCTTTCTTTAGGTGTGTGTGTTTACATATAATCATACACATATATACTTCCCCTTGAGCCACATTAATGGAACTTGCAATGAATTTCTTCACAATTTGCTTTTTTTTTTTAGGTATGGCGTGTTATAAATGCCCTGACGACTACAGGCTTTATTTGTTTGTAAGTCTGTCCTATCCGTTTGTCTGTCACCAGTTGTCTATGGAAGTATTTGCCTGAGGGGGGAAAAAAAGTTGTTTTTTTTCCTGAATTAATGCAGCCATTTCATTAATTCAGAAAAACAATGGATTATAAAAAACAAAAGTGTTAAGACCAAAACATCATTTACAATTTCAATTTAGAAATATGTTTTTTTTTTCGGAATTGGGGAGAAAGGAATCTCAGTTTTGAAAATGGTGGGGAAAAAGCCATGTTTTTCTGAGTTGATGAGATAAATTTGTTCATTCAGAAAAGTGAATGCAATATGCTTTTATAGAGACAAATTTACAAACTGCTTTATAAGAAGTATTGTTTTCACCTGGTTCACAGATTTTATAGAGGATTTGTGCTTTAATGTTGTTGTGGATACCTGTGCAGGCATCATTCTGCCTGATTGCTCAGTGTCGTCTCACCTCTGCACATCCGCAGTCGACGAGCTGCCATCATCTGCATCCTCCCGTAGATTAACAGTTAACCTGACACTTGTCGTGTCCGGACAAAGTACAAATACACTCACCAGGATTCAAACTGGCTTTTCTGCAGATGAGTAGAAGATACCGGCCATAACTTCAAGATGTCTGAATGATTTGATATAGATTTTTTTTTTGTTTTAACAAAATATTTCTTCTTCTATGCATCGCGTTCGTTAAGATGGCAACGCTGAAGTTATACAGCAAGGTAAGACTGACTCTTGGGGTTCTCAAAGTGATGTGCTCTATAATTCTTCATTGCATGCCCTAACAATGAGTTCAATGGAGTTAAGGTATAAGAACAATAATGAATTTAGTTGACTTTTGCCAGGTGTATAAAACTGATGAAGTGCTGAAGTTATGTCACTTATGTCTGGTCACGCTGTTTAATTTGATGGAAGCGTATGTGAGAGCTTGTTGGTACTCGCTGTATCTGTTTGCTTCAGATCTAATTGTTGAGCTGATCATCTTCATACACACATTAGACATGTTGTGGGTAGATAATGGCTAATCCGTGTGGGCGCTTAGAGCAGGATGACCAGTGTTAATTTTTAACACTCTTTAAGAGGCTTTTATGCTGATGTGTGACAAATATCTTACCTGGGTGGGGTCAGAAAACTGTGACACGTAGCACACCGTCAGACATAAAATATTACATGAAAATCTCTCGGTGCATTGGACTCATTATTGTTTAATTTGATTTTTTTTTTTTTTTATAGTTACACACTCATAAAGTTCACTATTCTTCTATCAGGGAGCGAGTGTGTGGATTCCTGACCCAGATGATATTTGGGTTTCAGCCCAGCTCCTCCAAGACTACAGTCCTGGAGATGAACGTCTCCTGTTGCAGCTTTCTGACGGGAAGGTGAATTACCAGGAGTCTGTGAGGATGCTCAAGTGTCATAATTCTCACAAGACACCATCATCATGTTCCTCAAAACAATCTACATCCCTGTCAGGAGCTGTGTTACCCTGTGGTGTCCCCCGCTGACCTCCCTCCTCTGGGGAACCCTGACATCTCGGAGGGTGAGAATGATCTTACTGCTCTCAGCTTCCTCCATGAGCCTGCCATCCTGCATAACCTGAGGGTTCGATTCCTGGACTACTGCAGCATCTACACCTACTGTGGTGAGAAGTTCATGAGGGGATGAATAGCAGAGACAGGAACGATTCAGGCTTTGTATTATTTGGCATCTAAAGTGTGCAGTTTTATTCAGAAATTACTTAAAACCTTGCTCTTTTCATCCATCCATCCATTTTCAACCACTTATCTGAAGGGTCGTGGGGGGGCTGGAGCCTATCCCAGCAGCCTTCAGGCGAGAGGCAGGGTTCACCCTGGACAGGTCTCCAGTCCATCACAGGGCCAACACATAGAGACAGACAACCATTCACACTCACAGTCACACCTACGGTCAATTTAGAGTATCAATCAGCCTCGTCCCCTCTTGATGTCTTTGGACTGTGGGAGGAAGCTGGAGTACCAGAGAGAACCCACACAGGAACAGGGAGAACATGGAGACTCACACAGAAAGATCCTGTGATGGAGCCGGGGCTCAGACCTGGAACCTTCTTGCTGTGAGGCGACAGTGCTGACCACTGCACCTCCATGCTGCCTTGCTCTTTTAAATTTGTTAAATTATTATTGAATTCAATTTTTAGTTTTGAAACCGGATGCTTTTAAGTCTTGCATTTGTCATAACTATTGGCGTTAGTTCAGGTTCTATGATCTGTCTGTAAATCCAGGTCTCCTCACACTCCCCTCTCGTCTCCAGGTATCGTGTTAGTGGCGATCAATCCCTATGATCAGCTTCCTATTTATGGCGAGGAGGTGATCGATGCTTACAGCGGTCAGGACATGGCTGACATGGAACCGCACATCTTTTCTGTGGCTGAGGAAGCCTACCGCACCATGACCAGGTCAGAGGTCATGTTCTGACACACATCTTCAGCCAGTGCTGTTCGATGAGATGTGATAGTTGCATGATTTGTGTGTGTAGGGAGGAGAAAAATCAATCGATCATAATCAGCGGTGAGTCCGGCTCAGGGAAAACCGTCTCAGCTAAATTCACCATGAGATACTTCGCTGTGGTTGGAGGAGCAGCCCAGCAGACCAGCGTGGAGGAGAAGGTTCTGGCTTCCAACCCTATCATGGAGGTAACAGATGTCAGGATAGGAATGATAACTCCTCTTTCAGTTATGTTTTTATTAACATGCCTGATAACCTGTCCACAGTCTATTGGGAATGCTAAAACAACAAGAAATGACAACAGCAGTCGATTTGGGAAGTATATCGAAATTGGTTTCGGCAGAAATGGAGACATTATTGGGGCAAATATGAGGACGTATCTGCTGGAGAAGTCCAGAGTTGTCTTTCAGGTGAACCCAGTGGAAACCTTTACATGAACCATCAGGTCAAAATACTATTTCATTTTATACCAAATGTCTCCTCATTTCTTTCAGGCATCAGCTGAGAGAAACTACCACATCTTCTATCAACTGTGTGCCTCCAGAGAGCTGCCTGAAATGAGATCACTCAAACTGGGTGAGACTTAATCACAGGGCGCAGACCTTCAGCATGATCTCTGTTCTTCATGTGTTGCACGTCAGTAGACTTAACATGCGTGGCGATCGTCTGCTTCGTTCTCCAGATGCTCCTGAGCGGTTCCGCTACACAAAGCAAGGAGGAGAGACGCACATACCCTGTACTGATGATTTACTGGACCTGGAGCGCACTCGCAACTCTTTCACCATCCTGGGTAGAGAATAACAATCCCGCTTATACAAAGCTCAAAGATCTCATCGGTGTCAATAGGTTTACCGCTGATTTGTAGTCATTATGATTTTTTTTTTTAATTACTTCTGTTGAAACTGCAGGTGTGCAGCCAGACCAACAGATGGAGCTCTTTCGTATCCTAGCAGCTGTTCTCCACCTTGGAAATGTCCACATCCAAGCCAGTGGGAGAAGTTCTGACAGAAGTTTTATTGATGTAAGATGTTTGTTTCTAAAAATCCGCGCGTGTGCAGCTCCAGTGTAGCCACATTATTTTTCTTTTCTCAGGCAGACGACCGTTCTCTGGCTGTCTTCTCCAAACTTCTGGTAGTAGAGGGTCCTCAGATGGCCCACTGGCTGTGCCATCGCAGGCTGGCTGTAGGTGGAGAGACACTGGTTAAACCCATGTCAGGCCAGCAGGCTTTGGAAGCCAGAGATGCACTGGCTAAACACATCTATGGTCAGCTGTTCACATGGACCGTCCAGAGGCTCAACTCAGCTCTGCGCAGCCACAGTGGACGGGCTAAGTCCTTCATAGGGGTGCTGGACATCTACGGGTGGGTAAAAGGTGTATTGGTTAAAAGAAAGTTTACATTATCTTGGTGATATCTTTAATTTGTTACTGCAAATTTGGGTAAGAAGGCAGGTGTAAATAAGAAAACTTCAATATAGGCATGGACTGTCACAAACCACTAACAGCTACATAAAAGAGATGGCTTTAAAGTTGTACCAGGGGTGAATTATTCCACAGTCTCTGAATAATGACAGTAAATACTCAGTAACATTTGTTTTGTCTGTTTGGAAGGTTTGAGACATTTGACCGCAACAGTTTTGAGCAGTTCTGTATAAATTATGCGAATGAAAAACTTCAACAGCAGTTCAACAGGGTAAGTCTTCTGACCAGTGGAGAGGGATTTGCTTCCTGTGTGTGTGTGTGTGTGTGTGTGTGTGTGTGTGTGTGTGTGTGTGTGTGTGTGTGTTTGTGTGTGTGTGTGTGTGTGTGTGTGTGCGCCAGTAAAAGTAACTAAATAATGCAGTTTCTGCTGTAGGAAATCAACCCTGTCCCTTCTGCTGTTAGTAGCTGTTAAGTTTATTGAAGTAATACTGCAGTAGTAACAAAACAATGTATCAATTTTGTGTCTTCACATTAGTATATTTTACAATTGTTATACTCTTTCCCTCCTGTTGTAATATATTTTTATTTTTACAAAATTCCATCAAATCTAATTTAGAATTTTTTTTAATTTTTCTTTACTTTAGCAAATGCAGCAATGCAGCTGTTTTCATTTGCCACTTTAATTTGATTCTTTTTCTGCAGCATGTGTTCCACTTGGAGCAGGAGGAGTATGTTCGGGAGGAGCTGTCCTGGAGCAGGATTGAGTTCAGTGACAATCAGCTGTGTATAAACCTGATAGAGGGACAACTGGGCCTGTTGGATCTGTTAGATGAGGAGTGCAGGGTTGGTCACGCTGACTGTTGACTGTCCACACTTGTTAAAAACAGAATATTTCAATCAGAACAACCACAAAAATCTACACTCTAAACCAAGCTCTGTGTGTGTGTTTGTGTGTGTGTGTGTGTTTGAGATCAGATGCCCAAGGGTTCAGATGAGAGCTGGGTTCGAAAGCTGTATGACCAGCACCTGACAAGCAGCCCTCACCCTCACTTCCTTAAACCTCGCATGTCCAACAGTGCCTTCATCATTCTGCACTTCGCTGACACGGTGAGTGATGCAGGTCTTTATCAGGGAGATTCTGACCAGAGTGAGTCTGGATATGCACCTGTCATTTAATCCAGTCAGATGCTTGAATACATCAAGGAGTCGTTTCTATGTCTGCAACAGGTGCAATACGAGTGTGACGGCTTCTTAGACAAGAATCGAGACACCGTCTTTGAGGAGCTCGTCAACATTTTGAAAGCAAGTCAGGTAGAGATGAGTCATGCATCAAATCTCATTTCATTGTGTGTGAAGAAGGCATCATTCATGAGTCTGTGTGTGTGTGTGTGTGTGTGTGTGTGTGTGTGTGTGTGTGTGTGTGTGTGTGTGTGCGCGCACTCGCGTCAGTCTGAGCTGGTGGCTGAGTTGTTCCAGCAGCAGGGAAACGTCTCCTCTGTAGCCAATGGAAGTGTCCGCTCAGGGAAAAGAGCTCACCGAGAACACAGACTCACTGTGGGCTTTCAGGTGACCCCCCCCCCCCCCACACACACACACACACACACATTTCAATTCTGTTTGACCAGTAACTTACTGTATTGTTGATTTTGTGGGTCTGGCAGTTCCGTCAGTCACTACAGATGCTGATGGACACACTCAACAGCACCACTCCTCACTACGTCCGCTGTATTAAACCCAATGACCTCAAAGAACCATTTCTGTACGTGTTCATTTGATACCATTACCGATTGTGTGTGTTTTTGAACACTGCTTTGACATATGCTCTCTTTGTCAGGTTTGATCCAAAGAGGACAGTGCAGCAGCTGAGAGCCTGCGGGGTGCTGGAGACGATTCGGATCAGTGCTGCAGGTTATCCGTCCAGGTAGAGAATCTTATATGCTCTCAAGCTCTCAGGCTCAGTGATAGTTCAGCACCTCATATTGAAGTTAATTTGTTTTGAAATGTTCATTTACTAAGTAATTAAAAAGCTCCGTCTTTTCCAGAGGTCCAGCTTTTTGCCACATTTAATTACAGTAGTTGTGAGCTAACAGCAAAAAGCAACTGAGTAAAGTTTTAAACTTAAATCAACTGTAAGGGCAGTGTTATTGCTTTAAAATGTAGGCCCAAATGTGCAAAAACTTAGATGTTTCAAGGTGGCAGCCAGGAATAATAAAGACCATCTCTCTGTGTTATTGTTGTTTTTTTTTTCAAAAACAATGAAAATAACTAGAATATGGTTCGGTTTAATTTTTCTAATTTTCATCTTCTTTCCCAAAACATATACGTGTGTGTGTGTGTGTGTGTGTGCATGTGTGCGCGCGTGTGTTTGTGTGTGTGTGTGTGTGTGTGTGTGTGTGTGTGTAAAGGATGTACATCTGACTGATTTCACCATTTTAGAAAAATTACAGGAATGAGGTGAAAATGGCTGACAGGATTATGAAAAACAAAATAAAAACAAAAATATCAAGGTGTCTCTGTTATTTCTGAACCAACTTCCCAGATGGACGTATGAGGAATTCTTCAGCAGGTACCGAGTCCTGCTGAGAGGGCCCCAGCACCAGGAACAGGCCCAGACTTTGTGCTGGCAGGCCCTTCATCAGCTCATCCCAGACCCAGACCAGTACTGTTTTGGGAAGACCAAAGTATTTTTTCGGGCTGGTCAGGTGGCTCTTCTGGAGAGGCTGAGAGCTGAGAGGCTGCGGGTGGCCGCAGTGATCATCCAGAGCTGTGTTAGAGGCTGGCTGGCCCGGCTCAGCTACACCAGGACCCTCTGGGCGGCCATCACCATACAGAGATATTGCAGAGGAGGTCTGGCCAGGCGGTGAGTGAGCCATAGTGATTATTTATATCTTCTGGAAATGTAAATGTTCACGAGTTAGTTTTTGAAAATATTCAGGTGGGTTTCTACATTGTGTCTTTTGCAATTTTAAAAAATGGTGGTGGATCTGCTATTTGAAGGTTTTTGAACATACGATTTCCTCACACAACCAAACATTACTCAACCTATTTGACTATCTGACTGTTTTCTTCAGTCTGGCCCTGATCCTGCGCTACACCAAGGCTGCTCTGGTCATCCAGAAGACTTACCGCATGCTGGTGAACAGACAGTTGTTCCTCATGGTCCGACAGGCCACCATCACCATCCAGGCCTTCATTAGGGGCACACTGAGCCGCCGCAGATACAGACTGGTCAGGATTAGCCTCAAAACACCTTGTAACCACCTTGAAATGTGAGTTCTTAACTGAAATAATATCATCTCTCCTCAGTTGGTGGCAGAGCGGGCTGCTGTGTTGCTCCAAGCGAGAGTGCGTGGGTGGTTGGTGCGGAAGAAGTACCTGAGAATCCATGAGGCGGTGGTGTTCATGCAATGTTGCGTACGCCGCAGGGCTGCTAGAAGAGAGTTGCTGAAGCTTAAGACTGAAGCCCGCTCAGTGGAGAGGTATAGGGAGCTCAACAAGGGCATGGAGGTCAAATTGATGCAGCTGCAGCTGAGAGCAGACCAGGAGGTGGGGGCAGGGTTGTGATTAGATCATCTACAAATAATGTTATTATGACCTGACATGGTGCATCTATGCAGGCCAGAGAGAGCGCTACTTTGAGAGACACCCTACATGCAGAGCGGGAGGCCACCGCAGTTGAACTTGAGGCTTTGAGGGCAACAATAAGAAAACTAGAAATCCAGAAAGAGAAGAGTCCTCCCTCCTGCCCCATTATTAATGAGAAGGAGGAGGAAGAGAGGAGGAGAGCTGAGGAGAGGGCTACTCAGGAGATCCTTAAACTCACAGAAGTAAGACGATGTGCTACTTCTCCTAAACCTTCATGTTTTGTTCATTTTCAGTATATTTCATTGTTGATTCTCTCTGATGTTTAAGGAGGTAGAAGCCCTGCAGAGAGAAAAGGACATTTTCAATAAAGAAAGAGAGGATCTGGCTGCTCGCTTGCTTGAAGAAGAAAAAGCACAAGAAGGTAGGTTCTCACTTATCACTCTTGATTTTTTTTTCTGTCTCTTTCACCCTCCCTGACCCTCTGTTTGCAGAAAGAGTGCAACAGGCTGTGAGTCGCGCGAGTGCATCTGTGAGGGCTGAGCTGGATGAGGAGAGGAGGAAGTATCAGGGTCTCCTGAGAGAGTTCAACAGACTGGAGCAGAGATACGACAACCTGCGAGAGATGAGTCTGCTCACTGAGGTTCAACCACACATGAATACTTCCTCTGTAAAACCAATCCGCTCGAGTTGCTGAGACTATTTTTTCCACTCAACAGTACACCAAAGGCCACAAAAGGACGGACTCCACTCAGAGTCTGAGCCTGGAGCCTCTCTCCCCATCGCCGACTCCACTGACACCCCAGTCTCTCTCTCCACTGTCCCTGTCACCCTTCCCTCCAGTTTTCCCATCTCCGGATGAGGTTCGCAGGGTCAGTGTGACGTCTCCCTGTACAGAGAGAAGAGAAACACCATTGGTAAAACTTTTTGGGTTTTTAGCAATAGTCAAGTCAATTTTATTTGTGTAGCATCAAATCACAACAAAAGTTATCTCTTGACACTTTACAAGTAGAGCAGGTCCAGTACCACACTCCTTCAATGTATTTACACCCAACAATTCTCCATCAGCAGCACATCCTGCAACAGTGGTGATGAGAAAACCTTCCTTTTAACAGGCAGGAACGTCGAGCAGATCCAGGCTCAATGGGGACGGCCCTCTGCTTTGACTGGTTGGGGGGAAAGAGAGCAGGAGAGCAGGGTGGAGACAAAGACAGATAATGGAGAAAGACAGATATAGAGAAGGAAAGAGTGGGACAGAGATAAAGAGAGAGAGAAAGGGAAAGAGAATGATGGACAGACGGGGACTTGAGCAGGTGGAGCTATGGGTGGCAGCTTGAGCCTCTTCAGGTCTGCAGCCTCCTCCAGGAGCAGCACCCGGGATCTGGGATGTGGGGAGCGTGAAGGCTCCAGAGAAGAAGATGAGTTAGTAAGACATATGAGTATGATTTATGTATGACACATACAGGAGGACAGAGAGGAGGAGAGAGAAGCCCAGTGCACCATGGGAGATCCCCTAGCAGCCTAAGCCTATAGCAGCATATCTAAGGGCCAGCCTAAGCAGCCCAACTATAAGCCTGATCAAAAAGGAAGGTGTTATGTCTGCTCTTAAAGGTAGAGAGGGTGTCTGCATCCCGGACCGAAACTGGGAGACGGTTCCACAGGAGGGGAGCCTGATAGCTGAAGGCTCTGGCTCCCATCTTACTTTTAGAAACTCTAGGAACCACAAGTAACCCTGCATCCTGGGAGCGAAGGGTTCTAGCTGGATAATAGGGGACTATGAGCTCTGTCAGGTATGAAGGTACCTGACTGTTGAGGACTTTGTATGATAGAAGGAGAATTTTGAATTCTATTCTGAATTTGCAAGGGAGCCAATGCAGAGAAGCCAGTACAGGAGAGACATGGTCTCTTCTACCAGTTCTAGTCAACATGCAGGCAGCAGCGTTCTGGACCAGCGGGAGAGTCTTTAGGGACCTACTGGTGCAGCCTGATAGGAATAGCAGTAATCCAGCCTGGAAGTGACAAAGGCATGGACTAGTTTTTCTGCATCTTTTTGAGACAAGATGTGCCTGATCTTAGCAATGTTGTGTAAATGAAACAAAGCAGTCCCTAGAAATTTGCTTAATGTGGGAGTTAAAGGACAGATCCTGATCAAAGAGAACTCCTAGGTTCCTTACGGTAGTGCTGGGGGCCAGGGTGATGCCATCCAGGGTACCTATCTCAGTAGATAGGGTGTTTCTAAGGTGTTTTGGGCCCAGCACAATCATTTCAGTTTGTCAGAGTTTAATAAAAGTAAATTATGGGTCATCTATGTTTTTATCTCCTTTAGACAGGCTTCCAGTTTAGTCAGCTGATTTGTTTCATGTGACTGCATTTATAAGTAAAGCTGTGTGTCGTCTGCATATCAGTGAAAATTAATTGAGTGTTTCCTTATTATGTGACCTGGTGGAAGCGGATATGGAGTGAAGAGGATCGGTCCAAGCACAGACCCTTGTGGAACACCATAGCTTACAGTAGTGGTTTCAGAGGAAGTACAAACTGAGCATGACCTTGTAAATATGACCTAAACCAGTTTAGTGTGGTTCCTTTAATCCCAGTGACATGTTCCAGTCTCTGTAGAAGGATATGGTGGTCAATGGTATCAAATGCTGCACTGAGATCTAATAAGACCAGCACAGAGACGAGTCCCTCATCTGATACCAGTAGGAGGTCATTGGTAACTTTGACTGGTTCTGTTTCTGTGCTATGATGAACCCTGAAACCTGCCTGGAAATCCTCCAATAAGCTTTTACTGTGAAGAAAGTCGCTAAGCTGTTTAGCAACTGCTTCCTCCAGAATTTTGGAGAGAAAAGGAAGTTGTGATTAGTTGGCTGAAATTTCTGGATCCAGGGTTGTTTTTTTTGAGAAGGGGTTTAATTACTGCTCCTTTAAAGGACTGTGGGACGTAACCAGATAACAGCGACACATTGATCATATCTAAGAGAGAGGGGTTAACTTGGGGTAAGGAGCCTTTAAGCGGTTTAGTTGGGACAGTGTCTAAGGAATAGGTAGATGTTTCAGAGGAGGAAATTATTGAACTAAGTTCATGAAGGTCAATGGAAGAAAAACTATCCAGGTATATGCCTGGGCCTACAGCTGCCTCTAAGGTTACAGATGACGTGTTGCCAGCCGATGGCAAGATGAGAAGAATTTTCTCTCTGATAAGTAGAATTTTGTCATTAAAAAAGTTCATTAAGTTATCGCTGGTCAGGGAAACGGGAATACTTGGCTCATTAGAGCTGTGGCTCTCTGTCAGTCTGACCACAGTGCTGAAGAGGAACCTGGGGTTGTTCTTGGGTTCCTCAATTAATGCTGAGTAGTAGGCTGCTCTAGCTTAAGGCTATCATGCCGAATTTCATGGGACTCTTCCAGATTGGAGGAGCACCATATCCTCTTCAGTTTTTGAGCTTTTTGTTTCAGCTGTCAGCTTTCAGAATTGTATCAAATAATGATCTCGTCTTACATTTTTCTCCGGGTGCTTTTCTTGTCATTGAATTGTTGTCACCTTTGACCTTTCAGGACCAGCTCATGGAGAGGATGGATGTAGCCAAAGACCCCGCTGTGAAGATGAGAGCAGAGGACCTGGCACATGCCTACGATGCTGTACGAGTGGCCAACAAGTCAGTCTGTCATCAGTCGCGCCTTCATTACTATCAGCACATCGACATGCTCCCAGTGATGTCATCGCGTGTTGTTTCCTCAGGTTCCTGGAGAGCCAGCTGAGGAGCCAGCGCTGTCAGTGGGAGGAGGAACTGGAGGCGCTGAGGTGTCAACTCAGCCAAGCCAGCGCTGCGTCTTCTTTCTCTGCTCCACAGCTGCAGGTATCACATTCTAAACAGTTAACTGAGCTGCAGGTGAAACTATGTTAAATGTATTTATGCTCATTGTAAGCTAAAAAAAAACAACCTTTAAACCAGAAATACCAGGTGCAAATGTTTGTATATGTGTGTGTGAAGGAACAACTAGAAGCCAGAGATGAAGAGTGTGTGAGGCTGAAGAGAGAGCTGAAAGAACTCAGAAACACTGTCACACTCCGACGATTCCTGGCGCAAGGTGAAAATGTTGTTGTTGTTCGATGCAAAGCTTTCGTTTTGTGAGCAAAACAATCATGGTGGTCTTCATGTTGTTTCTTCCAAGAGAACGTGATGTCCATGCCATTTGGTTTGGTTTTTTCCAGTTCTCCCATCAGCTTTGTCCACAGAGGGCTCATTTTCATCCCAACAGAAACCAGTAACAGTGACTGGTTTGCTTGAATGTAGGAAAAGAGATGAAAGTAAACTCATCAAGAATCTCATCACAGGTAAGACAGTTTCCCTGCTGATATTCAACTGATCCTGGAAAACCAGGATGTCCATGAGTTGTTCAGCGAAGGAATTTGATTCTTGAATCAGCAAAGTGCTCAGTTATCAAAGTAACATTCGTGACAAAGGTGAAAACTCTCTTTAAGAATGAAAAGTATTCTTGTTTCAGTCTAGTTAGGTCTGTGTGTGGTGCAATTTACAGATTCTTATCAGAAATTTCAAAACAAAAGACGATGATGCGTTAAATATTTGTTCTTAAAACCTGAATTCATCCTCATGCTGACCAGCTTCCTGTTGTCGTGTGAGAGTTTTCAGCTTTGAGTTTTCAGGGGTTTCTGCAACCTTGTGATTCCAATAAAAAGGCCTTGAGCTTGTGGGACATGCCATCGTATTACGGGGACTCCCATGAGCTATTGTGCTGTTTACATGTGTTTTTTGGGAACATCACATGCACAAAAGAGCCTTGTAAGGGTGTCTAGAGTCAGGGAACCTTATCAAGAGACCACACATTGTTAGCTTTAAGCATGACATGGCTAAGAACAAACTCTGCCTTTGCTCCCCTGGTTGTCTCGGGTCCAGACATCCGTGTCGACAGCGCTCTGTCTCTGTCTCCTGGTCTGCCAGCCAGCGTGCTCTTCCTGTGTGTTCGCCAGGCCGACTGCAGTGGAGATCAAACTCGTGCTCGCTCACTCTGCAGCGCTGCTGTCACGGCTATGAAGGCGGCTCTGAAGGTAACTTGAGGATGGAATCTGCTCGCTGGAGCAGACGGTGATGCAGAGGGGTGTCTCACGTCACGCTGAGGAGTCAATCCACTAACACTCCTCAGAACGTCACTTTTGTGTTTGTCCTCGTTTTAAATTCAGAGATGAGGTACGAGGGGTCATGGGATGATGATGATGATGATGATGATGATGATGATGATGATGATGATGATGATGATGATGATGGGAGAGATACACAAATAGTTTGTCATTTTAGTGCGAGGTATTGGATCATTTGAGCATTTATGAAATTAAACCATGTGAGGGTTTAGAGATTGGGAAAAAAATCAATGTGACTAAAGGAAATCAGAAGTTTAAAAGCTTCACAACCACTTCGTAAATCCTCAATATGTTGTGTTAATAACATGTTATATCATCCATTATATCATCTTGAGTTTAACTAGTCAAGGATGTCTAGTTAAAGTTAGCTGCAGCTGTTAGATTAAAAAAAACATAGTTTCCACAAGAGAAATGTGACACACACACACACACACACACACACACACACACACACAGCACTCCCACCCTCACAGCCCCCTGCCCCCTTTAATTCTCACATACACTCATACAAATATCTGGTCAGTTGTTCATATCAATCATCAGTTTTCTGTTTTTTTTCTTCTTGCCCTGCAGAAGCACAATACTGACATAGACATGACAGCGATGTGGCTGAAAAACTCTTGTCTGCTGCATGACCTTCTGACCCAGCACTCCCCGAAACAGGTGGGACAGGACAAAAGAGCATCAATCATTATTTTTAATTTATGGATAGGACATGAAATTACTAGAACTGTCATTCCCAGTTGATGAAATAAATGAGGTGGCTTTTCAGACGCTTGATTGGGATGAAGTGACTCCACTGACCTCAGACCTGAGTGACTTGATCAGCTCTCTGAGTGACCTCTGCATCCAGGCCTATCAGCAGCTCCTCTCCATCACAGAAACACGCCTACAAAACATCATAGGTAAAACTACCAGAAGGATGATGCTTCTAATGCTCTCCCCTGTGCTGCTCCTCTCATCACACTTCCTGCTCCTCTTCCTCAGTCCCTGCCCTGCTGGAGAGTGAAACCATCCCGGGTCTGTCTACGGTGAAGCTAGGAGGGTCTAGGAAGCGAGCAGGATCAGACCCCAGGACTGTAGGTGGTGAAGCTCCCTCCATGGCACTTGTGCTGAGGGAGCTTGGAGCCCTTCACACCGCCCTGTCCCGTCAGGCGGTGCCCCCGACTCTGATGGAGCAGGCCTTTCACCAGCTCACCTACCTCATCGCTGCCTCGGCGCTCAACAACCTGCTGCTGAGAAAAGACATGTGCTGCTGGAACCGCGGCATGCAGATACGGTAGAGAAACATATTTATACACAAATGCACAGCTTTTTTTTATTTACTGCATCAAAGCTTTGCGAGGTGATGAAACAAGACGCAAATTTGTTTCACATGCATCTGGTAACACTTTGTTGAAGTAGAAAATGCAGCTTACACAGTTGTTTACTCTCTTGAACATACAGTGTGAATGTTAGTTTGCCAGGTATAAAAATCACTCAAATGACCAAAAACTTACATTCATTTAAATCTTTATGTCTGTAAATTTTCTATGCAGTTGAACTTAAACATGCAGTGATACATGGTAATGTATCTGTACTGGACAAACAAGACACACCTCTGTTTATGGTATTTTGCAGACTCCCATATTTTGTATTTAATATCATTGTTTTCATTCAAAATCCTTCATTCTGATAATGTGGCCTCGTGACCTCAAATCAATACCATGAATGAATCAGATCTCCTCTTTTTTATTGCACTCTACTGCCTTCTGTATTTCAAATGGATATCAATGCGGAATTCATAGTTTTTGTTGAATATCTTTCAAGCAACTCCAAATCAATACCAGGTGTTACTACTAAAGAAGATGCACCTATATTTATTTCGTTACTCTCTCATGATTATTTGTACAACTGCTTTTCGGTACACTGGTGTGGTTGTTGTCCATTATTGTTCATGTACCAGCTGCCTTTCTCTGCCCTGTAAAGCTACAACGTGAGCCTGCTGGAGGAGTGGCTGCGTGGCCGTGGTCTACAGTCAGGTGGCGCTGTGGCCACACTGGAGCCACTAATCCAGGCTGTTCAGCTGCTGCAGGCTGGAAAAAAGACGGATAAAGACGCACAGGCCCTTTTTCGCAGCTGTACTGCCCTTTCCAGCCAGCAGGTGAGGCTCTCTCTCTATCTCTCTCCAGCTGTCTCGGGAAAGAAAATGCAAATATCGTGTAGAAGACGTTAACACGCCTGTTTATTTTCTGACAGATTGTGAAGATTCTGACTCTCTACACTCCACACAGTGACCTCGATGAAAGAGTCACATTGAATTTCATCCGAACTGTCCAGGTGCTGCTTGCACCTTCAGTATCACACCTTTTGCTCGTGCGTGTGCCTCATGGATCTCTCTTTGCGTTTCTAGGGGCTCCTCAAAGGCCGGTCTGATGGTCAACCTCCGCAACTCCTGGTGGATGTGAGGAAAGTGTTTCCTGTCACGTTCCCCTATACGCCTCCGCCCGTCCTCCGTGTGGACCAGCTGCTCATCCCAGACTCCCTTAAAATCGCATTTGTGCGTAGAGCCTAGAATCACTTGGAAAATGTTGTTTTATCCTTTTCAAAAGTGGATGGGAGTAAAGTACATACAGATGTGATTCCTGGAAGCTCAGAAGCACTTTCAGAGATTGACATCTAATGCTGGCCCATAAAGTTTGAAATCACATAGATGTAATTAAAAAAAAAAAAAAAACGTAGTAGATTTTCAGCTTGTTTTTATTTTTCATTTTTTTATTGGAAGCAGAGACACAATGAGACTGCAGTCTCAGTCGCCTCAATCCCCAATAAGAACAACCAAAATTAAAAAAAATTAGAAACATCTCGTGTATAAAAAAATTCTCATGCTAGTACTTTGTACCACTACACGTCATCAGTAATACATATTTATATATTCACAAACATTTGAAAAATAGAAAACAAGAATGAAATATCAAAATAAACCAGACAACACTATAACATCAAATAAGTCTGCGTGCTGGCACAATACATTTGTTCTTTTTTTTGTTTTTGTCTTTTTCTTGTTGTTGTTTTATTGTTCCTATCATGCACCGTTTCTTGAAGAACAGGACCGGCGTCTCCGTACAGATGTCCTCAGCGAGACAGAGCAGTACATGCATGTCTGTCCCCGCTCGTATCGGTGTGCTTTTCATTGTGCTTCTATGTTGTCCTCAACCACTTTCCCATGCCAGCCCGACAAAAACCTCTGAAAGATTTTCTGGATAAAAGTTTCATTGTCAACAGCAATAAAGATTTTTTTTTCGTGGCGTTTCCAGCTATTTGACAGTTGCGTACCTGTGATTAAGACTGTGCAGATGTTCCCTTTTAATAAATGATGCTGTACACACCAGAGAGTGACTCCTTTTATAAAAGTCAGTAAATGTCAAGCTGGCACCTACTTTGACCAATGAAACGCTTCGTTTTTAAATCAGCTCTCTGGCATGTGCACAGCCCTTAAAGTGTGTGTGTGTGTGTGTGTGTGTGTGTGTGTATATATATATATATATATATATATATATATATATATATATATATATACATATACACACACACACACAGTATATAGGTATCTCATAGCTACATATCCAGATGGGCGTACCTATAATTACCAACTGCCCAGTCAGCCAGAGCAGAATTCAAGTCTACAAAAGAGCAGCAAACTTCACGTCACATAGTCTGACACGCATTTGTTACATCCCGGCTATTTACAAAGCCCACAACACACATCCATCTTCCTGTTTCCCTCAGTGCTGAAAGGCCGTACAAACAACACCCGTCACGTTAGTGATGGCGTCTCAGACAAACTCTTGTGCTGATGTACTAATAAGAAGAAGAATCCACCATGTAAACATTAGAAGACGGCTTCAAAAGTGACTCCTCTATATAGATTTGGGATGCATAGAGTAGAGTTGTTGATAAGAAGGGGTCTTATTTAAGATTCTGAAGCGCTCTGGAGAGTATAAGGGGGTCGTCACAGGTGAATTAATAAAGAGGCCGAAATAGAAAGAACACCCTGTCATCCTAAGGACCTAAATCATCATGATTTCCTTGGCCTGACTCCTTTTTGTAGCTACAAACCCATAAACATGATTAAATAAATACTTTTAAGGTCATTGAGTGGATTCAGCGGCAGTCAACACTGAATTTCATGTAAAACTGACTTAATCATTTGAATACAGTTATATGCAAGATGATCCTTGACAAAGATCCTAGTATCAACATATTTTTTACAGGCACAGCAAAGACCCTGTGCTTAACCTCCACACTGCATCATGGTACTCTAAACCACTCAGAGTGCAGCCTCACTCACACGCCAGCTCCAGACCTGGTATGGTCCGGATCTGCTGCCCTTTTAGCTGGATCATAATGGCCGGCAGATCATTAGTGATCTGAGTGCTCTCCATGGGTGGGGTTTTGTAG
>NC_141333.1:17310272-17457772 GCF_037954235.1 Aulostomus chinensis | reverse complement strand
GCCCTTTGCTTCTAGCTGCCGCTGATGTGGGACAAATGTGAGAACTCGGTGTAAACTACTTTAAAATCCAAGCTGAGGATCTATCTGTTGAAACTGCTTTTCATGAATCTGGTGCTAGAACTTTGTCTAATATGCGTTCATTTCTTGTGGCACTATCCTTTTCCCATTAAAGCAATCTGTGGTAACTTGCGTCGAAAAAGTACAATATAAATAAAATAGAAAGAGATTTGCTTTACTCTGAAAAAGTAAACAATCAAGTGAAATTTACTTGGAATGAAGGTTATTTTCATTTATATTCTGCAAATCTATTTGCCTTTCCCATTGAAGGCAGGGCTGCATCAAGTAGAGTCACTGCACAAACACCAACTTGAATGGTCTTGTATCTGCCTGTGTGTGTGAGTTAAGAGTCAAATCTTGTGACACTGATCCAAAGTGACAGAAATAGGACCACCTGACCTGAGGGACTGTTTCTGATTTGTTCAGACTGTGATGAGGGAATCAGTAGAGCACCCCCTTCTCATTCCTGCTGTAAGGAGGGCTGTGCTGCATGTGGGTGCTGTATGTGTGTTTGTGTGTGTGTTTGTCTCTGACTGTTGGATGATAGAGCAGGCAAGGACGGGGAGCCCTCCCAGACAAACTGAGCCAACAGCCATCATCGTCTTCATAATGAGCCTCATCCTCTAAATCACTGTTTTGCTGACAGAGTGGGAAGGGCAGTAGCATGGGGCCAAAGGATTTCCTCTCTGCATTTCTTTCTGGAGATACTCTGCTTCAACAACCTTAGCCTTAGGGACAGCGACTCGGTCACTTGCTCTCACCCATTAGGACACACACACGCACTCGCTTGGCCCTCGGGCCTCTCTCTGTGACATCATGCTGGATTAGGATTCCTCCACACTTTAATGCATTTCTGTTCTTTTTGTCTGATGTCCGCGCATCATGCTTTTGTGTCTGCTCATACATACAGTCTATGGTGTATGTATTCAGTGCAGTTCCATACATACAGACATCAGTGTGTTCATTACATGCATGAATGCATAAAGTAAATGTTGTTATTATAGGCATGTGTGTGAGTGCATTTGAGGAGGAGACAGAAATAGGCAGAGATGTTTAATCTGTGCATTGCATTTCTCTGTTGGAATGAGTGTGAGCAGGCAGGGGAGTTTCAGGATGCATATGAGGGGTTGGAGGAGGGAGGGTCTTTGGACTGGGGCTTTCTGGTAGTCCTGGATGTCTCAAACTCTCAACCTGCGTGCCACATACCCTTGTCTGGGTAAACATCCTCACTAGTGGTGAACCTCACCCCCTTCCCGCCGAACACTGGCCCACAGACGGGGCAGAAAGAGGGAGTAGACAGAGAAAGGAGACACGTAGAAATGTAAAGTTTGCAGATGCTGAATTACAGAACAGAAAAACATTTATGAGACTGTTAAGATGGGAGCGTTCTTTAGAATTTTTCTGGTACCAAAACAGTCCAGCTCACACATATCTACTGCTTTAAAATGTACTTAGTATGCCCCCCCCCCCCAAAAAAATACAACATTTAACTAATTAAATGACAGAGACAGAGTCTGATGCTGCACTTCTACAAAGACAACGGCATATAGTAGCCATTCTAATGGTTTGACGGAGGTTGAGAAACAAAACCAAAAAGTGAGAGAAAAGTGGGAGTGGGTATTTGTTTTTTGCATTGCAAATAACTGGCAGAGGCTGGCTGCCAGGAGACTCAGCATTTCAGAGCAAAGACAACATATTGTTCAGCTACATTCTCAACTTTAGTCTCTATTTTCAGCTGAGAAAAGGGAAAATAAACCAGTAGCCTGGATCCTCTTGAGAGTAACATGCTTGTCTCAGTCGATGCCAGAGAATAAAGTAACATTTAAGCTCTTAACAAATAGAAAGGGATAAGCAGCATGGAGAGTAAAGAGCATAGGTTACCTTGTGCATTCTGAGATTGGACAAATGTCTTAATAAGTTTGTCTGTGGCCTGTGTGTAGAGGGACAGGGCGTAGTGGAGGGACTGCAAATCAGGACTCTTCTCTAGGAAAGTCTTCTTGAGACCGACTCCACCAGCATGGAAATATTGCTAGTACACATAGAGGAGAGAGACAGGACAGAAAACAGCTACTAGGTCATGTCCCATAAAAGATAGTTGAAGAAAGAAAGGGTTAAAGTTTAAGACAATAGAATGGCATGAGATGTCTGGTGTTAGTTTTGCAGGGAAATTCTTTGTTGTTACAGGAAGAGAAGTCAGACCTACACGCATTCACATCAAACTTTGACACCAGTGTTGTTGTTTCTGTAAAGGATGTCTCATGAACATCTCGCCGGGCCCCATAGGCAACAGCTCAATTTGGGTCCCTCAGCAACAATTAAGTATTTCTTATCCTCTCTCTTGCTCTACCTCACATCACTTTATTATCAAACTGGATTCTTGGATAATTGGCTAAATTTTCATCTGCCTTTAACTTTGGTGCTTAAGTAATTACATCACCATCTATGAGATAATCTATAATAGTTAGCCACTTTATTCCACTTCACACTTGCTTTCAATTGATTTTGATATAGACTTCGTAGTCCTCTTAACCTCTCTGACATCAGAGGACTGTAAAGTCACAAAAATAAAATCGCATTTACAAATCAAATGTCCTCAGTAATACAAAAGCATATACTACAATTTCCAATATGCCAAGCATTAACCAGTATTGTATGTTTGTGGATGTAGTGGTGTATTTGTACCTTGATGGTGTCCAGGGCCAACTCTATGACAGCACACTGCTTGGGCGTGAGCGCTTTGGCCTCCTCACGAACCATGTGCTCCTGAAGATGACAATCAAAATCTCTTCACCTCCTGCCCTGTCTGATAGTTTTTTTCATGGATTAGAAGCTTTAATAGTAAAAAAACAACAACAACATATAGCACCTTCAGCTTGGACAGTTGTCCCAGCTCCTTGGCAGCGTTAAAGATGAGCTGAGTGCCCTGGAAGAGACAAAGTAGGCAGGAGGAGGAGAGAGAAGAGACTTGTTACTACAATGAAAACACCAGGCAGCAGTAAACAGCTGAGAGTCACACAGAGGACAGCGACGTTTCTAAAACACACATTCATAAACTGTCACTCTAAGCCGCTTTACAGAATGTCAGGGTACTTTTTCCCCTCAAATGCTGTTATCACACTTATCTGTGTTGTATTCATTCCAAACATTACACTCGGCTGCACAAATCACACTCACATTGAGACATTTTAGTACACAGAGAGATAGAGGTAAAAGTGGCTCAGCTCATAGTGAGGGCAAGAAAGGTAGACATACTCTTGAATTCATGAACACACAAACACACACACACACACACACACACACACACACACACACACACACAAGTAGCAGCTAAGCAGTCACAGTGTGGTGTATGCAGGTTCTGGCTGTCTGGTTTATTATGAAATTCTGCTGGAACCTTGAGCTTGAAAGATAGTTTTACAATGTCGATTGTGTCTGAAACCAGTTTTAAAACCCTAACCCTATAAACATCACAGCAGTTAAAACCAGAAAATACAAAAATACTGAAATAAATTTTGCGCATAGAAGACTATTTGCTAAACATGTAACAATGACCACTCTTGAAACAGAGTCATCTGATGGTTTACACTGTATTGATAAAGGTTATCAATGTAATGTCAAGTCTGATGAACACATACGTGTTTAGACATTACATTGATAAGCTTTACAAATAAAATATAAATATAATATATATACAGCATATGCGAGGAGTCCAGCTCTCCTGCACTTCAGGAGACTCCTAACTTTTAAATCCTATGTGCAGATGTTTGTTCTTTGACAAACTTGTGAAGTTGGGTCTCCAAGTTTTGTGAATTTTTACTTGCTGCTGGAAAATAGAGTCCATCTGTTCCTAAGATGTAAACAGCAAACAAAGCCCACGATGCCACAAAGCCTGCATACGTGTGCGTGACCTTTAGTGTGACTGAGAATGCAGGCAGCTACTGCTGACAGCATACAAACAGCCCTATAGAGGAATGTACTATGAAAACAAATGTGAGAAATCAATATTTCCACTGCTTTGTTTAACTGGAGAGCTGAGGGAGAGAGACAAAGACAAAGAGGAGGGAGACAAGACACATTGATCTAAAGGGTTTAGTCCTTACATCACTGTGAGAAGCACTCTTCAGCCTCCCCTGGAAAGAGAGCATGTGGTTAATACTTCAAGCAGTCCCTGCAGTCTGACTTCACTCTCACTGGCTGGATGAGGACAGTCAACCCAAAGTACATTTGTTGACAGAGTTTCAGAGACACCCTTCAGTGCCACAGATGTCCACTCCTTTTAGCTACTTTGCTCTCTACAGCAACAACAACAAGGTTTATAGCTTAAAGTAAAACAAAAGTGGAAAAAAAAGACCAGTGTCTGGGAGTTTGCTCTCTGGTGGAATATGGCAAATGGAACGATGAGAGGTAAGAGCAGGTTACATTGTTTTTTCAGTGAGCAACAAGCTCACTGAAAAAACAAAACCTTCCTGGATCATGAAAAAACTTGAACCTGAAGTAAAGGGCTGGTTCTATATTATTTTACTTTCTTGGTACTCTCACAGTTATGTACTAAGAGCAGAGCTAGATCAATAATAATAATAATAATAATACATATTTGCCACAATATTTTGGTTTTAGTATGGATTAATGAACATTACAGAGTAACACAGAAACGAATCTTAAGTAAGTTGAGTGAGTCTGCTTTTTTATAAATGGATTTTGGGTCACAGAAGCTTAATAATTTTCATTTTTTCCCCCGCAGCATAAAACAGATCAGTAAATACCACACCTGTGAATTCTGAAGCATTAAGGGCTCTGAGGTGGTTTCTAACAAATAGCTTAACCAGTCTACAGAGATTGCTGCAGCCAGTAAACGCCATAATGCCGAAAACAGACGAAGTTTGCGTCTTTTGCTGTGGTGAAGTTGTGCATCTGTGGTGTAGTTTGCTCACAGCCGAACATTGGGTGTTTTTTGTTTTGTTTTTTTTCTTCTGATGGCACATTTATGCTTCACAAAGCATAAATGTGGTGTTAAACTAAAATGGACTCAGATAAACTAAAATGAATTAAATTAAACTCAGACAATTTGAATTGAGATTATAACTTAATATAAACCAAGAGAGTGTAATCAAAGACATGCTAAGCTAATCAGCTCCCAGGTCTAACTCTACAATATCTATGCAAGAAAGGAGAAAAAAAAAGAATTCCCAGTTTAGACATAAAAAGGGACCATACATTATAAAACTGATTAAATTGAAGCTCTATGTGATGATGTGGCACAAATGTGGGTTTTAAAATAGCTCATCATCTCTTGTAAAACAATATGTTTTAGTGAAGCACAGATTAAAACAACTGAGTCTTATAGGCTGCGTTCAAGACTACAAAGAAGTCAAAATCCAACCCAGAGTTTTCTTATTTAATCCTCATTTCCCTCCTGGTGCAGATTAACTCAATCTATAATGGGTATATCGTGGCTCAGTGCTGAGCTGTTATATTCCACATGCGATGGTAATCAGACCGATAAAGAAGATGTCACATATGGCACGTTTGTAAATATCAAACTGAGTTCTAAAATGTCAAATACTTCCTTATCGTTGAGAAAGAAGGCGCCATGTTTGATGTTGTAAGTGTTGCCTGAGAAATTGGCAGCTCTGAAATAATCCCAGAGTCGGAGACCAGTAGTTTCAGTTTAACACCATTCAATTAATTTTCCCAACTCAGAGCTCTCCTGACTTCCTATGTGTCTTGAATGCAGCAATATAGTCCTGAAACCCAGATATAAGTTTTGTTCTATTACATAAAATACATGGGTAAACACAAAACACTTATTTTGAAAGAAGCGTGAAAAATGATGGCTGCTAACAAGAGGCTAACGAGACTACAGAGGCGTTCATGGACTATAAATGTTGTTACACCAAAAAAAAACAAACGAAAAAGCGCAAATCTTGTTGACGAGACGTGCCCATAGTGTAGTTAATTCATATCATCATGGTAGCTTTGTACCTCTAATGAATGCATTTACACTTCAAAACTCAGAAGAGTGCTGCTCAACGGGGAACTATCTTACAAAACTAAATATGCTAGCCTGAGAAAGTTTTGATTGCCACAGAGCAGAAACTAGTTTATAAGTAATAATGAAGAAGTCATCACATAGAGCTTCATTACAGGTATTTGTGTGTATTCAGCACCTTATCTGATTTACACGTATGAATAACGTCTAGTGTAAAACCTTCTGGTGCAACATGACTAGTGACATGAGACCAGAACTGCAATCATCATAGTAAACAGCAGAACATGAAACCAAACCGGGAAAGACCAACATGACAGGTCTGCAGGGAGACATACAGTACAGTACAGTACAATACAGTAGAGTACAATATAGTACAGTACAGTACAGTACAATATACTGAGAGACTGCAGTGTTGAAATAGATCAGATGCAAGCAACGAACCCACAGTGGGGGGTTGGGGGAGGGGACACAGTCCAAACAGGTGGAAAAGGGGTGGGGGTGGGGTTGGGGGTTTGGGGGTCAGGAGGTGGGAACAGGGGAGCTAGAGATGGGGCAGGACACCAGATACCAAGCGACCGAGAGGTCAGAGTCATCCCACCAGAGTCCCCATCAAAGGACACGATGCATGAGAAGAAACAAGGCAACACCAGGCGCAAGAGAGGAGCACCACTTCCTGTTTGGGGAGAGCGTTCAGGAAGAGGAGACAGTAGAGGGGCATTGATTGGTAGAGATTGTTGAGAGGGTGGGGCCTATCAGAACCAGTTAGGAATGCACCATGCTTCTGTCTTCTCAGAAGAGAGACAGATTTAGAAGGGAAGAGAGGAGAAGCGAGGAGAGGAGGGGAGAAGAGTAGAGAAGAGAAGAAAAGACAGGTGAGGCTGGTAAGAGAGGTGGTGATGTGGGGGTAAAAAACAGGGGAGATCGCAGCCACATATAGCAGAGACCCAAGTATTGTGGACGGACAGACAGACACACACGCAGGAGTGCTGTACTTACAATCATCTGTGGAGGGAGAGCGGTGGGAGCAGGATGTAATAGTAATCACAACAACAACAACCAGAGAGAAGGGTCAGTCAAGCTGCAAAGAGCCCCACATCAATCAAAAACACAAGTCTGGCCCCAGAGCTGGAGGGACGGGGAGCCAATTGACCCATGTATAAATCCTGGACTAAGTCGAGATTTAATTTCAATCCTAAAAAAGTTCCTAATCAAAGAAATAGACTTAGCTATTCAAAAGATAATCATGTGACATTTGCACACATCCTGATATCGTCACCTATTTTTTTAATCCCGATTTTTTTCCAACACTGGATAAAGAAAATTCCCTCCCTTTTTAACAGTGATATGAGGCTCTTCCAAACACAAATAAGAACACATATATCCAAAACAAAAGAAAACAACAGGCTGCTTTCCAAAATGTATGATGCTTTTTTTGGGTTTTTTTTGGAAGAAAGCCAGATCCTTTTGGGCACAATCCTCGCCTTTCTGTTGTGGGTTACTTAAAAATCTGGTATCTCTCCAAATAATTGTAGGCTGACATACTGGAGAGCAGCCATGAGCTGGTGTTAGAATGATATGGTGCACTCCTTTTTCATTTTTAAAAGGGTTTCATCTGAAATGCGTGGATAAATGAAGGCACTGGGGGGCAATGTTGTATATAATGTGTGTGGGGGGGTTAGAAGTGGATGTGATGCAGAAACAGTTCCAGCTCCGTCTGTTATTTGTTCATTAGATGTCCATCTTGAATTGAAACACACACACACAGGATGCCTGCTGTTGTATTACCTTTCCTCAATTTCCACCTTCTTTTCTCTAAAGCCATCTTGGCTGTTTTTTGTTTATTGTGTATTGGCATTCTCTTTATTTGTATCGTTTGACATAATCGATCTTGTGTGCTCGCTGTTAAGTGCAAAAATACAAAGATGGCTGAGCATCACAGTCGTTTGTGTTTGTGAGACTATAAGTTTCTATCTGCGCGTTTGCAGGCTTCTGTGCTCTCACCGTTTGATCTGTGAGTGGCGGCAGGACGATTGTCTTCTCCATGGTGTTCATCACCAGCTTCCACAGCTCCTTCAGTACACGTTTCAGCACTGTCTTCTCACAGATCTTAGCAAACAGAGTCAGGCTGGTACGGACGAGAGGATGAATTAATGATAAACACCAGAACACAGCAAACTTTATTTTCCTGAAAACTGAACAGAAGATAGAAGCAGAGACACGTGGTTGCTTGAAATCCAAAGATGTAGAAATGACAGAAAAGATTTCAAGACTCATGAATGCCTTTTTAAAGTCACCTTGAGTTGAATCAAGGCAAATGGTTAAGAGCAGCAGTTTATGTTGGTCGTAGTGCTCAACTGCAAGATTTGCTAGTAACCATGGCGTGACGGCCCCAAGAGGTTCTATTGTGATCACCATATAAATAATCCCATGTGGACACCACAATGTCACAGTCCACCAACTTCCTTTGCGCCTGTAAATTCAGTTTATACAAAACAGGGAACAGCACAGTGCCCAATGCTATTAGTACAACAGTACTGTACGAGCACTCCTTGACAACCTAGCACTGCTATTTCTTCCATTTGGGCCAATGACGATCAACCTCGGCCATATCATTGAGGACAGTGGGGACCTTGGCTGCTTCATAGCTGTCACAACCACTGTTAGCAGGTAGCAGAAACAACAAACATTCCATAGCGTAAATGAAAACAAATATATCGGACACTCGTTCACGTCAGGTCTCTCCTTCCCTGGGGCCTCGCAGACCTCACATCATCTTTGAAGAGCTATTTGAAACCCTCATACAGAAACAAACACGTGTGTAGATGGCTGACTGACTCACTTGCTGTCCAGGAACTCCATGATGGGTTGCAGGACATTGTCTGCATCCTGGGCCACACTGCTGGCATTTCCCACATTTGAGGTTCCTTTCACCTGAGCCAAGATGTCTCCCATCTGCTTCACATTTTCTTCTATGTGAGGCTGGAAACTACAGAGGTGAGAGATTGTCACAATCCCATCAATCTGAATCACATTATCAACTCTATATTTATGTATGAATGTCTCCGTCTACCTGACCGCAAAGACCCTGCTGAGATCATCCATGACGTTGTTGAGTTTAACCTGCAAGTCCTTTAGGATATCACTGGCCTCCACACAAAGCTAAACCCCAGGAAAAATACACACATATCACTGGTTGAGGGGATTGGACAGCAGGTTATGGATTTATAATAATAATGAACATATTTTAAATGAAGAAGGAAAACCTCACCCGACACACACGCACACATGCGCACACAGACACAGACACAGACACACACAAACACACCCAGACAGAAAGCTAAGCTGGAGAACAATACCAGCTGTAGTTGGTAATCAAGATGCAGAACCACTCACATCTTTTCCGCCCATGGCTTCAAACATCTTCTCCAGCTGGACTCTCAGCTGTTGGATGTTGTTGATCAGGATGCAGGGCTGAAGATGAGAGATGAGATGTGTTTACTGCAACTTTTAATAACATAACCTAACTTACATGTTTTTGAGCGAGTATAAAAACAACTGAACTGCCATAAACCAACGCAGGTTCACTCACCACTTTCTCCATACTGACGTAGTTGGCAAACAACTTGGAGATGATGTCAGCGTACGAAAGAAGAACATTGCTGATGGTCTGAAGGGGGGCGACAGAACAACCGGTCAGTAAGAGAACGCAAGAGAACCAAGTGTAACTCGAGAAGGATTTCAGCTAATCTGAAAACTACAGATTTTCTATAGGCTCTAATATATGGTAGTTTTCATATCACCTAAAACATGAGGGTTTTCCAAAAAAATGTCAACTAAAACCATTATTTCTCCAATTGTGTAGCAGATCAAAGAAAAAAACTTCAGGACTTTTAAAAAAAATCTTCATATGGTCTTTCATTTCATGGCGTTTATTTTACACAAACGAAAAGGACACTAACCATAGAATAGTAATTAAAATGAATCTTTCCAATCAAACAAAAAAACAGCAGCAAAGTGTACATGTAAGCATAAATATATATATTTAGACAACGCATAGAAACATGAAGGCGTCATGCCACATCAGGTCTTCAGAAGTACCAGCAGATCTAAATGGCTGTTAAAGACCCCTTTGTCGTACTCTGACTTTGAACACAACTCAACAGCAAATTGCAGTCTGACCTACCTTAGCGAACCGTTTCATATAATGTCCTACGATCTGTGGATCTGGACACTCTAACTTCCTGATGATCTCAAAACTCTGGTTGAGCTGGGAGAACACATCCACCACCGAACAGGAAAACAGAGCGTGTTCTGACGTGACTTGGAACTGTAGCGCAAAAAGATTAAAAAAAAAAAAAAAAGGAAGAAAAAAAATGTGTGAAAGAAAGAAGCGAGATGAGGTGACAGGTGAAACGCTGGGATTCAAGACATGACATCTGGACCTTTCCTCGCTATATTTAACTGGACCTTTGATGCCACGTGTACATAACGATACAGACAGTTTGACATCCATCCTGTGACAGGTGGGAGCGCTCCTGTCTATCTTCATAATTGGCAGCTGGTTCCTGATTGGCTAGTAGCGAGTGAGCAGGTGTTCCTCTAGGGAGTCTGGGTAATGAGTTGAGGACAGCTTTCCTGCCGTCAAAACTCTGGAATGAAGTCATTAATTCACAATATCCTGCTGTCACAGAGTTGGCTCCCTCCTTAAATACATCTCCACCACAGGTCTTTCACTTTTTGAAAAAACCCTCCATACGGCAAAGCTCTTTGATGGAAACACCCTCTTTTGCCACTCGGCTTTAAGTGCACATGTGTACCGCTGTGTCCATGCTTCTGTTGTTGCAGAGCCTTTGAAGAGTGCAGGAGAGACAGAGGGAAGTGTGGGAGGCATTGTTGGAGGGCCGTTGATAGCTTTGAGTGTGACAGAGGATGGATTACAATAATTCTGCCTGAACAACAACAGCAACACAGCGTTTCAAGAGGAGTGAGGAAAAGATAATGGAAAGAAGTTCTACCCCGTCTTTCTTGTCTCTCTCCAAAGCACCATGCAGAAAGTCCCGAGACACTTCCTCATTTTCGTCGAGCCACTGGATGACGAAAGGCTCAAACCACCTACAGGGAAGATGAAACCAGCGTTTTTGGATATTTAGTCACCCAAAATGACACAATGACAGGATTACTTCTATTTTCTTCTGTCAGCGTCTTAAGCTGCAAAAACAGTGACGCTTGAACTCACGCAGGATATTCAGGCACTCTGCTCTTGAAGAAAGGCAGATCCTTGCAGTACTCATTGTACAGCCACTTGACCTTGAAGTGCAGGTTCATGTAATCGGCACTCTTGCACAAACGATTTTTCTCATGTTCTAGGAAAACGGTGACAGCACACAAACACGTAAAAAGCTAAAAAGCAAATTTCTCTTTATTGTTCATCCACCCAGAGTTGGACACACATTCTGGCTTCATGACTAAAGTTTATAAGGTTTTTTGTATGTTATAACCCCATTCACAGTCAGAGTTCCTCATTACATCAGCATCTAACAAAGTAAAGCGTATCAGACAATCTTCATCATACAGTATGGCATACATTTTTAACAAATACCATTCAATGGCATACTGAAGATAGAGCTTAGCATAGCAGAAAGATGACTAAAATGGGAAAAAAGTCCTGCTCTGTCTACAGAATAAAAAACCCAATTAAAACGACAAATGATGACGATCATCATCACAACATATTCAGTGTTCATATTGTTCAATGTACTTCATTCCTCTCATAAGGAAAGTCTCAGTACGTCATAGCGACACACTTACCCTCCATTGCGTATTTCATGTCCTGAGCAAACAGATTCCACATCACTTCAGCACTGATTTTACCCACATTGAGTTCCTGTGGAAATCTTAAGGAGAGAAGTAAGAGAAGGGCTTATGTATGCACTTGAAGAGGAAAGGTGTGAAATGGAAAGCGCAGGCCACTAGCAGGTATCAGGAGAACCAGTGGACAAGACATCTGGCACATTTCATGAAATTTAAATGTCAGTGAAAGGAAATGTGAACAAATTTGAGAAGCTGGGTGTAAAAGAGGTTATATGTAGATGCAGGTATAGAGAATTAATACAACCAAAAGTGTATGCAAAGAAAGAAAGAAAGAAAGAAGCAGGAGAACAGGGACTTACTGGTTTAAGCAGGGAGTGTAGGAATTCTTGTCTTCTTCAATGATGGAAACAATAAGAGTGATGAGTTTGGACCAAAAGTCTAGATTCTTGATGCTGGGACCCTGTTCTTCAGGAGGAACTGCACCTTGCTTAGCCTGGGGGGAAAAAAAAAAAACACAAACAAAACAGCAATGTTTTCCTTTTAACTTTCTTAACACCTGTATTCACATATTAGGCAAGGCAACAACCTAAAAAGTTGTATACGCTTGCAGATGTGAGACCATATTGCACCAGTGTATGCCCTCTTATTGGTGCAAAAAATCAACTGGATTGCTAAAGAGGTGCAAAGTCTAGTGCTGGAACAGATGTGACCTCATGTATATAGGTTTTTACTTTTGGGTACAGCACCTGCACTCTCATCGTGTTCGCATAGACGTTGCGCTAAGCTGCATTTCGTAGCTGCATCATCCACTGTCATCAACTGTGTGTTGGGAAATTTGCAAACTGTTAGTTGGTCATAACCCGCTGAAAAAGTCTCTTCCATCTGCACTATTTCTGGATCGCAACCTCAAACAAGTTTGTGCTGCTAAGTAAATCTGGCCCTTTATGTGAATTTTCCTAATGGTATTCATGCAATTTGAGACTGAGAAATGTATGGGGAGACATTTCAAAAACTTATAAATATACATTTGTTTCTCTAACGGCTTTAAACAGACTCAGAATGTCAACTGTCTGGACGGCTTCTTTGAAGCTGGAAGAAAAATGGAGTAAGCCAAGCACCACAGGGGTTTAGAAGTGAAGAGTGATACTGTAGAGATTTCAACAAAATATAGCCTTGTCCCTCAGGATGAAATGTTTTATTCAATGGAAAAGGCAAATTTGTAATTCAGGAGGGAGAATGAATGTCGCCGACGCTTTAATGAGGACTCGATTCATGCTCTAAAGATCCCTGTTGCAGGCATGATGGATGGAGGAGCCTGTCCAGCCACACACACACACACACACACACACACACACACACACACACACACACACACACACACACACACACACACACACACACACACATGCATACACACACTCTAACACACTGTATATGCATGGACGCACTAATGCACATTGATTTTTATATATCATCACTGAGGACATCAAAATGAGAGGATTCTCAAAAATCCTCTAGTACAAAGAATATTTTTTGCTAAATAATCTGCTTATTTCTGCACCAGTACAATAAAAGTCCTCCAACAACTATAATTCATGAACGAAAACAGATTTAAACGCTTTAATAACATAGTTTTCCTGTCTTCCAGAAAGTCTGGAGTGAAGCAGAGAATGATCCTGACTGTTTATGCTGGATTACATCACTTATCACTTATCTAAAAGTAGCATGGGAGCCAGAGCCTTCAGCTATCAGGCTCCCCTCCTGTGGAACCGTCTCCCAGTTTCAGTCCGGGATGCAGACACCCTGTCTACCTTTAAGAGCAGACTTAAGAGCTTCCTTTTTGATCAGGCTTATAGTTGGGCTGCTTAGGCTGGCCCTTAGATATGCTGCTATAGGCTTAGGCTGCTGGGGGATCTCCCATGGTGCACTGGGCTTCTCTCTCCTCCTCTCTGTCCTCCTGTATGTGTCATATATATAAATCATACTCATATGTCTTACTAACTCATCTTCTTCTCTGGAGCCTTCAGGCTCCCCTCATCCCAGATCCTGGGTGCTGCTGGAGGAGGCTACAGACCAGAAGAGGCTCAAGCTGCCACCCATAGCTCCACCTGTTCACGTCCCCGTCTGTCCATCAGTCTCTTCCCTTTCTCTCTCCCTCTTTATCTCTGTCCCTCTCTTTCCTTCTGCATATCTGTCTTCCTCCATTATCTGTCTTTGTCTCTGCCCCACTCTCCTGCTCTCTTTCCCCCCAACCAGTCAAAGCAGAAGGCCGTCCCCATTGAGCCTGGATCTGCTCGACGTTCCTGCCTGTTAAAAGGAAGGTTTTCGTCGCCGCTGTTGCAGGATGTGCTGCTGAGGGAGAATTGTTGGGTGTAAATTCATTGAAGGAGTGTGGAACTGGACCTGCTCTACTTGCAAAGTGTCAGGAAATAACTTTTGTTGTGATTTGATGCTTTATAAATAAAATTGACTTAACTTGACTTGTGCACATCTCTTGCACAACAAAAATCTGAGCCATATTCATTACAGCCACTCAGAGAAAAAGGTGCAAGAGACAATGATCCAAATTACAGTTAAAAAAAAGGGGAAAAAAAGCTTTTAGATATAAAGTGCATCACTATTTTGTACTTCGCAGAAAACACGGAGGGGAAAGTTATCTGGGCAACAAAAGCGGCGAGAAAGTGAGAAGCACACAACTGTGGTTTCGTCTCATGCCACTCAGGTTAGTCCAGAACGAAGCAGATTCTTCATTTCTCATGCACATCTAATTGTAATCAGAATATTTATTACAGAAAAAAAAAAGAAAAAAAAAGAATATTTATTACAGGAACTTATTACCAGTAGTTGGTTTATTTACTCGCTACTCACTCCTGTTCCAAGCTCTGTCTGAGTGTAAGAGAGCGGGGACGATAATTACGATCTGTAAAAACAGTCCTGAGAGGCGAGAAAAGCAGGAACAGGAAAGTAAAGGAGCTAAAGGAGTACAGGAAGATATCACAGAAAGTACACACACATGTACAAACACAGTGTGTGTATGATAAGAGCAAAGTTGCGCCCTGTGGTCGCACAAAACCTTGTACACGTACGATATCTTGCAGTTGTCGCCTACAGCAGTTTTTTTTTCATAATTGCCACTGTACTCAAATACAAATACATAACAACAACCTGTTCAACGGCCTGCTAATTCACAGCCAACAAAGAGATACAAACGAACAAGAGATGTAGTGATGGTGCCACCCAACAGTACCAGTAACAGATGTATCAGGTTCATTACCAAAAAAGTATCCTGAATTTGATGTACTTTGGAGCAGGGCTGTTACAATATCAGATTTTCATGAACACAAAATTATTTTGGCCAAAAGGATCTGCAAAAACAATGTTATCCTTAAACTTTTAACAAAGTAACAGTTAGTACCTGACCTACGTATTAGCCGTCACTGACCTGTCAGCGGCCTATTACAGATGTATTGAAATGATTTGTTTGTTTTTCAATGTGCACCGATATTAACAATGCTTTTCTAAAGTGAATAAAATGCAGAAAACAATGCTTATGATGATTTCATGATGTGCATGTGCATGATTTACATTGTGTGCCCAGCAGAGAGTGCTCCGGTGCCTCTGCCTTGTTTATTTTACTTTTTTGTTTTGGTCTATATTCAAATGGTTATTTATGGCAATGTTAAATATTTTCAATAAAGTAAGTAATTTGTTGAAGAAATTTGCCCTCCACCTCTAAATAGTAGAATCGGTACAAAACCTGGGCACAATGAACATACAAATTTTCAATCCAGCACAATCATGTCAGTGATTGTTTTTTTTCTGATCAAAAATCATTATCAGGCTCACAAATTCCATATTAATAGTAATAACAACAAAAGTAATAAGTCAATAAAGTTCATCTTTTAATTGTTTAGTGTGTTTTGTGTCCTTATTATTGAATACGAGTGTATTGCATCTGTGGCAACAACTCGAAAAATGGTCAAAAGTGGCAGTTAGGGTGACATTTTAAGAGCAACAGAGGAAAAAATAAGGAAACACCAAGGCTGGATTCATTGCTGCTTCCTACCGGGTCTGTCTGGTACTCGCGGCTGTACAGCTCGTGACAGTTATTGAAGATGTACTCGTAGGTGGAGTTGAGACAAGCTTTGACACAATCCTTCACCACCTGGCTGGCTCTGGGAGGCGACTGAAGCTCTTGAACCTGAACACACACACACACACACACACACACACACACACACACACACACACACACACACACACACACACAAAGACGTTGCACTGATATTAATTCACCATACTCCGGAACTTCAGAATTCTACTCGGTAGAAAGTCAGTATTACTTAAAAAAAAGGTGTTTTCACATTAAATTCAAGTACTGGAATAATTTTGTGTTCTATATCAAAGATTATTTATTTCATTTCATGCATGTGGAGTGTACAAAAATGTAAGAGGAGAGGGCATTACCTTCATCCTGAAGAAGGTGATACTGGTGAGCAGGTCCACAGTGGACTTGAGGTCCTGCAGCCTTTCTGGACTGCTGGCTGGGAAATTGTTCTGCAGTCAGACAAAAAAAAAGGGTCAGCCAAAACACACAATACAAAATCCATCCTTGTCCAATGTGAGTTTGTGGGCAGAATCCAGAATGGTCACATTATTTCCACCAAACCGTTATACTTGTTACTGTGTGGGTGTGCAGTTTCCTGGATGTGTCTCAGCGTGTTTCAAAGGAACTGTCACTCTAATTAACACACCAGCTTGCTTTGTTTGACTTTCTCTCAAAGAGAGAGATGTAGAGAAAGAGAAGCATAAATAGCTACAGCTGAGAAAAAGACTATTTAACCATCCTCTTGTGCTGAATACTATGAACCCCTCAAGAAGAATTTATCAATCTACATTCTGGTACTTGTAATGGACAAGCATATCTATCATCCAGATTATGCATAACCAGAAACTGGGAAGAAATGTTGAGCAAACAGAGAGAGATCTTACTCTGTACATGGAGAGGTCAATCCTCAGAGAATTGTGCAGCTGGTCCAGAAGTTTAACAAATCGCTCTTTCTGTGGACATTATATCAAACAAGGTACATCATTAAACATGTTAAAAAACCTTGATACTTAAAAGCTGATATTATATTATGATTTTCATGGGTGGAGTCCAGAAGGAGTTGAAAAAGGTCTTGTCAATAAACACCATAAAATAGTCCTTCAGCATGTAAGGGTTCCGCTTGCATTCATCTGCTAAATAATTCTGTAGCGACTCACCCCAAAGTTAGAGGCAGCGAAGCGGTCAGAGGCAGAGACATTATTAGTTGCCTGTGTGGTGTGAGCATAGTAGGCATTGATGTTGGCCAGCAGGGTGCTCATCACTGCAGGCACACCTGGGCACATATACTTAGATGACAGGCAGGCAAAGTGACTGCAAAAGAAAGACAAACATTTATGCAAATACAGAACATCAGCAACTAAGGCGTGATACGACATTAAGAACCATCGGTTTAAAACGCACGTCATGGCTTGGTAGATGGACTCTACTCCATAGCGCATGGCAAACTCATCAACGATCTCCTGAGGAGTCTCCTCAAAGTAGACTTTCCATGCGTCGTCCCCTTTGGCGTCTGGGATCTTTACCACACCGGTGTTCTGGATATCTGTCACATAGTGGAAGAGGTTCTGCACAAAGAGAAGAACACGGGGGGGGGGGGGGGATTATAGAAAGGGAGAGTGAAAAGTATGTATGAAAATCACAGTACAGTTTAGGGGGACTGTAGACAGATGAAGCTGATAAAAAGTGCGTGTGCATGGTTATTAGAGTGTGTATCACTGCCAGTTCTACCATTACGGAGATGACCCTCAATTGTAATTAAAGCTTGTAATGATGAGATACGTGTTTTATTGTGCAAAGACGGTTAAGCAAACGACCTCTTGATCTGTTGGCTGAGTTACATAAATAACCATTAAACTGCATTATGAGGCAAACACAATAAGCTGTCTTGGGCTATTGGGCCATAAAACGTTATGCTGCGTTAAAACATTCAGAATAGACGATGTGGTTTACAGCCACTTAAGTGCAGCAATAACTGTGGTCATTTCTCGGTTAAGGTTCAGCTAATATGCTCAGCTGAGTAATGGGCTGAGTAACAGGTTCATAAAAGGCTGCGACTGGTCTACAATCATCAGCAGTCATCCACAGAGGGAGAGAGAGCGAGAGAAATGAGTTTGATGTTTTTTGTGTTGGAAGTACTCTTTATCAAATAAGAGCAAAGAAAACTTCCCATAATATTGCAAAGGTTCCATAACGAAACTGAAGATAATTTTCCTGTTTGGTATGGAACACTGAGATGACTTAGCAACAGCTGCGACGGACTGGCGACCTGTCCAGGGTGAACCCCACCTCTCACCCAATGTCAGCTGGGACAGGCTCCTCCTTCCCATGACCCTTAACGGATAGGTGGTATAGAAAATGGATTGATGGATGGGTGGACTTAGCAACAGGTTAAGTCACTTTTGTGGTGTTTATGCAGACATTCTTAATTTTGCAAAAACTAACATCAACCAAAACTTGCTTAACCCTGACCTTAAACCCTCAGCATCTTACCAATTGAGGGCACAACTTTTACCAGATTATACATCCCCATTTAACAGCCCTTCGTCAGATTTGTGTCCCCAAAAGTTTCTTACAATAAGTCACACTCACAAACACATTAAAGGAAATATAAGTGCACTTCAAGTAAAAGTAGGAATTGTCCAAAGACAATTCCTGCAGTCATACCTTTTATTTCAGGGATGCCATCAGTGTTTGTATTCACATTCAGAGACCATTAAGGGCTCGAATGTATTGTCAGCATGCAGACCAAAAATGCTGCTACAGACGTAAATAAATACTCTGACATTTTGAGAAATAGAATAGCACAGGTATGAGTCCTTAAACATGGAAAAAAGTTAGCATCTTTAAACCTCTGATTCCCCTTTCTTGTAGTCACTGGATTTCTTGAATGGAGCTTTTGGTTAAAAGCCTGAAATAAGGTCAGAGGTGAGCACAAGATGAAGATATTTGAATGTTTGGTTCAATGGCATAAAATATCTCAGTAAATATTGCACATGAAAACAGCGGAGGCTAAAAAGTAGCTCAAAAAGACTGTAGAGACATTATAATAAACATGGAAGCATGAAATAAGAGGCACAAAGCCAGTTGTGGTGACACTGAAGTTATATGTCCACGGTTTAGTTTGTTCATTGCAAACCAATAGCTGAGTTCTGAAAAAAATCATAAAAGTGGTGTTAATTTCTGGAGAAAACTCTACTGAACCAAACATGTCTGTCTCATTAATGTTTGTTTCAAACAGAGACCATTTTCTGTGTAATAATCCTAAATCAAATGTAAAAATCGTTTGGCTTTCGGTTGTGGGAACACGCGGCGATGCCAACTTCTGGGTTGGCAAACAAAACTGCGTCATCCCTTACATCCTTATTTTCATGCCTGTATCTTAGATAAGAAGCTACCTCCATCTAAATTTTGATATAACATGTGAACATTAAAGATGGGATTTTGTGACATTTAGACGGAGCCAAGCTTTTCTTCCTTTATTCTAAGCTAGGTTAACTTGCTGCTATGTAACACTGAACAGTTAATATACAAACATGAGTGCGGTGCAGTCATTCTGGGTAACTGACAAAAAAACTACAACCAAACACAAAAAAAAAAAAAAAATTGGCTAACTATTCCTTTTTTTGCTTTAGAGAGTACCTTATGTAAGGAGGGAAAGCAGACACAAGCACAAAACCATTAAAACATGACCCAAACAGACATCCAAGTTGGCCTGAATATATACTGGCAGTTTCAAGTTTAAATGTTACATAATTCTGCAAAGAAACTAGTCAGAGAGGCAGCTGGAAATTTGGCAGAGCAGTCTGGATATAACGTCTCACAAGATGCACTCACTCCAGTACTTCAAGGCTCTATATAAGGAAAGTGCTTGAGTACATGAACTAAGTTACTGTCTTACCTCATGCAAGCAGGTGTACTGAACGTGATACGGTGCAACCGTCTCCTCTCCCTTGATCTCGACATTTATGTGCATGCGGATAGCTCCAGAGACAGCAGATTTGTCCGTGCGCTTATCTGTGAACAGCAACACAGATAAGTGAAGGTGTTCACAAAGCTGCTATGAGGAACCGTGGGATCAGTGCCGTAGAGGAGCTCACCCAGGTTGTACCACACGTCCATCTCTCCGCTAAGAGTGCGGACCTCGATAATAGTTTGACCCAGGAAGTCATCGGACTCCCGTTTGAACTTCTGCTTCACACGGGACTTAATGTCATCGTCCTCATCCCACACTCGCACTTTGATGCGGTCCGAGGAGTTGTGACATTCACTACAAACACACAATTAAAGAGTCAACAACAATAACCAAATATCCCCGTACTGCTGTAGCTACACTGGCAATTCAGGAAAACCAGAGGAGGACAATCAGCACATTGAATATGAAATGTTTTAAACAATTAACAATTATATTTGAAATTCCTTCAATCAACAGTGACCAAATATGACATTGGGCCTAAAAGTTTTAGTTCAGTGACAGAGGTCTATGGTCTATGTAATAGCTTTTTTCTTCTGGAAATTGCAGTCAGACTTAGAAATTCCCCAAAATGGAAGTAATTTACAAAGATCATTTTGTGTTTAGTGACATTTACATCTCTTTTGTTTGTCACAGCTTATTTTCTGCAGAATACAGTGTAAAAATCCCACTGGCTTTTGGTCAAGGGAACCCAGAGCAATGCTAACTTCCTTGTTGGTGTAAAAACACCCTGCTAAACCTTATTTCACAAGTTACTTTATCGAGTTAATAATGTCCTAGGTCTCCACTCACAAATTGAATGTTTCTTCCCAGACAGGGTTGAGGTTGCCATAGATGGTTTTCGTCCTCTTTTTGGTCTTTCCCACCTGGACGGTGACATAAGGGTCGCTGCTGCCTGTTTTATCCTTGGCTTGTAAACCTTGGGCACACAGCACTAAAAAGAGGAAGAGAAGGCTAAGCTGTTTCACCAGTGTGTGTGTGTGTGTGTGTGTGTGTGTGTGTGTGTGCGTGTGTGTGCGTGTGTGTGCGTGGATGCAAACAGATGCCTCTTAACTCATCTGATCCTTTGCTCTACTACCCCACAAATGCCAGCTTGCCTCTTTTTATAGACACAAGCGCCTGACTTCCCCTCTGACTTTGATGTTAACAGTGTTGACCAGTTTCAATCAAATCCAGCACGGTGACAGTGAGTCCGCTCTTACCTGTGATGCTGATCTTGGCTGACCATTTAGAGGTGCCATCAAGCACGCTCTGTTTGATCTGCTTCATCTGGGTGACATGAGTGGACTTGGGGACAGTGAACACTTCCTGAATGAGCTCGAAGATCTCAGGTTTGTTTCTTTCACGGATCTTCATGCGGTCCTTCAGAACCATGATGATGTTCTGAGTTCGGTCCTCCGCACCGTGTTTGGAGCTCTTCTCTGCTGCCCCTGGTTAGTACAAGACAGAATAAAATACTTTATGTAACATAGAAGCTGGACAAGGGAATTGCTTGGGGATTGTAGCTGCTGTGCACTTACTACCAAACAAAAACACAGCAGACATATTTTGACACTGCAGTGGTAAATTTAAATCTGGGGAATTCAATTGAGAAAACAGAACTAAAGCAGAGACTGCACAAATGTTGGCTATATTTCATGAAACTTTCATTTACAGAGTAAAAGAGAGGTTGAAGGCAACAAAAGACGAATGGCTTTTAATATCCTCTCAAGGAAACTGGGAAAATAAATATGGAATGGAGGAGGAGGTCGATTCCCCAAAGCAAGGACACGAAGGTACAGAGAGTTTAAAACAAAAACAAATGCTTGTTTGAATGGAAAAAAAAAAGTTTCTTTCATGTAATTAATTCAAACTAAATCTGTATTTCTAAAAATAATCACCTAGACGATGTAACGATTTAGCATTCGTTTTTTCTTAGAGTTGAGAAGTGTTGTCCACCACCGCACTGTAGAAAATGCTGTATATGACATTTAACTTCATTCATGTAGATGCTAACGGGTGATTTTCATATACTGATATGTCACCTGATGTAATAACGTGACTTATGTTTTGTATCTTGTATCATTACAGTGATCAAATTCCGTGCACATGAACTATCGTGGCCAAGGATGTGCTGTAGTTATCTTAGTATTCATGAGCCATGAGGGTCCAAAGGCTTCGTGGGGGTTCAACATGTCAAGAAGCATCGAGAGGCTGCTGAGAGGAAAGCAGGAGCAGATTGTTACACAACATTTACAGTTTCCATGCAGGGATAAAATGTGTTTTGTGTCCTTGAGCATTCAGAAAGCGTGTCATGTATTTAGGAAAGCAGGTTTGAACAGACAGAACTACACACTACACACATAGCCCACTCACATTCAGACATCCCTGTTTATGCACCTACACACTCACGACTATAAATGAGATTCAGATCCTTTGTTCTTTTTGTACAGATTAGATTGTTTTTAACGTTCTCTCTGCACACGTGTGAATAAACCAGCCTAAAGCTAAAAGTGACTCATGTTTTTCTGACGTTTATTTCTTACTTTGGAGACAATCGGCATTGAGTAGATCTTGACACTTCTCGTGGCATTTCACTCCACACTCAGTGCAGCGCATGCCCTGGCGAGCAATACCCCACAGCAGTCCTTCACACTCGTAGCAGTAGGTGGGGGTGGTGGCTGTCCACACCTCGAAGTTGTGTGGGGTGGTGCACGAGATGGGATATATGAGAGCCTGGAGTGTCTTCTTATACACATGACTCTTCTGTGATGGGAAATATGAGAGAAGTGAAAGTGTTTTGTAAATGGGGACTTACTAGATGATGTGAGGTATTCTGATTTGAACAAGTACTGACCAGCTCTTCATTGTGCAGCGTGCTGGATGTCAGCGCTGAGGTGATGCCTGCCTTCCTGGAGTTCTGAACCAGAGACTGATGAACACAATATATCGGGAATGCAAACACATCTGGGTTTGGTGTGGATTGCATTTAATGTCTATTACTGCAAACTACGTCTGCAGAATTCATTTTAAAAGGGTGATAAATTTGCCGGTGAAACACAAAAAAGTGAGCATAAATGTTTCTAGAGCAAACAGTGCTGCTGTTACTCACCATAGCCTGAGGCAGTGAAGTGGAGGTGGGAGGAAAAACAGAGAGGGTTAAGATTAGAAAAACATAAAAATACAAGAGAGGATGAAAATGCAAATATTGAGAATATCGATTGGGTATTAAACAAGATTTGATGTCCACAATAAAAACAAGATGTCAACCTATAACTAAGTGAAGGGTTGGTATGACAGTTGTGGGGGGAGGGGCAGCTGCAGCCAGACTCAAGTGGGTGATCACACAGCATGTGTTCGGCTCTCCCTCAGCTCTGCCTGGTCAGACCAATAAACCTACAACCCTGAGATCCTGAGTGTGTATGCCTCCACCACAAAGACCGATCGTGGCTGTCGCTGTGTGCCGACAAGATCAATTCACACACAGTCATCTGAGCTAAATACTAATGTGATGAGGAAAATATAGCAGGTTTTAACAAATTCAGTTGACTGGAAAGCCCTGTTCTATTCACTGATACGCAGCTTTACAAGCTACTTGCAACTTGTGTGTGTGTGTGTGTGTGTGTGTGTTCCTACTGATGTTGTAACACTAAAGGGACAGTAAGTGAGTTTAAATAATATCAAATTATTTCTTAGTGGCTAAACTAAATACAAATTCTCTACAATATATGGGAACCTTTATTTGGAACAAAAACCCTTTTGAAATGTTGCCAAGTTGAATAGGGGTCTCTTAAATTGATTAGTAAACCGATCAATGTAATCGATTAATTTCATCGTTCTTTCAGCACATATCCTGATGTTTGTCAAAATAGTGGCTCCCATTCTTACCTTGGCCTCTATGTGGATTTTGTTTTTAAATCAAATTTTAAGAGATCTAAATGTTGTTGGATGATGAAAATGGAAAAGCTCCTCAACTTTTCAAGCACATCCAAGAAAGACTTGAAAGAAGCTCAGAAAGACCAAACTGCTGAGCAAATATCCTGGAAGCTCTGCAGACTGTGTACTTCAAATCCTAATCTCATATGGACCAGTGGATTTGATCCTGCCAACTTTCATGGGGTTAGAGGGCAAACCATGCTTTTCACGTTAACTCAGATTACAGTATATTGAAGCTCATGTTTCCAGAAGTTGACAGAGCAAAGCTCTTTACCGTTTAACGCCTCATCAACTTATGTTAGGTAAAAAAAAACAATGTCCGACTAAGACAGGTGCAACAGAATAACAGAGTAACCCCTCGTTCCTGTGTACGACCTGAAACTTTAATTTAGAATGATTTCAATCAGAAAAACTAAAAATGGTGCACATAAACCAAGCTAGTGTCGTGTATCACCTTCAAGCAGGATGACGCAAAGAACCAAGCAATGATGTAGATAAAATGAAATAAAAACAGGAGGAGGCTGGCTGCTGAGCTGCAGGATAAATGAACTGGAGAAATGTGAGACAGTTGAGGGGACTATAAAGAGATTAGAGCAGAAACTCACCAGATCTCTGACCAGAGGCATAGCTTTCCTCTTCCTGAGGTCTGGCATGCTGTCGATGCTATAAAGAGCACCACCCATCCTGTGGACAAACCATGCACATTTATTCAGCAACTGCTGTTACCCTGAACCTTTACATGACAAATCAATTAAGTGATATCACAGTTGAGGTTAAGGACATTAAGGGTTTGCCTTTCAGTTGGTTAAGTTATAGATTTCCAATGACCACAGTAATAGCAGCAGCACGGTTACTTACCCTGCTGATAAAAGCAGAGAGGCGATACCAACACTCTCTCCTCGTGCCTGTGGAGGAAGCGCAGGATGAGATGGAAAATGCAATGAGAGGAAAGCTGGGTGCCATTAGAGCAATTGCAGAAAAATTGTGAAGCTTCCTACAGTAGCGCTTTCATATTATCATAAACTTGCGGCTGTTACAACAAAGACTGTAAGTGCTCCCAGAACTTGTATATGAATAATACAATACAACATATGTGGGAGAGGGAAGAAAAAAGGGAACAAGAGTGGTAGAGCTGAGTTGTGTCTTTCTGACTGTGTGTTGGCATTTGGGAATAATATTATAAGTAATTTATTGCCATGTGGCTATTCATGTAATCATTCTATCTGGCCAGTGAAAGGCATGGTCTTTGCCTGCCTGTTCAAAGAACTACAGAGTCCTGGAGTGGCCATAGAGGGAGAGAGAAAAAAAGAGAATATCTATCTATCTATCTATCTATCTATCTATCTATCTATCTATCTATCTATCTATCTATCTATCTATCTATCTATCTATCTATCTATCAAAACATATATATACACATATATGTGTTTATACATATATGTATATATATATATATATATATATACATATATATATATATATATATATATATATTTATATATGTGTATGCAGACATATTTGTTATTTTTAAGCATAATAAGAACTTGCTCCCTCAATTAAGTTATATTGTGGTCACAAGATACAAGTTGTCCCCTCAATTTTGTTTGTATTTTACATTTTTGAACAATTGGCCATTAAATTAAATTGAGGGAACAACTTCTATCTGGTAGCCTCAAATAATATTTTGAGGCCATATTTTCTCTTTAAGGCCACTCCAAGGCTGTGGAGACACAACAGATACTCAGGTCACATCGATGCACAGAAATAGTCTTGCTTGGTTTAAAAAAATTACACTTAGCACGCTCACAAGGTACACACAAAATAACTGAGGTTGTTTAACACACTACTGGCCACACCCACCTGAGACTCTGCTCCGGCTTATCAGAACCGACTACATGCAAATCGCTATGAGGATGGCAAACAACTGAAAAGAAAATAATGACATTGCAAAACAATACAAGGGGTAAACAGAAACTATCAAGTAAACACAGGACAATATAATTCACAACAAGAACTGGGGAAAATGATGGATCATCCCACAAAAGTTGAAAATAAAACACACTACAGTAGGGCATGCAGGGACTGACAGAACAAGCTCAAATAGTAGACTAATGAATCAAAGCAGGATAGAGCAACACCAGAGAAAACTTAGTACCCATTCCTGTGACTGCAGGTATTCACCTGGGATGAATGCACACTCAGATACACACCTGTGTGCACAAGGATACACTAAGAAACACACCTCTTGCAGTTGTAGTCGCACTCTGCTGAACAGTCGAAGCCAGTTGGCTTTGGCTCTGGCAGGACCAGGTTCCATGATTTCCCTCTTAGGGAAGCTGAAAATGGGTTCAGGTTCAGTATGTGTTAATATACTTCAGTAGCTAATATATTCAACGTAGAGTTCTAATGGAGTGATTAGGCAGAAATACATTCAGGGAGAGTTGAAAAAAACTTGTCTTATCAAAAGGAGTCTTTACGCAAAGATGTCTTGAGCTTACAAACATGTTTGCTTCAATTGTTTCCAATTCCGGAATGCAGAATGAGCAAGCTACGTTTAAATAGCTTGAAGCTAATGGCACCCAATGACCACCAAAAATGTCATTGTTGAAACTGTAAAGCACATTGTCTGGTATAATCCACTTCTCCTTTATCAAGCTGTATGGTGTGCAAGTAAAGTAGTCAGCTTAACTGTGACTAGCTAGGCTAACGTAAGCCATTTTATAGGCCCTAACATTATTTTTACTGGTTAGTGATTACTAGTCACTGGCTATTTGTTATTTTCTTGTCTTGGTTTGAAACTACCAGACATGAGCGCAGACAAGCGAGTTTTTAACCTGATCATGCTAGCAGGCTGAGCTCAGCACTACTGTGAACAAACAAGCTGTGAGGATTATCATTTCTTGTTAGCTCAAATCAAAATAATGGTGGACCACTGAGCATACAGCTGGACATAGAAGATTGGAAACTGACATTTCCTGGCACTTTTATTCTTTCAAGTTGTTAGTTATTGGCCATAGTTATTAGCTTCAATCTAAATGTGTCTCTTTGTATTTTGGAGTCACAGAGGTGTAATGCAGCAGTGAACAAACATCCTTGTGTGCTCAAGGAACTTATTTATGAGTACTTGCTGTATGAAGCTGTATAAACAATGTTCACCTTGGAACAGGAGGCTCCTCTGTTTTCTCCTCAGGAGCTGAAGGGGCACTCTCTTCTACTGAAGGCTGCTCAGGTGGCTTAGATTCCTCCAGTGGCAGCTCAGACTGTGGCTCAGACTCCAGGAGCTCTGTATCCGTAACTGGAACCTGTGATAAAGTTGCAGGGGTTGATGTAGTAGTGGTGGTACATAAGTCTTGCTGGGTGGGTGCAAAGGGTGGAATGGTGGGTTCTGAGCCAAATGGGGGCAATGTATCGTCATGTCCTGCTCTGGCTGGAGGTCCAGCCTGAGCAGCACTGGGGGGTTGGAGCTGATCATTTGGGAGCCGTTGATGCAGCGACTCCTGCTTCTCCAAAGGAGGCCTACTGGAGGACAGACTATCCGATGAGGGCATCAGGGCAGGGGCTGTGCTTGTGGGTGTTGGGATGTAAGGCGGCTCCTGCTCGTCACCAAAAGTGTCATCCAATGGGTACATATCTTCATCTTCCTCATATGGCATCTCCTCTTCATCTTCATAGTTGTACTCTCCTTCCTCCCCATACATTTCTCCCTCTTCTTCATCATACAACGCTCTGTCCTCGCCTCCATCTTTCAGGTAGCCTGCCTCATCACTGTAGACGCCTTGATTGTCCTCGCCATCCCAGCCTGGGGAATCCTCTTTGCCGTAGCTGATAGAGGAGTGGCACGAGTGGTAGGAGTCGTTTTCATCGTAGAACTCCGAACCTCGCAAGCTCTCGCCGTCCTCAGGAACAAACTCCTCACTGAGCTGGGAGCTGCCTCGACTCAATTCCCCTGACGAGGCATAGCGGCTGTCTGTGGGACTGGAGGAAGGATACAGACAAATGTTACATAAAGATACCAACACCAGTTTAAAAGTAAACAAGCTGAGCTCCCAGACTTGATAAGGAGTTTGGCTGTTACAGTGACACTTAAGGAACTTGATTTGCGGTGGCGAACCGGTAGGAAAGGGAAGCAGAAGGGGAAGGTAGATATGAAACTGCAATCAGAATATTTTCATCAAAACACACTCATAACAGGTTAGTACAGACACACAAAGTAATAGAGAACAGACACCATATAAAACTCCCTCCTTCGAAATCTAAGATTTAAATAGGCCCTTTCAAATGAAAGAACCTGGAGAGGTTCAGCAGCCTGTTAGAATAAAATCTGTTCGTTCAGATAAATGAGTGAATATCTATTCACAATGATTAACGAATGAAAGAGGTGATGAGTAAGATTTGAGACATGCAAAAAAAAAACTCTTTCACACACACACACACACACATGTTTATTGATGACAGTCATGTCGTTTCAATGATGTGTGGGGGCAGCAGGAGCAGCTAAGGAGAGGGGGGCTTTTGGCTGGGAGTCACGGGGCATTAACACACAAATGAATGGACACAATGAATCACAACACCCCTGTTTTTTGTCACCGCACAATGTCTCTTATATAATACAAAGACTTACACTGACGAATGCTTGCAATAAGTTCCTCAAAATATGTATCTATTAGAAAAGAATATTAAAAAAAAAACAATAAAATGAAGAGCAGATGAATATAATCTGTCTGGTCTCTCTGCTAGGACCCCACTGTTTGGACAGAAGCCCTCCTGCTTTCTTAGAAATGAAACATTAATGTACATAATTAAGAGACTCCTAGAGTTACAAAGGCTCTTCTTAAAGTCTCACATACAGGATGAGACTGTAATAACAGGCTGCCATCACCACAGATGTACACTCGGACTCTTCCACAACCTCTGAACAACCAACCTACAATTAACCCCTCTGTCTCTGGCTGTTAGGACATAACACACACCTCTCACCCACACACACACAAATAAACTGACACAACTTATAGAAACAAAAGATGAATATGTGATGTTAATTTGTGGCACTTAGTTGTAATTCCTCACCAAGTGCACAGTAAAGAGAGATGCAGGACCAGTAGTTTTCTTTTAAAATATATAATTAACATATACAGAGGTGAGGTAAGAGCGCATGCATGCAAGCACAGTGAGCGAAGGAGGACGGGACAAGTCCACCACTGACGTCACAGCGAGACGGAGTCACAGGCTGGAGCAGGAGGAAGAGGAGTTGGAGAGGAGGTACAGAGACCCACCTATCGGACAGTGAATGCCTACTGTCTAGAGAATACTGACGACTGGTGCGCCGGCTTGACCCTGAGCCTGAGTCGATATCGCTGCGCCCGTTGGTGGCAGAGTCTAAACTATCATAGCGTCTGGTAAGAGGAGCGGGGAAGGAGGTTGGGGGTGGGGGAGGGGGAGAGTTGGAGAGGAGCATCAGTAGAGCTCAGTGCAAATCTCTCAAAGAAAGCTCTAACCAAACTGAGCCTCAAGCACTGCCCGATTGAGCCTGCGCACAAAGACCTCTGGCTGAAGGCATGAACTAGTTTTACTCAAAGCTCTCTCACTTTCTGTTGCTTAGCAAAACAAAATGATAAACTACCTTTGAAACATTTATTTTCTTCACAAGATCACATGGGGTTTTTGATGCTCACACACTCAACATGCACATGGTAATGCAGGCACGCGCACACGCACGCGTGCGCACGCACACACACACGCACACGCACACACACACACACACATACACACACACACACACACACACACACACACACACACACACACACACACACACACACACACAAAGATAACCATGAAGGCCCACTTCATACACAACCTGTATACAAGAGCTCTGCACCGCCTTGTATACACTGAGGCCAGGGTTATTCTCTAGAGGGGGAGAGCACAGTGGGACAGCATGTTACCATGTACAACAAAGTGAAACAAAACAAGGCTGCAGGGGTTGTGCTGTCTCAGGGCTATATGCTCACTGCACAAACTTCAAAGTGAGTTATTCATACAGGAATTTTCTATTTCAGATGGGTAGAGTGATACCACATTTTCACCATTAAACAAGCATGTTCCTCTTGTGTTTGATCATCTGTTCCACCAAAACATATCCTTTAGATCTGACGATACTATTTTAGTACCCGACCATTTCATTATATACATAAATAATCAGGCTACATTGTGACGCGGTAGTAGTATTTGTTACCTCATGGCTCTGTGGTCATAATCCATCTCATGGATGTCATCATTGTAGGAGTGTCTGTAGTGCTGTTGTCTTATGGGATACTGGTGCATGGAAGCGTTGGGTTGGGAGGTGGTGTAGTAGGGAGGTGGTATGCTGTTACTGGTCTCACTGCGGTAGTCGCTGTCCCTGTCATCCACAGCGCTGTCAGGGTCCTCATCTGTTCACACAGCACACGAGAGGAGGAGGATTGTTCAGCAAACCCTTCATGCAAAGTTTTTTTTTGTTTGTCTTACTACAGATAATAACGGCAAATATCAGGTAACAGCCAAATCAGTTGTAAAATATCGGCACATCAGATATCGGCAAAGAACTCCAATAACGTGCATCCCTTCCCTTGTAGAGACATTATTAGTAAGTTGCAGCTATCATACAAATGTTATGGAACAGTTGTAAAAGCACAGCAATATTTCCAGCTTGAACATGCTGCGTAAAGGGGACTCATGATTGTAGGTGCGGCCCTCTGGTAGAACCTTCACACTTCTATTTCCAGGAGTAGAGTCGTGCTTTCTCCCCACTACTCAGTCCCTGTCACCTCTTGAGGAACAAAGTGGTATTAAAGTCAAAAAGCTAGCCATTTCAGGTGCTTACATATCATCCCATTAAACGAGGCATGAACAATAAATAAACAATTGCTTCAAGGCATTAGCATAAGCGGATCTGAAGAACTTACTTTGATGATCTCCCCACAGACTCCAATTACCTGTAAGGAAATAAAGAATGATGAAGAATCCAAATAAGGTTTGAAACATATCAGCTGTCCAGGTGTTAGGCAAATAAACAGGTTGAGATTTTTAGTTTTTGTAAATTATTATCGAAAATGTCAATTTGAGTTTATATGTCAGGTGGCGCGGTGGTGCAGTGGTCAGCACTGTCGCCTCACAGCAAGAAGGTTCCAGGTTCAAGTCCTGGCTCCAGCACAGGATCTCTCTGTGAGTCTCCATGTTCTCCCTGTTCCTGTGTGGGTTCTCTCTGGTACTCCGGCTTCCTCCCACAGTCCAAAGACATCAAGAGGGGACGAGGCTGATTAATACTCTAAATTGACTGTGAGTGTGAATGGTTGTCTGTCTCTATGTGTTGGCCCTGTGATGGACTGGCGACCTGTCCAGGGTGAACCCCACCTCTTGTTGAAAGCTGCTGGGATAGGCTCCAGCCTTTTTATTATTCCTTAACAGGAATAAGCGACAGAAAATGGATGGATGGATGGATGGAGTTTATAAGTCTGCAGATGAGTATGTATACGTATGTGTGTGTGTAAATAAAAGGTCTTGATGATGCTACGTAACTGCTCACACACCCTGCACATACTCAAACCCCTCCATCTGATTTATATTTTACACCCCTGTCCACCTGCTCCTTGTGCCACCGTCATCATCATCATCATCATCATCATAATCATCATCATCATCATCAGCAGCAGCAGCAGCAGCAGCAGCAACAGCAGCGGACAGACAGACAGAGCGACAAGGGAGGCAGACTGCTCCATCTGACAACCCAGCGTATGTCAGCTTACATTTGTCACACATCTAGCACCTATAAGTCATACGAGCTCCTACGATTCGCCACATCAGCTTTGCCCTCTCCCTCTTCCCATCTTTTGCCTCATTTATCAGGCTAATTTCAGCATCCTGTCTACTTCTGTTCTCAGTGAGTCAGGGCGACAGAGTGGGAGAGAGGGAAAACAGGAGGCATAAAAAGGACACCGCAGGAGCCATCGCAAGAGGAGGTGGATGGAGAAGTGGCTGGCCTGCTGATACTCACAACACTGAGTGGACGGTGCATGGAGAGGTCGTTCCTCTTCCTCTTGATAGGCATACTGAGGATAAGAACACATCTCAGATAATACTGCATTACATTATATTACATTACATACATATCTGCAGCTGGTTAAAACACTGAGTGACTGGAAAAAGCTTTCTGCCATTATCGACGGCCAGAGTGTGTAATTAGCAACCATGGAGGTGGGAAGAAAAAAGATGAAGAGAGTTAAAGGAGAGGTTACTTGAAGTACAACTAATGATACAGATACAGAAATATCGACGTCAGATGAGTGAAAGCGATATAATGAAGTTCTTACATCTTGATCCCTCATGGCGTTAAGTTGTTCAAGTTTCTTGGCCCAGTATCTCGCCTCCTCCTCTGGAATGTCTGCAGCAAAAGCACTGATTGTATAGTCACACACGATAAACATATTCAAAGAAACTATGATAAAATATCATCAATATTAACAATAACATCATGATAATAGCATAATAATTTGCAAATTACTTCTCATTCATTAATGTAATTATACTACTAATCTACTATTTGGCACTACTACTTCTACTGCACTCATACATCCATCATGAACTTTATAAGGCAACTGCTGCTAACCCTGGGAGGTGTAGACATCCTTGCACTTCCTTACCTAATGTATGTTGTTGTGTTGTTGTTGTGTAACCAACTGTACCACTCTTTGCTCCCTTAATTGCCCACCCCCCTCCCCCCACAGAGATAAAGTTTTCTGAATCTGAATCTATAATATGATATTATAAAGTCAATATAGATTTTTTTTTTATTTCTTTACATGCACTACATTGATCAAATTTCATGACAATTAGTTGCTGCGATGAGCAAAATATAGTAATAGTCGTACATAAAGTAAAAGCGCTAAAGGCGGTACTAGCAGTCCCTTAGTAGAAGCAGCTGTGCAAACTGGTAATGACAGCTGATGTACTACAGCAGCAGTAGTAATAATAATGGCAGTAATTATTTTTTGTTTATTTGTGAGTATTAAAATAGGAATTCAAATACCAACAATTAAATATATGAAAAGAACCAGCATTTTACACCAGTACAATATAATGCAACCCAATTCTGCAGCTCTGTCAGGAATCCTACTCTGACCAAGTTTTTTTGTTGACATAGACAAAAGGGTAATACAATTATTAAGGCTGTAGTGAGCAATGCTGATGCTCTAGTTGCACTACACTGAAAGGCACTATTCTTCCCCCCCATTTCTGGATTTAATGTGGTAGCCAAAATATTTGAAACCTCAGTCTAATGCTCAATGCCACAGCAAACTAGAAACCTCAATAACAGGAAATTATCATATTTCAAGTATACATTCATTGTATCCTAACCATAGAGATAAGTAATTGTGTATGATGAACCTATTTAAAAGATGAATTAATCTTTTGTTAAATTCATGGATATTAGATGTAAGAATGAAAGCATGGGTTGCAGATTTTGCTAGCTGCCATTTTTCTGCAATACTAGCAAAAATGTCATGACTGGGAAATGTCTTTATTTTAGCAGCTTTTGGTGTCATATTAAAGACCAATTGAAGGTGAGATGTAATACAATGCAACATCTCTGCTATTTTATTTTTTTTGTTATTTAAAAAGCTAAAAAAGCAAAAAATAATAGAAATGCCTTTCACTATAATATTCTTCAGCACAACTGCAAATAACAACCTCAGTCATAAAAGTGGGGAAATGAATATCTTTCTGACAATGACAAACAAAACTGCACAATATTATATTTACAAAAGCAGAATTTAAAGCCGAGAAGTTGTACTGGATCGCATTTGACTGAGCGAGTGTGCAGGCCAAACCTAGTGGCAGTTCAAAGCGGGTGTCCAGGAGCAGCCTGTGAAAAGTTGGGTCTTTGGTTCCACAGATCTCATTCTCAGCCATTATCACATTGGAGTCCAGGGTCAACCACTGACCCGGACCCTCCTGCAAAGGAAAGAGGAAGACAGGTGGAGGAAAATGGCGATGACAGTGCTTGCTCTCAGGTATCTGCTGAGTTTCACTGCAGCCATTCTGGCCTGTCATTGCAGGGGAAACAACAAGGAATTGGTGACATTCATTTTTACTCTATGTATGTGTTTACTGGTGATGATATGTCAAAGTGGTTACTGTGAAAAGGGCCTATTGATGTAAGTTAGCATCGACATCTGTTATCTCAGCCAATGGGATCTTTATATTGGATTTCAAATTATTGTTAAAAAATAAGCTCTGTGGCAAATATCTGTGTTTTGTTACACAAATCTTCAAAAATGACTGCCAGTTTTATGATTTTTGAAGCATAAATGTATTTATTAGAAGCAGAGCTAATCTTGGGCTGTGAAGAAACAACATCACGAATGCATGACTTCAACATCATCAGAACTAGACTTTACACTTTTGCTGTTCTCCCCACGTTTGGCTACTTTTTAGCGACAGAAAGTATGATAGTTACTGCCATATTTTCCGCAAAATGTTAACTATCTGAAGCTTTTCTTCACCACAGATCCTATTTCAGGCATTTAACTGAAATCCCATTCAAAAATTGCATTGTTTGAGACAAGGGAACTGAATATTCAACAATGTCCAGGTTTTATGCATTTGTGCAATGTGTAGAAAAGGTGAAAGACAGAAAAGAGAGATGTAGAGTACCTCATTGGACTGCCGTATGCTACGCAGGGGTATCCATAAGGTGCCCACCATGGTGTCCCAGATCAGCCCTTTATTCCACACCTCAACTGTCAGGCCCAGGTCCAGCCTGTTTATTTCACTATTCAGCAGAACGAGGCAGTAAAAGACAGGGGAATAAAGAGTGAAAAATGAAAATATGTTAAAAAAGAGAGAAACAAATCCAGGGTTACCTCTAATCACCAGTGTTTGACCAGAAATACAGTCAATGCCATAAGGAACTGCACTTAAATCTAGCGATGGATGAGCGACATGATTCAATAGACTGAGGGAAATGACTCAGTCAGCATGAAGATGGAAAGAGTAGGTGATTGTCAACTAGGCTGCCTGCAGGATATATAAGGCACCACACACAAAACAATGGCAGAGACCGTACGACAATCAACAGTGTACTCTATACCCTTTCTCCCAGCACACCCAAGTCATACATATAAGAATATAAGATATATATAAGATATACAGTATATATTCTATGAGCGTCTTGCAGCACAGATGAACCAGCTTCTAAGGGGATGGGACAGACCCAAAGTGGCAAACCCAGGGCAGGACAGTCCTGATCATGAAGGACCTCCAGAAGGTCCCCATCCCATTCAACTACCGACCAATAACCTGCCTCTCCACAACATGGAAGCTCTTGTCAGGTATCATCGCGGCTACGATAAGTAAGCACGTGGCTCAATACATGAATGGGGCTCAGAAAGGAATTGATGCTAACACCCGAGGAGCCGAGCACCAGCTACTGGTTGACAGAGCAGTCGCCCAAGACTGTAAGAACAGACAGACCAAACTGTGTACCGCCCGGAATGATTTCAAGAAAGCCTACAAATCAATGCCACACACATGAATACTAGAATGTCTGGAACGGTACAATATCAAAAGTAAACTGAGAGCCTTCATCAGAAATTCAATAAGGATGGAGAGGATGACCCTTGAGGCCAAGTCAAAGCCAGTAGCCCAAGTTAGCATCAAGTGCGGCATATACCAAGGAGATGCACTGTCATCGCTGCTGTTCTGCATAGACCTAAACTCCCTCAGTCAGATCATCACAAAGAGTGGTTATGGATACTGATTCTGAAGCGGAGCAACAATCAGCCACCTGCTCTACATGGATGACATCAAGCTGTATGCCAGGAATGAGCGAGAAATTAACTCACTGATCCACACTACCAGGATCTACAGCAATGACATAGGGATGTCTTTTGGATTGAACAAATGTGGTTGGATGGTACCAAGGAGAGGCAAGATGATCAAAACTGAAGGGGTTGACCTACTAGAAGGAAATATAGGTGGCATCCATAGCAACTACAAGTACCTTGGGATCTCACAGGCTAATAGAAACCACGAGAAGGTAGCAAGGAAGTCAACCACTGCCAAATACCTCCAGAGAGTAACGCAAGTACTGAGAAGTCAGCTGAATGGTAAGAACAAGGTCTGAGGCATCAACATGTACACACTGCCAGTCATGAGATACCCCACTGGGATCATAAGATGGCTAAAGGAGATAGAAGCCACAGATGTCAAGACTAGAAAGCTCCTCACCATGCACAGAGGGTTTCACCCTACATCCAGCATCCTGTGGCTGCACACTAAGCGGAAAGAGGGAGGATGAGGACAAGTGAGCATCAGAGCCACTGTCCAGGATGACACATCGAAATCCAAGAGTACATCATGAAGATGGCCCCTCAGGATGAGATGCTCAGTGAATGACTCAGACAGCTGAAACCCAATGAGAGTGAGGAGGGAGAAGGGCAGACATGGATGGACAAGCCCCTGCATGGCATGTACAACCACCAGATTGAGGAAGCGGCTGACATGAAGAAGACCTACCAATGGCTGGAACATGCTGAACTGTCAGACAGCACAGAAGCACTCATCATGGCAGCACAAGAGTCATAGAGGCCAAGGTCTACCACACCAGATCAGACCCAAGCTGCAGGCTGTGTAAGAATGCTCCTGAGACAGTCCAGCACATAGTAGCGGGGTGTAAGATGCCAGCCACAGAAGCATAAATGGAGAGGCACAACCAAGTGGCGGGGATAGTGTACAGGAACATCTGTAACCACTATGGACTAGAAGTCCACAAATCCCAATGGGACATACCACCAAACGTGGTCGAGAACAACAGGACTAAGGTGCTGTGGGACTTCAGCTTCCAGACAGACAAACAGCTACTGGCGAACCAACCGGACATAGTAGTGATGGACAAACAGCAGAAGAGGGCAGCGGTGATAGAGGTCATACCAGCTGACGCCAACATCACGAAGAAGAAACATGAGAGATTGAGAAATACCAGGGGTTAAAAGAACAGCTAGAACAGATGTGGAAGGTCAAGGCTGACTTGGCCCCCTTGGTAGTAGGAGCTTGGGGCAGTGACCCTCAAACTGAGAGAGTGGCTCCAGTAGATTCCAGGAACAACACCTGAAACCTCAGTCCAGAAGAGCGCAGTCCTAGGAACAGCTAAGATACTGCATAGAACCCTCAAGCTCCCAGGCCTTGAGCTAGAGGATGACACAAAACCCCCCCTACAAGGGTGACACACACACACACACACACACACACACACACACACACACACACACACACACACACACACACACACACACACATATATATATACACACATTGAGAGAGAAGGTCAGAACAAGCTAAGACTTGTAATGTGACAACAGATCTGACTGGAAGATCATCAGATCACTTAACATCTCGTCGTCAAACAGTGTGTTTTTCCAGGCCCACTGCCTGTCTTATCTGAGACCTAATAATAGCCACAGCTTTGATATGAAAATGCATCTCTCTGTTTCCCTGGGACCTGAGGATATAATCTGGCAAAATGCTGAATGTTTTGCTTCTTTTTCTTCAAAAAAAAAGAGGGTAAAGAGGGGAAGGGGAAATGAAATGGGGATGCCGGGGTGAAGGAGAGAGTGAGGGATTTGAAGAGAATGACACTGCCTCCGCTGAAATTTGTAGTTCATTTGAAAAAAAAAAAATAGTAGATTAAACATATAAAAAGTTAAATAGGTATTGCTTGTCTTCATTTATTTTTTCTGTCAGGTCACCTCTCTTGAGTTTAATGGGGAGAAATCCTCCAGACTGAATGTGTGCTGGAGGTGTTATGTCATCATCTCACTCTTGAAAAGGAGAGAGAATGAAAAGTAGGAAGAAAGGGGGGGGGACTCCTGGTCACAGCTGGCACTGCTGTGCTCTTGAGGCCACATCTGCTTGATTGCCAATGATAATAAAGTTCCCACACGTTATTTCCATATCAATCTTTTATGTCTCACATCTTCATAGCTTTGTGTCTACGTGAGAGCCAGCCAGAAGTCCATTAACTCCTGTCTCTATCTGCCAAACTGCACCTTCTAGACTGTGTCCAGTATATTTCAGTTTAAAGTACAAACAGCAGAAAAGTAAAAGTGCATTTGACAACATTTAGAGAAACGATCAAAACAGATTTTAAAACTGCAGAGTCAGAGCCAGGAGGAAAAATAGCTTTCAGGAAGCCAAAACCCTCGCAGCTGGTTAGCTTAGCATAGTGAACGACTGTGGATGGGAAGGTCAGCATTCATCCAGCATTCATCCAGCATTGCTAAGCTAATGAGCAGTATGTTGGTCTCTGCGGGTCTCTAATCCAAAGATGAGAGAAGGGTATCTATCTCCATGTAGTGCATTTCCCAAAAGGTTGCCCTGTTTTTTTTAGCTAACTGTCTCTTTCCTTTGACTAATCTAATGGCCACTTTCATGTCCACATATATTTTAATGGTCTGTATGCCCGCCAGGCCACTGTCTGCCTAATTCTTTCCAATCTACAGTTTCCTGCTTGAAAGAAGTAGGAGATGATACAGAACACATAGGAAACAACGAGGGAATTGTCTGAAAACCCACCAAATACCTGTTGGAGGTCACATGACAGGTGGTCTTTACAGGTAAAAGCAGTTAGAAGGAATGTAAGATGATGATAAGGGAACATGTAAACAACTCTGCACAGGAGTGGTGAGATAAAGTAGGCTGAGGGTGTGGGAGAGGACATAAAAGCACTCACAACATAAAGTCCTGTTCCCAGCATGGCTGACTGCCACGCACCGCAATGGTTGTGCTCTTAACATTCTGCACCTTCAGGGTCACGTACGTGTTAAATTTTTCTGTAAAAAAAATAAACAAACAAAACAAAGAAGCTTTGGATGTGCCAGTGCACATGGTGAATAGTGGGGAGAATAAATGCTTCCGCAGATCAGAACTTACCTTGTGGTCCATCAAGCTTTCCTTTCTTCACTGCAAAAATATCAAGAAAACAAAGCATCAAGCACAGTGAACATGTGGAAACCATCTCAAATGTTGGAGTTTTGTTCTGGTTATATGATCATCCTAGTCCACTAACTATTTCCAAAGGTTTTAACATGTAAGTGCTGCAGAAACTACTCCATGAATGCTAGTTCACAGTGTCATATGACTTTAACCCACCGTCCAGGCAGGCCTCATGATTGTACGGTTGGATGCTCATTGACTGAGAGCCGCATTTAGGGCAGTGGTGTCTGTTACGGAGTGGGTCATTCTTTGTCACTTTTATTAGAGGGCCTATCTCTTCTGAATGCGAGCGCATATGTAGTCCAGCATGACTGACGAAGGGTCAACAGGAAGTAGTGGATAAAAGACTGAGAAGCACTGTGGTTTGTCAAAGCCAGCTGATGAGGCTGCTGCTGCCAGCTCCTCCATGCAGGGACCTCTGGAGATACCAGACAGACTTTTTAAACACAGTGACGTCAAAAGTCTATTCATTATTCATTCAATCCTGCACCCAACCGATTCCCAGCGTCCCTATGTTAAGAAGTAAGGTTTTAAAATTCAGAGCTCTGTTTTTCAATCCCGTCTGCTCGCTTCTTTCCATTGATATCGTCGAGAAAAAAATACAGGAAATAGGCATCATTTAAGAAATCACTGAGCATGTGTGTTTACCTGCAAGGAGAACGCCTCTATAATATATTACCTGGAGTCAAACTCTTTACAGCAAAAAAGCTCCCACTTATTCAATCAAGGAAAGCATAACTATGAGGCTTGGGGTACTGTTAGCAGCACCACATATATTAGAAAAACAAACACAATCTGAGTCATTCTCTTAGTCAGTGACAGCAGAGCAGACATGATAATCATTGTGGACAAACTGGTCTAAATATAGCATCACCCCAAAAGCCCCCCCACCCCCCCCACCCATCAACCCCAAGATCATGCTTATCACTTAAATGTCTCTCTAATTGGTGAGTCAAATGATATAATGAGCATTGGGGGGTAAAATATGTGCTTATCCATCAACTTCAAAGTGAAATCTTGATGTTTTTGCTGCTTACGGGACAGTCGCACCCACAGGGTGATCAGGTTCATTTACATACAAGCTCTGACGCCTCTAAATTCCTTATTTCTTTGTTTTAAATATAAGCGATATACCACAGCTTGCCAACAATCTCACTCTCTCTCACATACACTACCATCTCCTTGCCACCAGCTAGTCATCAGTCCTCTCCCACCCTCAGTCAATCACTCACTCCTATAAGCTCGCCCTGCCATGTGGCAAGTGTGCACGTGCGCTCTCTTTCTATCTCTTTCTCTTGTGCTCCATTAATCTCTCTGTGCATGCAGGCACAGCGAGCTGCATCCCCAACACTAAAAATAACCACTTCAGTGTGACAGGGATGGGGGGTGCCGGAAAGGAGGGTGTGTGTGTGTGTGTGTGTGTGTGTGTGTGTAGAGGTTTGGGGGGGGGGGGTACTCACTGCTCACAATCATAAGCCAACATCGCTGCTGTTACAGCACAGCAGAGGAAGTGAAGGGACTGGGTGAAAACCCAACATTACATGCTTTCAGTGAACGCCCAGCAGAAAATACTGATTCTCTGTAACAGCAACAGCAAGATCTCATTTTCTCCCTCTTCGCTGAGGAAAACTAGATAAACAAACTCGCTCATGAACTGATGCAGGGGAGCTGAAGGGGCTTTTATTTCCTGAGGTTTTCCAGTCAAGATGCTACATCCTGTCCATGTCTATTCTGACAGATACGATTCAGTCTGAAGTAGGATGATTAAAATTCCCCCCAAAATAGTCCCTTACGAGTGAATAAGGTAAGCAAATACTCATTCAAACTTCCATCCATCCATCGTCATCTTCCGCTTATTCCTACACATTAAGGGTCGCGGGGGGGCTGGAGCCTATCCCAGCGTCAACGGGCGAGAGGCAGGGTTCACCCTGGACAGGTCGCCAGTCCATCGCAGGGCCAACATAGAGAGACGAACAACCATTCACACTCACATTCATACCTACGGTCAATTTAGAGTATCAATCAGCCTCGTCCCCAATTGCATGTTTTTGGACTGTGGGAGGAAGCTGGAGTACCCGGAGAGAACCCACGCAGACACGGAGAGAACATGCAAACTCCACACAGAAAGATCCCGCGCCCGAGCCGGGACTCGAACACGGAACCTTCTTGCTGTGAGGCCACAGTGCTGACCACTGCACCACCGTGCAGCCTTCATTCAAACTTATTATTGTAATTAATTGGAAATACTATACAGTGTAGAATGTTGAGGACATGCACACATTTTAGTAGCTGAAAAGGACTCTGTTTCGCAAGATTTTATTTCAATGCATTGCAACTTGTTAAACTGGTAGACTGAACTGTTCTCTCAGTTTGGAACAGTTACTTAGTCTTAAAACATCTATGTTAATGGAATCTTTACTTTCACTTTTTTCTTCTTTTAAAGTACTGGTCGAAACCTACAAAACAAATTATTATTATGAATCCGTCATGAGACACGTTCATAAGAGAAACTATAAAGTACAGTACTGTATCGACTGTATAATTCCAACACAATTGCTCTTTGCCTCTTACAATTTACAGACCCCCGGTGACCTTCGTCATCATTGCAGTTGCTGAGCAGAGTGTTTGAAATGCTAATACAAACGGTAATAAGGCACAGAATTAGCCAAGGACTTTTTCTATCGAAAATGCAAGTTACTGACTAGTTTTGCAGAAATGTTCCACTAATGATGTGAATACATAAGTAACCACCTCTAAATGGATGTTTGGATGAGGCTGTGACGAGAGAAAGTGACACTAATGAGGGTCTATCTTTATTGCTCACTGTCTTATGAAGTTTCAGAACGTGAATTTCCCTACAGGGTGAAATGTGTCGTAGATCTGAGTAACTTCGCAATCTATTGTCAGCGACAAAAAAATACTGTCACCAACGATGGAAGAAGATACACACATCTGCGATCAGGAAACTGCTACTGTAATGTGCATCGGCGGAACTCAAGCCTTCCTCATCACTCTCTTTATCTTTCCATTGATCTCGCACTCAACATATTATCAGTATCAACTTAGCTTAAGGTCAGTTCCAGGGTTTAAAGAGAAAATCAGAGTTGCTATGACAACAAAGCTTGAGGACAAAAAGGGAACCTCCAGTGAGCCAGAATATAAATCCTGACGTCCGTGTAACCTTCTCCAGCTCTGGTGTCAACAAGCTAGCAGCCTCTTGATGAGCTCTACAAAGCCTGCCCCCAGCTCTTCCTCTGTCTGAGGGAGCCAGTCTTTTTTTTCATATTTTATTCATTGTTCCTTGATAAATAAGACATCATATATCTGCAATTCTGAGCAATTGGCGTGAAAATCTTTCATAGTTTTAAGCTAAAATCCGTGTATTCAGTTTGGACCTCTTTGGCCTTGAGTTAATGAGACGGCAAATTCGATCTGTTATCAACATAGATGATGGAAAACTTTCCTCACCTTTAAATTGCAACTTGATGACTTTATTCTCATTCTTAATAAAACTTGATTTTGATAGTTATACATATAAGAAAGGGCTGAAACTTTTTCTAAGCAGGATTATTGACACAGTTCAGATCAAACTATTAGTAACAATGAGAGTAAAATTTGTAGAGGAGAAATCAAGACTTGATAACTGAAGATTGTTGTGTTCTTCTGGCAGGAGATCCTGATACAAAATGTTTAGGAAAATCCTCTTAACCAGTTAAAACCAGTATATTGCTACATCTTTGACTCTGAGCGACAGTGAACGTCTCGTGAGTGAATCACTGCTCATTCACATTTATTTACCAGCATCTTGTGAAAAACTTTTAATGGCTTTTTAGCACCAAGGAGGGAAATTTTCACGACATCCCCCAAACTTTCTTTTTTTTTTTTTTTTTTCAAAATTTGTTTCTCAGTCCTTATAAATTGCAAATTTTCAAATTCCATAACTTTTTCAGAATTTTCATTAACATATGACCCTCCAAAAATAAGACATTTAAGGTTGACTTTCTGTTTTTTCACTTGAAAATATATTATACTGGAAATATATTGAATTAATCAGAGCCTCTGTAAATATGATATATATTAATAGTTACAGTTTATCCTTCAATACATACAAAGTCACAATAATTTACATTTAGTGGACGTTAATACTGATGGCTACAGATAGACAATAAACTACTCAATAAATTAAGAAAGACAAGCTAATCTCCCATTTCTATTAATTCACTGGCAAGTTTGTTTGACTTAACATGCAAAAGCGGTACAATAAAAAAAAAAGTGAAGTTTATACGGAAAAAAACTGACCATCTTAAACATATATAGTAAGAGAAAAACAGAAAACTTGGGCATATGGCCACTAAACACAGCTTAAAGGAAAAGCCAGCGTTAAAAGAACTGCTCGGATAGAATTTTTATCTTCTGCACCCGATTACCAAGGGAAACTAAGAAAAAAGAAACATTTCAGTATACAAAAAAACAAGAGTATTCCAGATGATTTTAATCCCAGAACCATACTGGAGGGTTTGAGTCATGATATGAAATGGAAGTCCCTCCAGCCTTGTGAGGCAGGAGCACCCTGCCAGTGGATTACGGCTTGTTTGGGGGTGTTTGACAGCTGCTGTCAGGAGAGTTCACCTTAAATCGATCGTGATGTGTCAGTGCCAGCCGCGAAAATGATTCGGTAGAATCTGTCAGGGTTGAGTCACGGTAAGAGATTCGAAATATCACCGAACGCGACGGCAAGTGTGTTTCATAGAAATCGCCATTCATTGACGTGCATTCAGAAATATTGATGAGTAGTTATTAACACCGGCGGGTAAAACCCCTCTGAAGCTAATCAGACTCGAGCTGAATGAAAAGCTGGCGGCAGCAAGTCGAGCCACAGAGATTTGAAGTCGTAGTTGAACTCTTACCTCCAACACACAGCAATGACATCTCTTTAACGCGCCTTTAGTAGTGCCCAGCCTCCTTACTCTGTTCCTTGATGGAGCTAATGTGGGGATGAGGCGCTGGGCTGGAGATGCAGCCGTCGCTAGCAGCACCGGGGCCTGGCAAAAACCGTTCCGCCGGACATGAACACGACTCTTAACTCTTCGAGGGTGAACGCCAGCGCCGCAGTCCTCCTCCTCGTCTCTACGGCGTGTCTAGTCTCAACTGTAGCCTCTTTTAACCCCTCTTTCTCAGCTCTCCACTCCCCAACACTCAGCCATCTTGTTCAGCTTCAGCACCACCTCTGCGCGGACAGCTCTGGCCCTGACGTCACAGCGGCGGCGGTGATGAGCGAAGGTGGGGCGGGGTTCCTCAAACACCGTATCACTGCTCACTCCCTCTCTCTCTCTCCTCATATTCTTCAAAAATGATGAAATAAGGTGGAGGTATCTGGTGACAACATTGTGATGTTGAATTTTGTCAGCTGCAATTACAGGGAGCGCAGTAAGGAAATGGGACTACACGCTCCTGAGTAACGCTGACAAGTGAGTCATTTAAGAACTTGTAGTCGTGTTACCAGTAACTCATCGACAGGATCCAATTTTACTTCTAGATATAGCAATTGTGAACTTCTTCTAGGGAGTGAACAAAGTCAGCCTATTCTACAAATTTCAATATCAGGACTTCTTTCGCAGTTCCGTAAATAACTTGAGATGCCAATCAAAATCAAGCAATACTTCTTAACTCAATCATGTTGCCTGAGCCTCTCTGTCACTGAGAAAATAAGTATTTCCCACACCGATGACTGAGGCTAAAATTAAAAAAAAGTTGATCCTTTTAACTCTTAGACCCTATTTTAGTTAAAGAAACAAACAGTGATACCTTAAGGAATTCTTTGGAGTGTAACTCGATACTTTCAAATGACAATAATTTAGGGAGATTACCTTTTGAAATGAATCGCCCAACAATACCAACAAACTCTCACACAAGAGAATGTAACTGAATGTAAATATATTTATTGGTTTATACTACAGTGTGTCACTGTGTCTGTAGTGACCATAAATAATGCCAAAAATGGGAAGGAAGATGGTGTGGACCAAAAAGGTCAACAGTTCAATACTCTAAAAGAGGGTTTGATACCTTGCCCTTGTCTCTATGTTTATTTGTGTGTGTGTGTGTGTGTGTGTGTGTGTGTGTGTGCGTGTGCGCGCGCACACTGACCAGGGATGAGCATGAGTCAAAATTAAGGGAATTAATAGACTATAAAACAAATGTTAAATGGTGTATGATTAATACTTGTCTGAATGAGCAATATGGGATTTTGTCTTTCACTTCTTGAAACCCTGCCCCTCTTCTCCCAACTGTAAGAAGTGTTTCCCCTCTTGTTCCTGCAGTTGAACATATGATGAATGGCCAGAGTCTGACAAAGTTACATTTTCTCCGTGCTCAGTAAAAATCTGATTTGAAGTTGTGTGTGCAGGATTTGTGGCATCACAAATGTTTTGGAAGCGGACCCTGCTACAAGCTTCCACAAACACACGTGTAGAACCTTGAGGCCTCCAGTGCACAAAAAGTTAGAAAGGACATCTTTCATCCAGCAGTTCAACATGTTTACATATTCTTGTAATGTGAACTTTCTAGTGAGGGAAAAGAGAAGGTCACATCTGAAGGATTTTGATGTGGGAATAATATATTTTTCTCAGCATATACCATGAAAGACCCACACTGTTGTACTTGTTAAGCGTAGTACACCTTGTACACCTTCACACTCGCGGAGGGGATTTCAGTGTCAAGTTGGTTACTTAAGGGGTGAAAAACAACAACAAAAAAATACCTAAGTTGTGTTAAAGTATTACATATTTAACACAGTGCATCTGCCACCATCCTTCCATTAAATTAAAAAAAAACCAAAACAAAAGTACCAGTTTTACTCCATGTAGCTGTGGTCAAAACTTCAAATAATTTTTTTCTCCCCCTATGTGTGGCTCAACAGCGCCTCCAGCTGGATATTACCATCAGCTACAGCTTTTCCTTAAAAGTGCTTCCAATTCACATTTTTAGCAGCAAAGTGATTAAAAGATATGAAAGGAGAACACAGTATACTGGGTAACTATGTTGCTTTGTGCATTTGGGTTTGAAATCATTGTTTCATGACTAAAATGAAGAAATATCGCACACGCCTTCCTTTTGTTGGAAACATATTCAGTATGGTTTAATGAACATTTGAAAAAATACAAATATACTTCACAAATATATAATAATCTGACAACATGAGAAAGTGTTTGTCAACTCAACAATCAGCAATTATCAATTTTAGGTCGAATGTATTTATAACCCCTAAACATTTAATTTTCCTCCAGTTTTCTAAAATCACTCTTGTAAACTCTTTAATTATTGACAGGTCATAGGAGTGTAGACAACTGCTAGTTAATGCAGTCAGGAAGTAAGATGATGTCACATTTGATGACACTCCTTCCTGCAACGAACTGTAACAACTCAGATGAGCATTTACAACAGTCCCGTGAGAAAATATGCAGAACACATATTTCTTTAGAGGAGGCATGTAGTAAGTGAGTGTGTGTGTGGTATTTTGTAGTTTTGTAACCTTGTCTGTCCTAGCTTTGCGATATCCACATGCTCTGGTGAATGGTTCTCTTTTGACCTTATAAATCCAAGCAGGTCATTTGGGCCTCTGACCCAGGAATGAATGGCTCTCTGGGAGGAGTCGGCTCATAATTTCTCACTGAAATTGAGATAAAACACTAAGTTAGGCTTAGCCCAAACCGGTATGGTATTAAGCCAAACAATCCAAATTTCACCAGGGGGTGTTACAGTTCTCACGGCAGCTGAGTGGACGTGGTGTCCTGGTGCTAACACTCTAAGCTTGCGTTGCTTCTGCAGTCATTCACAAAACTGCTGCTCATACAAACCACTTCCTGGACAAACTTTTCCACAGAAGACGGTAATCAGAACGTTGTCACGAGCTATCCACTCAGTCTGCACATCAACCAACACACAGGACCTCAGAAAAAGGATTTCACCAATGAGTATAGCTGAAGCACAGCTGTCACATTTAAGTCAAGTGTTTGGGGATTTTTGTACCACTGTGATTATCAAATTGGAATTTTAGCGGCTGAGCTAAGCAGTTTTAAGCTAACATTACTGAGTTCTCTGCTAGTTAATATGGTTGTCTTACAACAACTGCTAATACCTGAGAACAGCTTGTATTAAGGTACAGTGGAAGCGCGAGTTCAGACGGCAGGAGAAATGAGACGTGACCTCTTTGTGTTTGTTGCCTTCAAATCCTAAATGTTGCTGAGTGTCCAGCGTGTAGCCATCTTGCTCCTCCTGTGAGTGATTTTTTTTTCCCTGATGTTTCTGCTTCACTGCCCACCATACCAGTTAGTCCAGTTACTGTCTTCATATTGCCTATCATTTCTGCAACATAAGTCGGATATAGCGCTGACGACAACATTACAGGATGCTTAGGTGAAAAGCTTTTTGATTTGCCAGAGGAGATCATACTCGCAATTTCACTGTAAACCTGTTTGTAAAATTTGAGCTGGTTTAAGTTTGTAAACTGAATCGAGAAACCAGAAATTGGTCCAAGCTCGCATGCAGATGGAGAAAAGAAAATATTTAACCATGTTAGATGAGAGCTCAGGACTTAAAGAGTCGAAAACAAAGACAGAAGAGTAAATTTAACTTCAACAGTCAATTAAGAGATTACGAAAACAGATCATCCGTTTGTGAGTACTGTTTCAGTTCAGCCATCATCAACTCTAAATCCAGACAACTCCAGGTTGTCGAAACAGTGACGACCAGGCAGATCTGTGGTCAAACACAGGACGGATGCAAGTGATAAGTTACCTGTCCAGGTGAGAGAGAATGTCACAAAGCTGCGCTAGCAAGGCGCGGTGCTTGTGAGGGTTTCCCTCAAGAACTCCGCTCAGACGACTCAGGTATGAATCCAGGTTTCCGAGAGACGCCGTCTCACCTGTGCCTGTTAGTGGGGACACCAAAGAAAGGAGGAGGAAAACAGTGAAACATCTGGATTGTTATAGTGGAACACTGACAAAGACAACTTAATTATTCATGGATCTAAAACTAAACTTAGTATGAACACATGACCCTACAGCAATTCGTCTGTCCTCTGAATAAATACTGACCTGGCAGGGGGACTGATGACAGACTGTTGACCAATGTGTGTTTAATGGCCAGTAAGTGTTGATGAAGAGCCTGCGTGCGCTTCTCGTCCTGCCCTAGCTCCGCCTCCAGGCGCTCTTTAGCATTGTACATGTCCTTGATGTGCCTCTGTAGCACTGCATTCTGCTCTTCAAACTCAATGTTGGCCTTGCGAAGCCGGCGCAACTCAGCCTCTCGCGCTGAAACCAAAACGCGATTGAACAAGAAAATCTTCAATTATATGTTTAATTCACAATATAGTGTATAATGCACAATATAAATGCCCCGAGGGCGACTATGGAATTATCACAGTTCTGGAAACACTGGTTTATTTAGAATGATCACCTTTATTCTGATCCAGGAACTCTTCTGTGAAGATCGGGATGTCAAACCTATTGGAGAGCTCAGAAGTCTGAGAAAAATCAGCAATGAGAAGATTTCGCTGTGAAAACTTAGCAATAAAATCACAGATGAAGCATTTGTAATCGTGTTAAAGATGCGCTAAGCGTTGCTGCCTGACATCACTTCCGCTGACATTCGTTGAAAATACCAAACAAACCAAGAGCGAGCTCGCCCCTACCCCCCGTGTTTCTGTTAATGTCATGAATGCGCATCGACAAGGAAAGTGGACCTTTGCTGCGCTAACATCGCTGAGATGAGTGGGCAAACTCCAACAGTTTGGTGAGTAAATTTATATTCTAAGTCTTTATACGATATCTTTATGATATTAGGTGATGAGTTACAGCTGATATACTGAAAATTATTTCACGGCCTTATGCAAAAGAGACACTTCTTGTAGAATGTGTCCTTCCTGGAATCGATGCTAGTGCTAGCTAGGACCTATAGCATAAACTAGGAATAACAAACTATTCCACTGAAAAATGGCTTACAAGAATAATAGCTATGACACCACTCCACCAACTCTGCTTAGTCCCTAATGCACGCACTTGCGCACGCACGCGCGCGCGCACACACACACACACACACACACACTCATCTTGTCAGTGATTGGCTGGAATGGTGGTTTGTTATGTTTATGTGAACATCCTGTGCACTCAGTGTTTGTTTGCAGTTTGTGAGCCCTGTGTTGACTCCAGAGACTTGACTTTTTCATAGTGTATTCAGGGGGCAGGCAGCTAGCGGGTCAAGGGGAGACGCCTATGATTTGAGACAAAATTGAAATTGCGCTGAAACCTTGCAACAATGCTAAGAGCACCTTTAAGGAAGGGTCGTACCTTTGGCAGAGATATTCCTGAACTAGCACTCATGATGACGGATGGGGTGTCTTCTGAAAGAGAAGATGTGTGAGGCTCATTCAACAAGAAAAAAACATATATTCAGGAAAATATATCTATAAATAGAGCTCCACATTCTTTTTTCAAACATTTTATCGAAAAACTCATTGACTTTGAGATGGGGAATACTGACGTTTGACAGTGCTGACTTAAGTACATGTTTTTTCCCCCCTCTTGCTATGTTGTTTTCTTAGCAGCAGTAATCAACATAATGAAGTCGTCACCTTTCTTGATCTTCTTGTCTTGTATCTTAGCGCTGGTGATCTGATAGGCCTCAGTCTGCTGATATTCCTTCAGTTCCTGAGCATACTGCATCTTGTCCCGCTCTGCCTCATCCAGGTAGCGCTGCGGGGGAACAAAAATAATCGAGACGTGCTTGCTGACTCCAGTACTCAAACATAGAAATAACAGGATATTCTTGACTAACAAAGCATCAGCTCTACAACCAACTATATCCAAGTGTGTCAAGGAAGTTACCTGTTTATCATTCGGGGCTAATCGAGTCCATTCTGCTCCGAGTCTTTTAGTGATTTCTGGGAAAGGCAGGTCAGGATAACGTGCCCGCATGTGTTCCCGCCGTTCATTCAAGAACCGAACGTAACCTGTGACTGGCGCTTTAGGACCATTTGGTAGAACCTTCTTCCTTTTCTTTCCCTTTGGCCAGCCCCTCTTCTTTGGCTGCAATGAAGGGAAATAATATTCTCATGAAGACAATGGAGCCTCAGTAGATGACTACTGAAGACTATTTTCACTGTCAATAAGTCATAAGTGGGTTTACAGTTGGTCGTTGGTGTGTCACACAATGAGTCAGCAGTGCACTTTAAACATAAAAAAAATCTTGAGTATAGTTTTAAGATTTTGTAGAAGCCAAAGTTTGTGGTCAAGTTAAAATCATGGTATACTATATATATATGTGTTATGAAGTATTTGTTAGTGTACTGTCAGACTATTAAGGATGCACACAAACCTCCATGAAAGATAAATCAACATGAGGACTTTTGTTTTGAAGTGATACTTCCCCCAAAAAGTATATTCTGTTTTCCAAGTACTTGAAAATACATATCATAGGCTAATTTGCCCTCTCCTGCATTATGTTATGGGTGACCAGAAAGCATTAAAATCCAGCTACATATAAGTAGTTTGACGCTAATGGCAACTGATTACTAATAACAATCTTATTTTTTTTAAGCCCAAATCAAAGGGTGGATTACTAGATAAGCGGTGGATTATTCCAGATGATAAACGGGAGTTTGTGAACAAGATGTTTCCAGACAGTTTTGCTGTTGTTTGTAGTCAGTCCCCATTAACTTCAAGCTTAAAAAGGTGGCTGGCTCTTTCTGCATTTTGACTCACAAAAACAGTGACGAGAGAGACAAAAGAGTTATTAGAGAGCTCTATACACCTATTTGTGAGCGCTTGAAAGGCAACATGTAGTTAATGAGTTAAGTATTGCTTTAATGGTTATCACCTGAAGTAAGTTACATGACTGAAAATTATTTTGAATGGTAACACGATATGATTGGAGGCATTAGAGGCAATGCTACTTTTAACTTCATTATTCTCGTTTTTGTTTAGAGTTGCATGTGAAATAATGGTGCGATTATATTTGGGTGAGCCTGTACAACACAAAGATGTATTAGGTCTTTAAGTCTGTAGAATATGATGTGGAGGCAGGACTTGTTGAATTTAATAATGGTATTTTGACACAAATTAGCCGTAAGGGATTTTTCTTGCACTTTGAAAATCGCAGTGGGCCAGACTGCGATCTTAACTTCCAAAAATCGTGCAGCCCTAATTTAAGCAAGGTGTATCTGACGATATTTTTTACAGTTACTGGACTAACCCGACTTTGAAACAGTGTAATTCATATTTGAGCCAGTGTAAATGATGGTAAAGCAGCACCCACCTCATCTTGAGGATGCTCCGCTGCTGAATGCGAGGCTCGGGGCTGCTGCGGTGCATCATTCTGCTCCTGTTTAATTCCTCCCATGATCTTCGTCCGTGCAAATGCGTATCAATGGGGTGGTTATAAAAATGAACCAAACCTAAATTGTGTAAAACCGTTGGAACACGTCTGTGCGGGAGTAAAAGAATACATGTTATCAATTGTAAATATCAGCAGTTACGTCGCCGCAGCGGCTCCGCTTAGCTAACCTAGTGCTAGCATCCAGAGTGGCTAACAGACAAAAAACGCTCATTGGGGGAAAAAAAACGACAAATAAAATACAGTAGAGTGGACACTCACGATTGATTATGTTCACTCTATCAGTGCAGAACCCCCTTGAATTGCGATGTTTCTTTTATCGATGAGCGTTTGTACTAGTTCACAAACCTGCGACAGGGTCCCTGCGAAACAGGAAGCAAAATCACTCTGTCGCCCGGTTGGTCCAAACAGAGTCATGTGACTGGTTGTCTTCAGGAGGTATGCAGCATACTAACTTCCTTCAAGGATGCACTTCAGGCGTTTGATTAAATTTTGTGTTGTTTGGCCTTAACACTTCTTGTGCTTGATTTAGTTCATCCGAACGGCAGGTGAATGTTTTCATTTTCTACTTTTATACATGTTCCTGTGCAACATCACGATGGTTAAACTGAGACTTTATGAACATTTATCAGAACGTAAAATTATTTCAGAATTTACAAAAACAAATTTCGCGGTCACGAGAACGAAACAAATTTTCACGAAGAAAAATATTCCTGACACATATACTCAATAATTATTTAATCATTCCAGAAAAAAAACTGAGCACAAATATTTTTCTCATAAAGAATATATTTTGTTAATTCAGAAAAACGGATTTTTTTCTCGTTTGCATGTTCTCCCCGCGTCTGCGTGAGTTCTCTCCGGGTACTCCGGCTTCCTCCCACAGTCCAAAGACATGCAATTTGGGGACGAGGCTGATTGATACTCTAAATTGACCGTAGGTGTGACTGTGAGTGTGAATGGTTGTCTGTCTCTATGTTGGTCCTGCGATGGACTGGCGACCTGTCCAGGGTGAACCCCGCCTCTCGCCCGTTGACGCTGGGATAGGCTCCAGCCCCCCCCCCCCCCCCCCCCCCCCCCCGCGACCCTTAATGTGTAGGAATAAGCGGAAGATGATGATGGATGGATGGATGGATTTTTTTTCTCAAAGGAATGAAATGACCCTCTGTAAAAATGTGCAGGATTTATTTGCCATGATAACATCATGTTGGTTAAGTTGAAGCATTATCAAAAGTTATCAGACTGTAAGATAATTTGAAAATGCAGGCAGGTTTGGTTGCAGTTAGTTGTAGACAAGACTTGAAACCTCATGGTTGAATTCCTCTGCCAACCAGTCCAACTGCAGCTGACATCCATGTTTGTCCAGACTACTATAGGGTACATTGTGAGGTGTTTTTTTTTTCTTTTTGAAAACAGTTATCCTCATTCTCTTACAAATACATGCTTGAATTAATTGGCAGATGATATGATTAGCACACAAATAAAGGCACAAAAAACATTTATTCACTATGTTTGTGGACTGTGCATTCCACATTGTAATGTATTAAATAAAATCAGACAACTAAACATTTTTAATGTGTAGAGGAGCAATTACAAAAGGATGTCTAAGATTGTTGGATAATCAACGTGTTAAGAGTTTATTAGATGACTCATTCACTATATGTATGGACGGGGCTGGAAGCAAGTCATTGTCAATCAGGTCTCACCCAACATGCGAGTCCAAGTTGAGTTTGGCACAAACTCAAGATTTAAACAAACAGCTGTAGCTTATTTGGTTGCCCTTGACGTATGAAGCTCTATAAATACAACCTCACAAGGTTGCACCTTTTAAGATAATCTAAATTTGTTTACCGACCCAAACTGATGGGTGGCCCATGCTTATTTTATTTTTGTTTGGAAGGCCAAAAGCATCCATAACACTGAAAATTTACTCCTACAATTAATATATTTAGTTTATTACCTTAAGTTTCAAAAATTAACAATGCAGAGACAGGGCTAAGCTGACACACCCGAGTGTCCCCAACATCCAACATATGGGGCTGGTGAATAGTGGTGTTATCAGGTTTAAGAAATTCTGTGCACAACAGGCCACATCAATGGAATAGAGAACCTCATCCTCTTACTGAACCGCATTCAAGTTCCCTTTAATGATTTGCAGCAGCGTCTCATGTCCACGACTTGTTCCCCCCAGGCATATTTCCACTATCAGTGAAAAATGTTTTGACACAACTTGGCCAACATATGGATGATAGGTGAAAATGGGATTTATCTTGGAAAAAACCCTCCAACATGCAGGAATCCTTCAATTTCCATGACTGCTTTTGTGTTCCCTTTGATCTAGAGAAATATGAATCAACACTGTTACTATGATGATTACTATGACCTTCAAGGTTGCTTAATACCAATATTAATGCATACTTAAGATTGTGTGCAGCTAAGGCTGTCTCGCAATGACTCAGTACTTGGATGTTGGGTGCCACAGGATAGTCTGGTGTCACATTTGAGTTTGAAAACAAAATCCTTCCACTGAGCTGAAATAACCCATCCTAAAATTAAAAAGTCAACACAGAGTTTTTTATTTTCTTTTATTCATCGTTTACAATTTTTGTAGTTTATTATTTTGGCAAACTTTAGTGCTCGCTGTGTTCTGTACAGTCCGGTCCCACAATGTAGACTAAATTGATCAGGAGGAGAGGAATGAGGCAATTGTCAAGTGGTCCAGGCCTTTAAAGTTTGTCCAGGTAGTTTTCCAGTGCTGGGATACCTTCCTTGAGACCCTTGCGTTTACGAGTTTCGGAGACAACAATTCCAGGCTTGGATGTAGCATCCGTTGGGTTTCCAGGGAGGATCTGCCAATGGTCGAACACACACTGGGGGAAGGCCTGACCACCAGTGTTTGAACGAAGGTCAGCTGTGAAACCTGCAAATCAAAAGATGTTTCCATTAAATTCCTGCCAAGCCAATTTGGCTCTGAGAATGACAAATGGTGACAAGTCATGGAATGGGAGAATCCAAGTCATGTTAAGTTAATATTTAACCTTGGTAAAAATTAACAGGACACCTGGATCTACTGGTAAAGCACAAAGTGATTGACACTGTCAACTGTACTCTTAGTCTGATATGAACAAATAAAGTGGTTCCCACCAGTCTCACTGTAAGAAAAGCTATGTGCAACTTCCAACATTTCTGTCAAATCAGGTTTATGACCAAGTATTTATACCATTCAAAATTAACTGCAAATTTAGAAGACATTTTTAAAGAGGACTTACCAAAAGACTCCATGACAGGCAGGTAGGCCTTGATGACACGCATGGGCGTTCCCATTACAGAGGCTTCCTCAAACACATGACCACGCCTTTTTGTCAACACACCATAGATTCCACCCATTGCGACCTCGGGACACTACAGGATAGATTTGAAAATATGGAGTCATAAGGACATGACAACCAAAAGTGGGGCATTTTTCCTTTTACAAATAAAATGCCAACTGCATCTCCATTGATGTTACCTGGATCTCCACCAGATAGACAGGCTCCATCATCCTGGGTTCAGCTGTGAGCTCACATGCATACAGAGCTCTGCGTGCTGTGGGAATAATCTGACCACCACCACGGTGAATAGCATCTGTGTGCAGGGTCACATCATGGATGTCAAAGCGAATGGCACGCATGTTCTCCTCACAAAGGACACCCTACAGACAAAATTCAGATATTCAAGTCCTGTATTATATATCCTAATACAGTGATATAAAATTCAGTTATAGAACTTTTATACACAGGGTAAACATGAACCTACCTCCTTGACTGCCCACTGGAAGCCAGCCACAACACTATCCTTGATCTCACTCAGATACTGCACACCTTTGGTAACATCAACCAGCAGGTTGGGGCCATTTCCATCAGGTCCAAAGCACCAGATCTTTCTGGCTTCAGTTACGTCCCACTCGTACTTGTCGGCGAGGTAACGGGCACGGGTCTTGAGCTCCTGACGAGAAGTGACCTCACCCTTCTCAATATCCTCAGCCAAACCCTCTTCCAAGGGACGGGCCTTCATGAACAGGCGGTTGTGCTTGTTGGGTGACTTTGACAAACACATCACAATGGATTCGGTGCTGACGGTCTCTCTGTAGGACACCACTGGTTCAGATTTCTAAAACGGAAGAGAAGACCACAAGGTTAAAAGCTCAGCATGAACAACATCAATTAAGAGGTTCTTCTCCAATTCAGGTGTTCGTTTTAATAATGAAATGATATTTCCATTTATACTCCATAAATGCTTGTGGTGCAATGTTAAATATTCCCCTTCTGAGGAAATTAAACTGGAGAAAACAGAAAAGCGCAGGGAGGGCTTGTTAGACTGAGGGTGCTCTTCAGGGAAAATTGGACAAAGTGAGGAGCAAGAAAGAAAACTAAACAATTGAAACGTTGCCATTAGTTACACAGAAACCTGGACATGTGTTCAACTTTCAGATCTCAACAATTCAAGGAAGTCACCCAAATTAATGTGGAAAAACCTACATGCACTGGAAAAGCAAGTTGTGCCATCTGTGCTTTTCAACTTGTGGATACCAAGTTTTCAAAGAACAAAACATCTGTACCAATGAGCTTTAACACCAATTTAGCTTACCTTGAGTGGAATGCAAGCATGATCCTCCTCCAGATCTTTCAAGCAGATCTCCAGATGCAGCTCTCCGGCTCCAGCGATGATATGTTCCCCAGACTCCTCAATGATACACTGCACCATGGGATCAGACTTGGACAGGCGTTTCAAACCTTCCACCAACTTGGGCAAATCAGCAGGATTTTTAGCTTCCACAGCAACTCTTACAACAGGGCTGACACTGAACTTCATCACCCTCATGTTGTGTGCCTGCTCAAAGGTGGTAATGGTTCCCGTCTTGACAAGGAACTGATCTACTCCAACCAGACCGACAATGTTACCACATGGTACATCTTCAATGGGCTCAACATAACGCCCCATCATCAGAATGGTCCTACAGAAAAGAAGTACATATGAGTGGTGAAAAGAAAACAGGCAAGTCTGATATGTTTTGAGTATCAATTACGAGATATAAACGAGCAAAAAACATTTGCTAAAACCTACCTCTGAATTGGCTTCAGGTACAGGTCGTCTTTCTTGCCAGGAACAAAGTTTGGTCCCATAATGCGCACTTTGAGGCCAGTGGACACAGATCCAGAAAACACACGGCCAAAGGCATAGAAGCGACCCTTGTCACTGGTGGGGACCATCTTTGAGATGTACATCATCAAGGGGGCCTTAGGGTCACAGTTCTTGATACCTGAACAGAGCAATCAGTTTATAAACAATCTTATAATCCTCATATCACTTCCCTTCAATGAACAATTTTAAAAAAGGAATCAACATCATACCCATGGCAGCTTCGTCGTCTCCAGGTCCCTCATAGAGCAGGTCACAACGGTACTTCTGGGCAGTGACGGGGGAAGGCAGGTGAATGGTAATCATTTGCAGAAGAGCTTCTCCAGCAGGCAGCCAGCGACGCATCACGGCCTTCAACAGAGGTTTGCCTTCTTTTTCCTTGTCTTCAGTATCCAACTTGATATCTAGCTTTGTGATCAGTTTGGCAGCCTCTTCCTTCTTGAAGTTCATGATGGCGTCAAACACCTAAAAGGGAGTTTATTGAGCTCTTTTGAATAAAAGCTAAATCAAGCATGATAATGAAGCATTACGATAATCTGCACCCCGCTCAGACTGAAGGATATCATCACTAGTCAAATCAGTTCAAAGTGAAGAAAGTTTTAAGTCATCACTTGCAGGTATCCAGAGGTGTCTCACCAACTTTCTTTGGATAGTTTATGTCCACATTGGTGACATTTTACAGACATCTAATTAACAATTACACATCTTCTTAATGCATTACATGCATTTGATAAATATGAATCTAAATTAAAATTTTTGAAACCTTGAAGATGGGATCCAGGACAAGAGCAACAAAGGTGCGAGGCAACTTCTTTCCATCAGGTCCATTATTAGTCTTGCTGAACTTTCCACTTTCTGTGTCGTAGTACCTAAAGTAATACAAGTAAAATGGATGAAAACACATATGTACTGGCAAAATACTTTGAGAGGTCAAAATTCCCCTACAAGAGGGTCAGTGTTTGAGATGTAGCCCTCTGATGCTAAATGTGCATCTTCTCCAAACACAATCTGTTTGGTACTTTGACTCTCCCTTTGAAACTCACCTATCGCCCCAAAGTTTCTTCATCATGTCTTCAACCTTCTTACAACGCTCAGCTGGTGTCATTTGGGCATTGCCCTTGGCAGCAAACTTGGCTGCATACATCTCAGCAAACTGCTTCAGGGTGAAAGCCCATCCATGAAGGCCAGAGCCAAAACCAACCGTACCAATAACTGGATCAATCTGGAGAAGTGAAAAGACACATGTGGGTCACAAGGACATTCTAAGAGTTATCTGATGGCAACTGTCTTTACACTGTATTTAAAAAGGTATGCATTTAGTCAACAAGCTGCCAGACAGCAACTCACCATGATGTTGCCCATGGGTCCATTCTCATCTTCACCATAAGTGGAAATGATGACGTTGACAGTCTCAATGATTCGCTGAAAAGTTTGGTATAGGTCCTCAGCTTCAAGCTGCAACTCCAACAAGGCACGGTCCATCTTGTTCATCATCAGGACTGGCTTGATGCGTTCACAAATGGCCTGACGGAGAACCGTTTCAGTTTGGACACAAACACCTGGAACATACACAATCAGGGACAAAACTCAGGGGGAGCTGGTTGTGATGCATCTTCACATTTCACCCAAGTAACCTTTGTTGAACTTAGCATCAAGGAGCACAGCCAATTTTAACAGGTGAACAAATAATGATTTCTCTGTTGTTTTAATTCAAACATATTTGTAGTCTACTGGTATCCCTGATCCAATACTATAGGCAAAACATCCACTATCATGCATCCCTAATTGATGTAAATACAAGCCATTTAAGTTCATCACTAAAATGCAGAATTGTCAGCTTTGCTGGAGAGCACACACAAGCTAATTGGATGGTTTAGTTATCCTTACCAGACACACAGTCCACAACAACCAAAGCGCCATCAGTGACACGGAGAGCAGCAGTTACTTCAGAGGAGAAGTCCACGTGTCCAGGTGAGTCAATAAGGTTTATCAAGAAACCAGAGCCATCCTTGGACTGCTTAATGAAGGCCATGTCATTTTCACTCAGCTCATAGAACAAGGAGATGGCACTGAAAGTTAGGACAAATATTTGTTATAGACAAATTATAGCAAGGAAGAAACCATTTATGTTAGTCCTGACGTCATGTAACACTGCACCTTACGAGTTGAATTAATTAGGCCATTAAGATGGGATGTCTATTACTGTTAGCAACTGTTACTGTTTGCATGGACTGCAGTAATATCTTTATCAACCTGCTAGCATTCCTATTAAGACACTGCCATGTAAAGATCATGTCGTGATGACATACACTTAAAAACATGTATGCACATTCAAACACACTTCAAGTCCTACAGATGTGTAACAGAATTGGGTCACAACAGTCAAACTGCCAACTCACATTCTAGCTTCCAGTGAGTGTTTTTCTTGAAGGATAGGGTTTGCATTAATAGCAGTGCAAAGTTTATTTGACATAGTCAATTGTCACATTATTGTATTCCACGTATATGATTGATGCTGAGCCACACAAACCCAGGCAGGCATCTAAACATATGAATTGCTTTTAAAACCGCCACAAGTATTAGTTTGATTTGTGTGATTAAGTGCAAGCACAATGCATGCCCTATCTTTGTCAAAGACCTTTTATTCCGATTTTCTGGACAGGTAACTTGTGAAACATCATGCCCCAAATTTAAACTGCTATTAATGATAAAAGAAAGTGTCTCTAAATTGGCTGCATGAAATATCTTTAAGAAAATGGCACTTAAAAAATGCTGTACTAAAAAAATGGTTCAACTCCTTGACAATGTTATTTATACATGTTGTCAAGGTTGTGCAGTACAATGCTCATTTTAAAATTCAAAACAAAATGTTGCAAGGAGTAATTTAAACATTACTTACGTAGACTTGATGGTGATGCAACGTTCCTGTTCATCTTTGCGGGTGTCTGTAAAGCGGGTTTCTCCAGCACGAGCTGAGGCAATGATACCCGCTTTTGATACAAGTGAGTCTGTCAAGGTGGACTTGCCGTGGTCAACGTGCGCGATCACGGACATGTTGCGGATGTTGGCCTTCTTGTCCATGATGGTACGAATCTGATCTATGGTGAAGTTCACCTAAATGGGCAAATACAAATTAGCACAGTGGTTAACATTTGTTTATAATGTTTCTAAAACCTGCATTTAAATTACACACACACACACACACACTTAAATCAAAACGAATTATCAATTTATGTATGTATGTCTGCATTCTTGTTTAAACGTTTTTCCAAGGGTGCATTAAAAGTGGGTATTAGGGTATTTAATGTTACTGAAATTGCTCAAGAAACAGACACAGGGCAAGTATGAGATATCTGATGCTGGATTTGGGGACCCATTAATACCCACTAGTTCAACCAGGACAACGAAAAAAGTAAAAGATTTATCAATCACTGCCTACACTGAGAAATTGGATGTCATAAATTGGATGTGCACGTTGAATGCTTTGATAATTTCACGTCATCTTTACTAGAAACAGTCTTCAAACAATCTTTGACATTGCACCTTTACATAATGTTCGCATCTTACGGCAAACTGACCATCGCTGCTGACGCAACACTTCCAGTAAAGGAGAAATCAACTCGCCATCATAACAAGTTACTGTCATAAACACAATGACAAATATTCGTACCGTTTGTCATCGTCTCATCGGTGTAAATAAGGTTCATCCATGACATAAGATTCAACCCGCCGACGCCTAGAGCAATGCCGTCATTAACAGTCCACGTGTACAGACTTTGATACGAAGCTAAATGCTAACACTAGCTTGGTACCTAGCTGGGCGGACAAACCTGGCTATGCGAAATGCCGGCAAGACATGTATCCAAGACGTTGAGGATTCACAAACAGAATAACTATTGCTAATTGCATTTTTACGTTTACATACAACATTATTAGGCAATCGCCTGTCCCTCAATGTTGACGTTAGCGACAATCAAAATGTTAAAAGGACATAGTATCTGACAACGAAGTTAGCCTAAACCGGAACACTAGTTAGCATTAGCCATTTCAGATTACAAAATTCTCAGTCGATCGAGAGGCAAACATTGAGATAATTAGATGCTTAAATTCAGGCAATAGGAAAGACTATCTTAATATGACGACGAACTGGCTATTTAGAGTCTTTACTGCCAAAAGACAATAGTGGTTCAGATGACAAAATGGTTGCCATTGTGATGACTGCAGAATCCATTACACAAGTGTACATTTAGTATGGCGCTCATACAACGGTTAATATTACAGTTGAGGACTTCATTCGTGCTCAAAGATTGTATAACGAGCTGTTGAGAACATATCAACTCACCATTTTGACGGATGGTTTTAGATTCGCTCAGTGGAGAAACAGACAGGAAATTTTACACTGCCCACCTCACGAGGGCATAGGCAGGGAAGAGGCCGCTTACGTCAGACAAGATGGTTTTATACCACTTGCGTTAGGCCCGTGCGTCATTACGTACTTGCTGCAGACTTTGCTGCGTCAGTAAATTCATACCAGAACCTTATGTTATTTTTTGGCCAACTTTTGAATAAACAATCTATTCCTTCAAAAGGAAGCAGAGTCCTACATTAGAACATTATCTATTGAATGCAATGAAAAGCTTCAAGTGTGTTCTCCAAATCCAACATGTTCATTTAAACTCTTTACATAAACTTAATTTTTAATTTATTTCTTATTGCATGAACACCATGCATCTCCTTCAACTTGGAGATTGAAACCTTCCCATCAACTGAATCAACTAGTTTTATGTGCCATGATGTGAAAGTGAAATATGCTGTATGGTCAACAGGGTTATCGCCATGGCGATTATTCAGTTTCTTTATGAAACTGGCCATTAGTTGCGGGGCACATGGCTGTGCTGACATGCATCAGTAAATGGTGGAGAAGACACTGAAGCAGCACTGTGCACATCAGAGCATCTAAAACACCCTGGTCAATGCAATATTTTGAAGAACTCCATGAGCATATCACACATTTCCCCAGCCAGTACAGTAGTGAAGGGGGGGGGGGGGGCACCTCGTGGTAGTGAGGAAGGAGAAGCATCGCCTCCAAAGATTGTTTTGTCTGCTGCACCTTGAGAAAGCATGGGAGGGAAAGATAATCCTCTGATTGAAACCCACTGATTTCTATGTCTGTGTCCTGATGAATAAAACTGATTATCAAGTGTTGCAATCTTGTCCATTTAGAAGTGGTTATCAGAGAACAGTACATGTTACTTCACTTCATGACACAAATACACATTACTTCCCTGTACATTTTTTTGAGTAATGAAACCTCTGGCTTACATTTTTGATCTTTCTTTTTACACACACACACACACGCACGCACACAAATATTTTTATGGTGATATATCATTAAGTTCTTGAGGGAATCACTTAAAAGATTTTGGTGTTCAAAAGCCAAAGGTTAACTATGAAAGGCACATAAATAAAATTCATAATAATTATTATCATTATTATTATTATTAATATCACTGAGGCACACAATCACAATGCAGTATTTTGGTGTTGCTACACTGCATAAAAGTGAAGTTTGTTGTGTCAGGTTTCTTTGATTTGATTTGTTTATGTGAGTTTGTGTGCATGTGAGAGTGTGTGTGTGTGTGTGTGTGTGTGTGTGTGTGTGTGTGTGTGTGTGTGTGTCTGTGGGTTTAAATTATATTCAATATAATATTGCAGGGCCAACACATAGAGACAGACAACCATTCACACTCACAGTCACACCTACTGTCAATTTAGAGTATCAATCAGCCTCGTCCTCTCTTGATGTCTTTGGACTGTGGGAGGAAGCTGGAGTACCAGAGAGAACCCACACAGGAACAGGGAGAACATGGAGACTCACACAGAAAGATCCTGTGATGGAGCCGGGACTGGAACCCAGAACCTTCTTGCTGTGAGGTGACAGTGCTGACCACCGCACCACCGTGCCGCCTTGTAACATAACATATGATGGTAAATTGATATATTTATAATAGTTTTAAGTTGAAGCGAATGTGTATGTGTGTATTTATGTATGCATTTATATGTACATGTGATATAATAACAGCATCATAGGATATAATAGTGAACTGCAAATAAACAAGATAACAAGCAGTTAATAAGTAGCAAAGGGAGTAGAATTCTGTAAGTCTAGACCTCTTCTCCTACTCCTTTTTGGACACGTTGAGTTTATTTTGTTTACTTTTTTCCCGTTGCTGCTTTAATTCATTTAATATTTTTTTGAATGTTTGAAGGTGGCACGGTGGCGCAGTCGTTAGCACTGTCGCATCACGGCAAGAAGGTTCCAGATTCAAGCCCTGGCTTGAGTACGGAGGCTGCTGGGATAGGCTCCAGCCCCCTTGTGACCCTTAACAGGATAAGTGGTAGAAAATGGATGGATGGATGAATGTTTGGAAAAAAAACAACTACTAATTTCATATGAGGCAAGAGAGTCAAGAACATAATCTTATTATTTTAAATGTGAACTGTATAGAATATTGGTTTGACTTGACACAAAGCAAAATGTCATAAAGCTGAAAGCTGGTTCATTCTTATGCACTTGTAAGCCCTTCATGGCCTCGCTACCAGGCAGCCAAAAGCAAAAATGATCAGTTAACTATGAGTCATACGTAGTTATGTTTGATGACTCATGTTATGATACATGGTGTGTTTGTCCAGCAGATGGAGCCTCAGTGTCACAGCATTCCATCCATCCACAGGAAGGGAGACAACAAAATAAAGAGAGAGAGAGACACTCTGGTGGAGAGGGGAACCACTGACGGTTGCTCTTCTGCCTGTCTTAACAAGGAACAAAAGAGAGGGAAGGGGATGTGAATAATACAGAATCTATATAGTCCTCAAACTGGATGGGCCTCCATAATACTGCATGTTTGGATAAGAAAAATGCTGTTTTCATTTAATACATGAATAAAGTCCAGATACGTCTACCAATGATATTCGAAAATGGTTTCTACTTCAGTTAGATGGAGACGAAATCACTTTAGCAGGCGACCTAAATAAGATTAGCTGGTGTGAAGCTGTTATTCTGAGTGTGAGGCACAGCCGTAGGGGAGAAGAGATGGGTGAGGAAATGTGTCCAAAAACACACAGATAGTAGAGAGGGGGAGTGAGAGCAAAATTTGAACATCAGTTCAAAGCCTATAACCCCCCCCCCCCCAAAAAAAAGTCAAAAACATTTCTCTGTGTCATTTATCATAATTTCAGCAGGGTGAGGTAAAAACTATGAAAACATATTTTTAACAAACTTGATGAAGGAGTGCAGTATTAGCCAAGGTAGAAATCTAGAACATTTTGGGCCAATCTGGACACAGCAATGGAGATTTAAAAGACAACAACATTCAAACCAGAAAAAAAAAATCAAAAAAATTATGTCTGCTAGGGGTGTTTCCAGTGGCATTTGTCTGCTAATTTGTCCTGGTGGAAACAGGAAATGATATGGTGGCTGTGGTTAGCGCGTGGCTTGTAGATGTTTCCTTACCTGAGAGAGAAAAGCAAAAAAAAAAAAAAAAAAAATTGAATTTCCTTTGCACAATACTGTTCATGTCATTTGACCTAAGGACTCTTAAATAGTTCTGGCTGTTATAAAAATAGGACAAATGCCACCAGCTGAGGGTCTTTAGGACTCCACACAGTCAGATATTTTATGAACTTCACACGCTTGGTGATAGCCTCAATCTGAAGATGTCTACTGAATTTAAGTCATAGCACCACTTAGTGGTTACAGATGTTGTTATGACTACAGGCTACTTCAAGTAAGGCTGATGTAAAACAGACAAACAACAACAACAACAACGAAAACCTAACCATAATTGGAATTATATCAAATACACACTGTGTTGTCTTCAGATAGTGTACATAATATGTGTTCTTTAGCAAGCCCTTATGGACACATTAACGATATTTGCACCACAGTGTTGTATTAATGGAACATGCCAAGTCAAGTCAAGTCAGTTTCATTTGTATAGTGCCAGATAACAACAAAAGTGACGTGACACTTTACAAGTAGAGACATGCGCACTGGAACATGTATTACATGCTGTTACCAACTTCACAATAACAGCAGCTGTAATTCACTACAACCTGCTTTCTGGCAACTGCTGTAAAACTGCTGTAACTCACACCACAGTACCACCTGCTGGCCACATACACAACACACAGCGAACACGGTCTGTTCCTACTTTCAAAATCCAAATATAATGTGGTTTCACCACTCTAGTCGGCCTTTAGCTTGTTTTAATTAAATAATCAAGAGACCGCTTCCATACATCTGATAAACACCTTTGTCTTGCTGCAGGTATTTGGATAACTTTGACTGTGATGTGACAAATTGAATGGACAGACTTGTGTCGCAAAAGTGCTGTTTCATGGTTCATAGTCTGGGCGGAAGGTGGGGGTGGTTGCATTAGTAACAGAATTAGAATATTAGGCCTAACATGGTCACAGGTACACACTAAACCTCTCACAGTATCAAATTAATTTGACCGAACAAACAAGAAGAAATTTTAAAAAAGCCTCACTTAATACGACTGCACCTGATCAGCTTGTCCAGCCTCGCTGTTGCCCCACATGTGCTGTCACGTCTGAAAACTCTCTCACATTCTAATTGACAGAGACAAACGGCAGACAACCCTGCCGGAGTAATTGACGATGAATTGAAATGACAACAAGCTTTTGGAGAAATATGAGCTCCAACAGTAGTAAGAGGAAACAGGATGCACACAAAGGACCTAAATAAGATTAGCGACTTTGAAGCAGTTTTTTTTTTTTCTGAATTGGAGGTACAGCTGCAGGGCAGAAAAGATGGAAGAGGAAATGGATTCAACTAAAAAAAAAAAAAGAAAAAAAGATGAGACTGCACAGGTTTGAGGGGAAAACATTTCTCATTCTATCACAGTTTGAAGCCTTGAACTATAAAACTGCTGACAGAATTTCTCAGGCTTGAGAACAACATGAAATCAGTTTTACTTCAATTACAGTTCACATTTAGTTTGAGAGTGGCCAGGCATAAGCAGGGTGCTTCACATAGTGGCATGGCAAACATGGTAAACATTCTTCCAAATCTGCTTCCCTCATCTCAAGGTCAGTGGGATTTGTTCAGTGAGTTTAATGACCAGTATACACACTAGTTCAGGGTATTTGAAATTTTGTTCTATATTAGAAAGCACTTATTATGTGTCATGAATTCCATTAATTTGAAGTGTTTTTGTGTGTTAAAAAAATCTGGTTGCTAACAGGTTGCTAAGCGAGACTATAGAGGCTGTTGCAGGCATTAAATGTCCCCACAACAAAAACAGAAGAAGCACAGAGTCACACATCTACAGGGTGCTTTGTTTACGCGAACATTACAATGTTAGTTTCTGACTTCTGTTTGCATTTATGCTTCCACTTACTTTCTGCAATAATTCAAAAATTCAATTTTAGGTTTAGGGAACTGGAGCTCACTTCTGGGATTAGCCTACAAAAATATGTCATCCTCGCTGCACTCAACGATCGCCAGCAAACCCCGCTAATACTTAAACGAGTGGTTTACGTGGTTGGAATTGGTGTCAAGGGGAGCTGACCCTCCAATACACATCTTATTTTATTATTGCGCTCATATTCATAGAAAGCTTTGATTCAAACAAATAGTGATGGAGCCTTCTGCAACAACTTTATTTTTCTTTCATGTATAGACTTCGTCGCTGATGACACATTTCAATCCATCCAAGGTATGTATGTGTATGTAAAGCAATCCAACACATTATTTGACATCTTTAGTCACCAGCCAGTAAATATAACTTTGTATCACAGTGTGTATGATTTAGCCATGACATACTGTAGTCTCACATTGTCTCATGTTACTTGTGAGTCAGTACATCCTATTCTTTAAGCAGATTACTCCGTCAGTGCATAGTGACTCAATATTTTCCACATCACAGTAGGTCCTTGGTTTGTTTGTGCTCTCCATGGTTTTCTGATAAATGTTTTCATTTCAAAATCCTGCTGTGGGGATAAAGGGAAATCCATCATTTGGCAGTTGGGCCGGCTAAAATCAAATAGTACTTGGTAGAAAATGAGGACAGACAGAAGAGAAAGGGACAAAGATGGGACAGGATCAGAGAGAAGAGGGGAATAAAGGAGACAAAGGGAGGGGAGTGCATGCAGGGGAAGGAGCAGTCACCCAGAGAGGGAAGAAGAAAGCTCAACTGTTATAGGCCATGCGATAAGTGTGGTGAGAGTAGAGAATGATGTACAGCTTGTGCTTTATCTATTTAACTGTTTTGTTTGTAGGAATGAAGTGTTTTTGAAAATGCACCACAGGAAAAAAAAAAAAAAAAAGAGTAACTAATGACCCAGTTCCAGGAGTGATTGAGCTCATTCAGACAGGAGAATCAAACAAGAATACTGCACTCTTCCTTCAGGACCACCAAAATAGATCCGTGATTGCCAAAATCAGTTGGCAGGCAAACATCTACATCTTTTGTTGCTAGGAAATGCTACTGCTGACATTAAGCCACTGCTTGTCAGTGGTAAAAGGGGTTTTCATGTCATGCTATTCTGTTATTCTCTGACAGCATCTTTCACATTTTACTGACCCAATTTTTTTAAAGGCCTTGTCTGCTTGTATTCAGTCTAGTGTTTGTGATGCATCTTACATTCCAGCTTTTTCAGCTGTACTCTTTTCCCATACACCCTGGTGTGTTTTCATTGCAAAGTTAATTGCCATGTTATTCATTCATTTATTAGTAGTACATGAGGGAAAGCACTCAAGAGGATAGCTGCACTGCTAAGTAGAACTGCATGTTACTTTGCAATTTATGGTAAAGTGAACAGCCACTGGAGGGTTTTCATCTTGCATGCAGTTATAGGTGCTTTGCAGTATGACCCTTGTAAAAGTCATTCAAGTTGAACACAGTAACCACAACAGAATGTCACAGAGATGGCGTATATTTGTAGGCCCGTCTGGATGTTAGCACGATTGGTTCCTTTGACCAAAAGAAGAACCAAAAGTGGCATTAGCAGTAGCAAGACTAGCACCGCTAGAATTAATGCTAGCAGTTGGATCAACAGGGCGGCACGGTGGTGCAGTGGCTGGCACCGTCGCCTCACAGCAAGAAGGTTCCAGGTTCTAACCCCACAGGATCTCTCTGTGTGGAGTCTCCATGTTCTCCCTGTTCCTGTGTGGGTTCTCTCTGGTACTCCAGCTTCCTCCCACAGTCCAAAGACATCTAGAGGGGACGAGGCTGATTGATACTCTAAATTGACCGTAGGTGTGACTGTGAGTGTGAATGGTTGTTTGTCAATATGTGTTGGCCCAGGGGACCCATCCAGGGTGAACCCTGCTTCTGGCCTGAAGGCTGCTGGGATAGGCTCCAGCCCCCTGCTACCCTTAACAGGATAAGAAGTAGAAAACGGATGGATGGATAGAATTGGATCAACATTTGAGTGTCAGCCTTTACAGTTTGGAAGTAGATCTACAGGGGGCATATCCTACCCATGGCCCAACTTTGCCTCTGATTGGTTAGAGATGAGTGGGAGAGTGAGCTGGATCAGGCTCAGAGCCAATCAGAGGAAGAGCAGAAGGGTGTTTTGGGGGAAAAAACACAAAACTTAGGTTTATTTTTGGCTTAATGCCAAAGGCAGTGAGCCGATAGCTGCTGTCATCTCTGCCTGACTGAGTGGACAAGTTGAAATGTGCCTGAGCAGCATCGTTGGCTCCATCAGTTGAGAGGCATTTCAAACCTCTCTTTTCTCACCTTATCTTAAGATGGTTCTACATTAATATTGTAGTATATTAGACAAAGATGAGCTGATATTTTGGTAGCCAGTAGAGTATTTGTCATCTTTTCAGGCTCTTACAGTACCCGGGTTTTTGTTTTTAAAAGCTGATTGCGCTTGGAGAAACATTCATATAATTCAGTTTTAATACACAAATCAAACATTTAACGTGTAAAAAGTTTTGTTCTTCCAGCTACATTTACAACATCTCTAGCTTTTTTGTTGTCATTTTGACACACCCGTGACATAACTGCATGTATCAATGTTTTTGAAGCATATGAGGCTCTCTGGAGAGAGCAATGGGGTGGTTCAGCCCCCCCCCCCCATGGTCTCTAAAACACAAGAGGTGTAATGATTTTATTAAATAAAAGCTTTGACATTAATATGGTGAATTTAGAACTACACCCTCATGGAAGATGGATCATTTTGAAAGTTATAATTGAAGACAAAGAGATTTGTCTGATCAATTTATACGGGCCAAATAGTGACGAAACAAGCTTTTTTGAAGACATAAGCAAAGCCATGAATGGAATTAAGTTTGTATGTGATGATAATATGGTTGGAGAATACAATGTAGTCCAAAACAGGGAAATAGATCGTGAAGGGGACAATACAGCTAATTATCACCCATGTGCACATAAAGAACAATAATGGATGAGAGAGGGGCTGCACGGTGGTGCAGTGGTCAGCACTGTGGCCTCACAGTAAGAAGGTTACGGGTTTGAGTCCTGGCTCGGAAACGGAGTCTTTCTGTGTGGAGTCTGCATGTTCTCCCTGTTCCTGCGTGGGTTCCTGCTCTCTGGTACTCCAGCTTCCTCCCACAGTCCAAAGACATCAAGAGGGGACGAGGCTGATTGATACTCTAAATTGACTGTAGGTGTGAATGTGAGTGTGAATGGTTGTCTGTCTCTATGTGTTGGTCCTGAGATGGACTGGTGACCTGTCCAGGGTGAACCCCGCCTCTCGCCCGAACGCTGGGATAGGCTTAGGCTTCGAACCTTCACAGGAATATGCGGAAGACAATGGATGGATGGATGGATGGATGAGAAAGATTTGGTTGATATATGGATGCTAAAAAATCCCAAATTACAAAGATGTACATGGAGAAGGCAAAATCAAAGTAGCCGCATAGATTATTTTCTTACTTCGTTTCCCCTGGTATCGAGAGTTAATGGTTTAAGACAATTTGAAATCTGATTCTCAACTTACATCACTGCATCATGGAATGACAGAACACCAAAGAGGCAGCGGATATTGGAAATTCAATCAAAAACTACTAAAGGGGGCTGCACGGTGGTGCAGTGGTCAGCACTGTCGCCTCACAGCAAGAAGGTTCCGGGTTCGAGTCCCAGCTCAAGCACAGGATCTTTCTTTGTGGAGTCTCCATGTTCTACCTGTTCCTGTGTGGGTTCTCTCTGGTACTCCAGCTTCCTTCCACAGTCCAAAGACATCAAGAGGGGACGAGGCTGATTGATACTCTAAATTGACCGTAGGTGTGACTGTGAGTGTGAACGGTTGTTCGTCTCTGTATGTTGGTCCTGCGATGGACTGGCGACCTGTCCAGGGTGAACCCTGCCTCTCACCCGTAGACGCTGGGATAGGCTCCAGCCCCCCCCCCCCCCCCGCGACCCTTAATAGAAAGGAATAAGTGGAAGACAATGAATGAATGAATGAACTACTAGAGGACCACATTTTGAAAAAACTTCTGAATTTATAATGGATTTCTTTTCATATAATGTAGGTTCAGCCACGTGCAGTTTGGGAGGCCTTACGTGTGCCTTTAGAGGGCATACAATTAAAACTGCATCATACAGAGAGAAACTTATTATATTAAAAGAAGAGAATATTAAAAAAAAGATGTTGGAATATTGACAACATATCTTGAGAAACAAGACATTACCCAGGATACATTAGACTAACTTGAACAAAAACAAAAAGAATTTGAACAACTAATATATGAGAGGACTAACATTTCATGCTATAAATCCAAAGCAGAGTGGATGGAAAAGGGAGAAAGACGCAAAACGTTCTTTTAAAATTTACAAGAAAGGAATAACTCCAAGAAGAATACACCAAGACTCATGGAGGATGATGGGAATATACTAACTACACCAGAAGAAATAATGAATGAAAAAGAAAAATTAATAAAAAAAAATACAGACATGCTTTTAGCCAAAGACAAGGAAGAGTTTCGAGAAGATCCAGTCTTTACTTATAATCATGTGAAATTAACTGATGCTCTAAAGCAATTGTTTGAGGGCCTCATAAAAGAAGATGAACTTTACTCTTCAATAATGTCTTTTAAAAATGAATTACCACCATTAGTACATCACGATCAAACAGGGTTCATAGAGGGACGAAATATATCCGATAGTATTAGGCAGTTACTTGAAATAATCGAGCGCTGTGATGCAGAAGACAAGGCAAGTCTTGATTTTATTGTCGACTTTAAAAAGGCCTTTGATGAAGTTAATTGTGAATTTATCACTCGATGTTGAAGTTACTTCAACTTTGAAGATTCTATGATAATCATGGATCAAAGTAATGTGCTGTAAGGTTATTAACAACGGATACCTTTCAAAACCTATCACTCTGGAAAGAGAAGGGAAACAAGGACACCCTCTATCTCCGTACCTATTCATCATGGCCACTGAGATATCGGCGGGGAGAATAAGATCAAATGAAAACATCCGAGGACTGCAAATACATGGTATAAATTCAAGTATATGAATGTATGCAGATGATACAACCTTTAATTAAGACCAGATGACCTGTCCTTGCAAAACTTTATCAATGGTAGGATCCCTTTTCAAAAATACCTGGATTGAAACCTTACTATGAAAAATGCCATATAATGAAACCAGCAGGGGAATAAATTGGCCATCTGTGGTAAAACAATACTGGTAAATGCACTGATTGTGTCCCAGTTTCCACGGTTTATGTATCTCATATTAACACTACCAACGCTTGCAGAAACCTTTTATGAGGAATATGAACAAGACATATTCAAATTCATATGGAATGGAAGATAAAATCAAATGTACATATCTACTGTATATAATGAGTATAATTCAGACGGTGCAAAATAGCTGAACTTGAAAAATATGAATCTATCACTGAAGGCCTCTCTCATTCCCAGTTCTATTCAACAAAGAATAGTTCTCTTGTAGACATTTGGAAAAGGCTCATTCTATGTTTGAAAAAAGACTGTTTCCATTCTTACAAGTTCAACCCTCACAATTTTTCCCTATGAAAGATATTTTTCTGAAATGTCTGCCTGTTTAACAGAGGCACTGCAAAGCTGACTGGACTTTCAGCTCTGACCTCCAGAAAACAATGACCAAATTTTACAACCGTTACGGCTTAACTGTAATATACTGAGCGGTGGAGCCACAATGTTCTGGAAACAAATGTTCAGAATGGGGATAATGTTTGTAAAAGAGATTATAAATAAAGAAAGTAGAATTATGTCATATTCACAAATAACACGTGCATGGACGAGTATGCACTCTGCAACAATACGGCTAACTAATTGGAGCCTTACTGCAGCAATGGAATAGAAAAATGAACACGATTGCAGGTTCACACTCAGTATGTGGACCATCTATAAAACAAACCAGATGGTTCAAAAACAAAATCAATAAAGAACTGTGTACTTTTCATTTACAAGCGAAAAAAACTGGTGGCAGTACCTTATGGAATCTTTGCCATACAGTACCAATCCCATGGAATCAAGTTTCCACAACTTTGTATGAAACAAAAACAGATACAAGAGCAAGATATTTTCAATTTCAATTATTTAAAAGTATTTCGCTACAAAAAAGCGGGATGGGCATAATTTCACACATTCATGAATTTTTCTCATTTTACAAAAGGCAAAAGAGTGACAGAATCAGCTGATACTACTTTACCTGATGAGTATGCCGGAGAGGCTGACTCTGATGGGGGAGACGCCTGAATCATACGAGAAGGGGTGGGAAGACAGCGTGTTTTGAAGAGAAAATGAGACGTTTACTAGATGTCCTTCAAGCTCTCAGTTTATTTTTCAAGAGGGAGACGCAGAGGGTGAGCCTATTACAACTTCATCATGCGAAGAGGAGAATGGCGTTGAGGATGATGAGGTGACTGACCTGTTGTCTGTCACCAGCAATGAGTGGTAAGGCATACTTGAATATTTAAAGCTTTTGTTTTGTTTATTTCTCTTTTCTAAGTGTTTGAAACCATGTTTTATATGCATATGATGTTCTATATTTAGGTAGGGTTATGTGCACATAAATCAGGGGTGAAATGATAGACAGATAGATGATTAGCCTTTTGTTTCTCTCTCTATCTGAAGATGAGTGAACTCTCATACTCATTTCAAAGAGAGGGATACACTGATTTTCCTAGTGTTTATTTGGGGTTATAGTTTATGTTTATTTCCACATGTTACCCATTGCTCCTTGTAATATTACTTGTAAGCTTTTATTTTATAAACTGAGTATTCACATTGTTGTAGGAGGCCAGAGAATGAGAATTTTAGACCCTCTCCACGGAGGCTTTCCCAGAGAGGCAGCAGGAGGAGGAGTCAGCTCAGCCACACCATTGTCTGGAGCCTTGGCGAACAGGAAACGACCCTGACAAGAGTAGAAACTGCTTTGCAGAGTGGCATTGATTAAAAAAAAAACAACTAAACTAACAAACACCCCTCCCCCCAAAAAAACAACAAAAATTTATATTTCTATATAGTTTGGTTACATCTCAGTTTGTACCTCTTAAGTTAAATTTGCACTATTTTGAAGCCTGGTAATACAGAGCAATATTGTAGCTCTATATAATTTTGCTCAGTTTGTTTGAAGAGTTGCAGCTGACAAGGTAAAAACATTTTTTTCTACGGGAAATATTTGTATATAGTTAAATATTTTTCAACTTTAACCATTGCATGTTCATATTTGCAACAGTTCATTGAGTATGTTTGTGGATTTTATTGTAATAAGTATAGTATCATAATGTAGTATATCGTAATAATGAGTATAGTATAGTATAGTATAGTATTTTTTAAATATTTTTTTTGTATCTTTTGGCCCAGTATGTTGATAAAGTAGGTGAAAGTGAAAAATAATGATCAGATCATATACGAAGTGCTGAAAAACCAACAAACATAGGGATGATAAACATGGTTTTTATGTGGTATATAAACGCAAAATCAAAAGTGTTCAAAAACAGTCAAAGTAGTTTCTGACCTCTGAGGGTGAAAGAAAAAAAAACTGACTTCAAGATGAGGGAACTGGATGTTCAACAAGACGTATCTTTTTCTGGGATTTAGGATTCATTCCCCTATTGACGTGGATCATGCTGAACAGCTGAAACCTTTTTGTCTTCCAAATTAATTACACATTTCTATTCTGTTTCACGGGAACCTCACAAAACGTGATCCAATGCCCCAGAGGAACATCAGTAAAGGCGTCGCGTTTCACTCAGAGAACTTACATAGGGTCATCTAATGCTTTTAGGTCTTTTAAAATAGAGGGAGTCTAGATTTGCCAAAAGAGAAATTATTTCCTCACCTATAAACTGAAGTTCAGACGCCATATAAAAAGATTTGAACGCTGTGTTATTTGCCAGAGTGTGAGAGTGAAGCTGGCTGTCAAAGCCCCTATTGGTTAGTATGATACTTCCAAGCTCCTTCATTTTAATACATTTGGCTTCTTCAAGTTTTTGACAGGCTCCAAAGAGTACACTTCCTCTCTTATGATTCAATCAAATTGTACTTATATTTAAAACTGGAGAGCATCATTAGAATATTGTGCTTATAAATGGCCTCACCCTCTTTAACTTTTCCCCCTAGAGGGTATTTTGTAGCCCTTTTCCATTTTGAGTGTTTATATAATTATTAATATTATATATATATATATATATATATATATATATATATATATATATATATATATATATATATATATCTCAGGAAGGTCTCAAGCTGTTGTTTAGTTTGTTTAGTTTAAATGTGTCTAGTCTACGTGGTGGTGGTGGTGGTGGTGGTGGTGGGGGGGGGGGGGGTCGGGGCTTTCTGTGAGAGCAAATAAACATTAGTTTAGTTTCCAGGCTAATAGAAAATAGAAATCATCACAAGATAGATAATAATTTTATCATTCTGGGTTGCCGTGGGAAAAACAACAACAACAGCAACAAGCGAACAGGGATCTGAACAACAGATTACAACAGGCTGGAAGGCATTTCCTCCTGTCTCTCCGCTTTGAATGAAAATTAAAGATGATGGAACAAAATCCCTAATCTTTTTATACCTTGCAGAGTAGATGGAATGCAGATTGCCTATCGACAAGATAATTAATGTAATATTACTGGCTGCACACAGACATACACACACACACACACACACACACACAGAGGTGTCATTTACTCTGAGTTCTTGCTTTGTTTTGCATTCTGTCAGCAGATTCTTGTGTTATTTGACAATAGCAAGTGTAGTCAGAGTGACACAGTGATGGGTTGTACTGTGGATAGGAGCAGTGAATAGACATACAGTCATCAAGGATGACATTTTAGATATGCCTTTGAATTATGAAACACAGTGATCATAAAACGATGATTAAAGAATTCACCAAAAAAATGAGAAAACACTTTCACTAAGATGCTACCACTTTTTAAATAAGTGTTGAGTTGAGCAGCAGCCATGCTGCTCTCTACCTGGGTGCATCAGGTGTGGGTGTGGCTCCCAGTAGCAGACTAAGTTCACCAGGTGGAGATGATCTGGTAATCAGGGAGCTTGGAGAACACTCACTCACACTCACAACAAAGGAGACTGGGAGCAAGCAGCGTGTGAGACAAATGGATACAAACGTGGCTTGAGCAGAGAAGACTGCAGGACTAACAGCTTGCTTCAATGAGGACCAAGGAGCCGGTGAGCTTTTGTTCATTCCTGTATCCCCATAGGCTTCGTTGGTATTGTAATAAAATTAAATCAGTTTTAAATGTGATGCACGGGGAAAGTAATGTGACCTAAATCATGTGAGTTAAAAATGTGTGTTTACATTTTTTTTTTGTAAGCTGGTGAAGATTGCAAGGGTAAAATCATGATTGAGCAGTGCTTTAAAATGTATTTTAAGTTTTTTGGGCGCTTCAAATGTTGTTAGTTCTACTTGTGTTCTAGATTAATGTCTAATGGGTTAAAAGGTAAGTAGTTTCTGCTTATTTTCATTCTAGGAGTAACAAATTATTTGAGTTTGCTTTATATTTGTAATTGGGTTACTTTTTTAAAGGTATTTTGTTTGTTTGTATTTCAGGCTTTTCACCTCTACAGACTTGGACAACTTTCAAAATAAAAGAGAGCCGAATTTTGTTCTTGGAGTGACATACAGTCCTATCTCCTGAAGCAAGCTACCTTTTCAAGTGGGGGAATTGCAGTTTAAGTCTTAAAGGGGAAAAACACTTGACAATAAGGGACATTTGTCAACATCACTCCCACAGCAGTGGAAAAATATAAGGTTGTATCAAAACCACAAAGGAATGCAGTTTTGGAGGGTTGAAGTATTTCTCCACTGAACTTCAGCTAATGATCCAAGAGGCGGTTGCAGAGCATGAGCAGCCTCAGGTGTCATCAGAGCCTCATGATGTCCTCGCAGCCATGAAGGCGATGACAAAAACGAATGTTGATATTCGGCCAGTGAGGGACACAGAAACCACACCTCTAGACAATACATGGGGGTGCACCCACCCTGAAACTTCCATCGTGGTGTATCTGGTGAGGCAGGTTGCCAGTTTAGCCTTACCACACAGGAAATTCATCAGAACACTTTAATCCTCACAGAATACGTGGGTCTTAATATATAGGGCCCCACTCTGAGGCTCTCCAAAGGACTCTGATGCCTCACCCCCTGACTCCTGACAGAGCTGTAGCAGCTTCCAGTCCAACCTATGTGCTTGTCTCATTTTAGGCCGGGTCACAGAATAGGTGCTACCCACCTGGATCAAAGGGAGTCATGGAAGATGGAGTCCTCCGACACCCAAGGTCCAGGACTAATACGCCCTGTCGAGGGCTCAGTTCTAGGGAACACTGTGCAGAGAAATGTAAGTTGGACTACACGATGAGCTGTACGTTTTCTAAAATTTCAAAATCGAGAACAAATGGCAACACAGAAAAGACAACATTCAATGTTCAACCGCAGGTGGACACTTCGGCTTGGGTCCCTCATAAGGGAGGAACACAGTTCACAGTAATATGCCAATACACAGCCGCGGTCCATATTCTCTCAACTCGTAAGGGAGCTGGAGGTTAGGCTTGCCTAAAAAGGAACATCCAGCTGTAGCTCAGCAGCTATCAGGTCTACATGAATGAACTGGGACTCTAGTCAGTGTCAGTGGCATTGAATTATTTACTAAATTGTTTTTGGATGTTTTTTTTCTTCAGCAGACAGTGGGTAACACCGTCACGGTGATAATCCTCTCCATAGAGATAAGACTGAATACATTCTTGGTTCCCAAATTTAATAGAAATACTACAAAGCACATAGATCATAGAAATATTTTGAAGGTGAGGACCAGACAGACACTCCATTGGTACACTTGAATCCCCAAAGTTTTTTGGGTTACATTGTTGAATCAGGAATTTTGTGTATCCTCCATGACAGAAGCCTTCTGGACGGCTTGGCAGAGATTCTGGACCATCATCTGCCATCTCAGGAGAGGGAAGCGGTGCACTGTCGGCACTGTGTATGGTGGGGTACTCCGAGAGTATGGGATATTGGACGGCCTGATTTGGCGGTCCGCCGTATAATGTGTGCCAGAGCTCGGACTGCATTGCCGGCAGTAAGTCGTAGTGGTTTCCAGTGAGGGTTGGACTCCGCCAGTGAGGCGAACTCTGCATCGGTCCGTTGTGGTAAAGAGGTAGCTGAACCGAAAGGCAAAGCCCTTTTTTTACTGGTTGATCTACGTTCCTGCCCTCACCTATGGTCATGAGCTTTGGGTAATAACCTTAAGGACAAGATTGTGGGTACAAACAGCTGAAATGAGATTCCTCCAGAGGGTGGCTGGGCTCTCCCTTAGAGACGGGGTGAGAAGCTCCATCATATGGGAGGAGCTCGGAGTAGAACCGCTGCTCCTCCTCATCAAGAGGAGTCAGATGAGGTGGGCTCAGGCAACTGGTCAGGATGACTCCCAGACACCTCCCTGGGGAGGTGTTCAGGGAACATTGGAATGACAAGAGGCCTCAGGGAAGGCCCAGGACATGTTGGAGACACTATGTCTCTCAGCTGGCTTGGGAACGCCCCAGGATCCCCCATGAGGAGCTGGAAAAAATAGCCAGGGAGAGGGAAGTCTGGGTTTCTCTGCTTAGGTTGTTGCCCCCCCTGTGACCGGACCCAGGATAAGTGGATGGATAATATTAATAGATGTATTGTGTCACTACCAGCAAAGTATGAAAAGGTTGTGGTCATTTTCAGTTTTCCATATTGCCACCTTCTTAAAATAATAGCCAGTCATTTTTTGACAGAAAAGTTTTTGCCTAATTAAATTCCTGATGATGTTTTGTCTCCAGTTTTTTTGGATTTTCTTGAAAAAAATGACTTAGGCAATTATCTTAAGAAGGTGGCAAGATTCAGTATGCATTGGTTGGCTTGCCATCGTCAACCACGTATGTGTCCCAGCAATTATTCATTTTCACGAATCATTTGCATTGTCTGTGAGCCGCTAAGTGAAAATTCCGTTTTCTGTGTCCGACTCCTTTGCTCCATTGTCTGAGCCTGCTGGTTCAATCATATTCTGCATCCTAGCAGTGGTCTATTTTTCCACCCACATTCTGCAAATCAGTTCAGTGGTCAGGAGAAATGAGTCCGAATTTGCCCGAAGGTGTCAGCCTTGACATCCTCAGGTTTGAAGAGTGCCACTAAAAGAAAAAAAGTCGACAATGAAAATCAGCAATTTCAAAGAGAGCTAGACAGTTCATCCTCCAACGTATGTTAAGGAGGTCTCTGCTGCCTCGGTTCACAAATGTGCTGCTCGCTGACTGACACCATCAGAGATCAGACACAGACACAACAACAACAACATGGAGAGCACAGACCAGTTTGACAACTGCAAGAATTACGGCTGCATCTGTCATGAAGATGCCTTCCCCTGGAAATGAGTGGACATGTTAAAAAAAAAACAACTCATTTTTCAGGAATGTGAAACTAAATAGTTGAGCTCACATGTTTTGCATTTTATGATTCTGTTGATCTGCGCTATACTTGGAACATCTGGTCCACCTTTGTCTGTCCTGAGAGAAAGTTTCTTACTCTGTGGTCCTCCCCAGGGATTCTGCCTTTGCTGTCCCTGCTGAAAGGATTGGTTTTTGTCTTTAGGTAAGTTTACCCTTGCCCGGATCAAGAGGTCAACGCCTCAAGAGGTGTAAGTGATTTGTAGCGTGGTAGCTCATTGGACTGTTTCAAGTTTGGCTCTGGAATCTCAGCCTGCAACTAAATAGAACAGACAAAGTCCAGCAAAACAAATCTCACATGATTTTTTTTTTTTTTTTTTTTTTTGGTTTCCTATCTGACAGTACTCATCCTAATTTTGGCCTCAACATTTGGGCCACCCCAATTGAAAACAAGCTTTCTTGTAACATTTTCTGTGAGGGCACAAATGTTTCTTTTGGTAAAGAGATGTTTGGGAAATCGATATTTACGAAAGAGAAAATAAGGGTGTACATAACATGTGTGGCCTTGAGTGTTATATTAGCCACTGAGCAGCCAGCACTTTGCCCACACATATCCTTGACAGGATAATTCTGAAAATGACTAACCAAGGATTTCTAGGAATAGTTCAACATCCAAGACTCAGAACACAAAAATTACCATCCATCCAGATTGAATGTTTCTTGAAGCAATAGCCACCTTGAAAGGAAATTCTGTGACACAGGTGATATGACCTCCTCCATCATGCTACTAACTTGATTAAACTCAACCAAACAAACTACAGCACGCTTGTGTTCTGTAAATAGAAAATAACATGTAGGCCAGTAAATTCACACACAGTATACTTAAAAAATGAAACCTATGAATTTGACCTAGACGTGTGTTGGATGAGATGTCACTCATATTGGAATTTTCAACAGCTTTTCTTAGCCAATGTGCAACACAACCCTAGTTCTATTAATGCAGGGAAGGGCTGTTTTGGAAAAAAAGTGTACTTGATGACATTTCCAATGAGTCCAACTCTTATGTCCAAGTTAGGTCTCGATCAAAGTTCCATCCATCTATTTTCTACACTGCTTAACCCATTAAGGGCAGGGGGAGCCTATCCCAGCAGCCTTTGGGCAAGAGGCAGGGTTCACCCTGGACAGGTCACCAGTCCGTCGCAGGGTCAACACATAGAGACAGACAACCATTCACACTCAGCCACGCCTACGGTGAATTTAGATGACTCTAACTTGCTCTTCTTGGACTGTGGGAGGAAGCCATTCTACAATAACAGCGTAGGATATGGCATTAGACGTAAGGCTTCACAATATAGCCTTAATGACTCAATTATTCATGACAACCATTTGCTTTTATACTAAACTGTCATTTCAAAAGGGGAAAAAATAAAGGGTTGTGAGAAACATTGTCACAGGAACTGTCTATCAGAGGTTGACTGACTGGAAATAGGCAGCACTGGCATTGATAAATGTCTTTGATCCCTGGACACCATGACAGCCATTAATTAACTGTCTCTACCAAGGGTATCGGTCAAACAGCACTCTGACTTCTTGTATTTAAGCGGGCAGTAATTAATACCCTCCATGCACAGTTTGTCACAGAGTCAGATGCTGCTATGAGGAAAAGGTCAGATGTTGCTTTTGAGGGTTGATGGATGTGATGTGCAAGTACAGAAGGAGATTAGCTGTCAAACGTAACTTTTTCTTTTTACAGCGATGACAACTGGGTTTTAAAGGCTTCCCAGTTGTTGAGGTTGTTGAATTGTTAAATAGTTTTATTGTCTATAATCACATAGTCATTTATTGATATCTTTATCTAGTTAGATGCCAGCTGACTGCATCAATTCAGACTGGTGCAAAACATTGTTTTTCACCACAAGGATTTTGATACACGTGGCCTTATTAATGACCATGCATTTGTAATCTATACATTCTATAATTTAAAAAATTTGAATAACATTTAAATCAACACGTTCAACGAATATTGTGTGTGACAATATTATTTACATGATTTATGCGAAACAAACCATTATTTGGTCAACAGATCAAGATGAGACATAACCCTGAGATTTTTATATAACCGAGTCTAACGAAAAGATATGTTCAAAAATACAAATATTCAAGAAAAACACAACACTGAAGTGACAACGAACTGGTTACAATCAGTATACGCAAGTAAGAACTCAAGTCATACAGGGCAACAAGAGACCACCACAATTTCACCTGCTGCTGTGCAGCATGATGAGCGAAACATCTTGTTACAACTCATATTTTCCTCAATCCCTTAAATCAATCAAATAGAATACTAATAGCAACTGCAATTCTAGCATTAATAAGCTACAAATAGTAAATATTGTGTGTAATAGTTGAAAGTCAAACGATAAGACATTTTCCCACTCATCATCATATCATCAGGGTTTTGACGTATTCACAAAGGATTTCCCTCCAGTTTAAATTCTTGATTGTGTTGTACGTCGCTTTAAAAATAAAGCATCTACCAAAAGAAATTGTAGAACTGTAGAATTGTTTCATGGCTCCACATCAGCGACAACCATTGATTGGACAGAAATGATTGTGTTTTTGAGTCTGCAGAGCTTTTTAACATATTTAATATGTTATAACATTATATTGCCTCCGACTGCTCAAGTTTAGCATACATACACAATCAAATGTATATGTGCTTTGTATAATTCCGGTGTGTGCCATTATTACGTTCAACCAGTAATAATTGTGATTATTTGTGATAGCTGTATGAGGTGTGAAAGTGGGTGTGAAACCTAATTTGCCCCTGGGGGACAATAAAGATTGTGAACTTGAACTATCTCTGGAAGAGTTGATGGAATTTAGCAAATGTACTACAAACATTCAAGGGTCACTGTCACCTTATATGAACACGATATCTCAGGAGCTATTTTAAGATTTTGTTTTTTCATCTACTGGGACTAAAGATTTGAGTGGTTAAAGGTCAAGATCACCGTGATGGACTCGCATTCGGCACAAAATCACTGTGTTATTTGTGGTTAAACAATCCGTACACTTTTTTCTATTTCAACGAAAGACAATGTTAAAGCTGTGGATTCAGGACCCAAATGCAAGTTGCAGACAGAGGTGAAGATGATTTACTGAAACAAAACAAAAATTCTAAAAATAAAGTCACAGGGATTTCACGGGAAGGACAAAGGGCATTATGACAGCATTCCGATAAAGACAAGACAGAAAACCAATACTAAAATGCAACTCCACTAATGACACAACAAGAAATGAGCAGAGGAACACAAGGGAAGGGAAAGAGCTGATTGAATCTGAAACACTGGGAACAATGTGGCTGACAAAGACTAATGACCACCAGAATCCACAGGGATGAGTGGGGGGCCAACCAGACCAGAACACTTCTAGACATAGCCAGGTTTGTCTAAAAACGTTTCACTCGTCCTCTTACATCAATCTGCAATATTTTGGATAGTGCAGGTCAAGCAGCCTTCTATCTTTCAGCACTTTCCTTCCCCTCCCATCAGAGCTCTTAGTGTGTTGTGGGTGAAACATGTTCTCCTTGACCACGACTGCCTGTGCTTTTCCTACCCATCTTTTTGAGTGATATGGATGGTGGAGTCTGATGAGTAGCTTTTATGAGCAGTCACAGACAAAAAATGTACTAATGATGCTGGCTACTGTTGCAGCAGGGAGATACTTTTGTGTGAGAAGCTAAACTAAGAGCATAAAAAACACCCCTGATTATCCTTCCCGATAAGATGGAGACGCTAAGTTAACCTAACGTGAGGATGGAACTCCTTCATACTACACTGGATCAATACTGCCCCTTGCGGTACAAAGTGGTATTACAAGAAAGGAGGGACTTGCACTTGCTAGTTCGAAACTGTACAAACAGAACCTTAAGTGTGAAACAGCTTTTTAACATCTCTAAATGGGTAATATGCTTAAAGTGACTCTACAAAAACTTAATTATGAAAAACAAAACTCAAACAAAAAGGGCAAGACATGACGTTCAAGCATAAAAAAAACCCACCTGTCTTCTGAAAATGTGACAGAATTACTTTATTGTGCAAATGTGACTGAATAAAACGGAAGTGGCACATGAAGTTGCTCAAAAGAAAAGCAGAAAGAAAGAAGTCCTCGTGAATAATAGTGAAATCTTCAAGGAACAGTAATGTGTCGAACAAAGCAAAAGCAATTTTGTTCTGTGTTTGCATGGTTGGGAATCACAAGACTCAATTATCTCCTCCCTTTTGCTGGGCGCCCCATCAAGATGTGACAAGCATGCTGCTGCCAAACAAAACCTTGAGATAACAGACAAGATAGGAGATAGTCTTTCTTCTCCCAGCGAAATGATAAACACTTTTGGTGACTTGTTTGCCTTGGTTTTTTTCTGGAATGCATATGTTTTTAACCATGTTATTGTGCGGTCAAATCATTTCTGGTTTTGCCATTGCCTGCAAGACTTGAAATGTTTGCAGGATATTCATTTGTAACATTTTTTTTTTCCAGAAAGACAGCACAATCTATGACTGACAAATGAGAATTTTGACTTTTAGAGCTTCTAAAGCTTGTAAAAAGTTGCATTTTTCAATACCTTCCATCATCAAATATTCATTAGGTTGACAGCAGTATCCCTTGAAAAGGGTTTATCTCTACAACACTATGTTGGTGGCGGTTGTTAAAAAGATATCACATGTTCACTTCTGTGTTTTTGTGAGTCAACAGAGAGAGATGAGAGATGTCTTATTGGTTTTGGACTTTTGGATGCTTTCTCCACATTTTGGATATTTCCTATGCCTGATACATTCCTACTATAGATTGTTTCCTGCAATCAATGGCAAAAGTACTCAGATCTGTAATTACCTGACAGCCAGCTCTCAATTAGGTCCCCCCCCCCCCCCCCCCCCCCATGGCACTTAATCATTTTACATTTCATTTGTCCCCATAATTGAACAAGCTACTATTTTTTTTTTTCAGAGTTAAAGGAACATGGTAATTTTTTGGGCAAATACATTCATTGTCAGCTTCAAAAAAGCTTATTCATACCTGCCTCTAATGTCTGTGTGTGCATTACAGAGCTCCAGAACCCCATTAGATGGCTGCTGGTAGTTAGCTTAGCAGCAATGAAGGCTAGCAGCAGGGCAGTAAAGAAAGACTCAAAAGTAATCAAAAACCGTTCTATCCAAAAGGGATTTTGCGTCCTTTTTTTGGGGGGGGGGGGGGGGGGGGGGGGGTCACACTAGGGTCCCAGGAATGGATTCAAGCTCTCTCTTGTTGTTCCTTGCTCAAAGAATCCACGGGGGTGTGTGTGTGTGGGGGGGCAACTTAACAAACATGTAAATGGGCTGGACCCAAACACATCTCATGTATAATCAAATAGTAGGTTGACACACCTCTTTAGAAGTGAATTTTTCTTGCCTTGCAGTGAACGTCTCAATAATCTTAACCATAAGATACCATGATAACCCAAAATAGGAGCTTTTTATGTTAAATTACTATTTTCAAAACTCCATTCTGACAGACTGTAGCCTAAATTGACCAAGTGTTCTAAATCACATGGATTAGGGACCCACGGTACACAGACTCAGACACAAAGTATAGTTTTCAAGTGGAGATCGAATTTATTTACAATATATAAAAGAGTTCTGAAGCTCATCAGGGCGGCACGGTGAGCAGTGGTTAGCACTGTCGCCGCACAGCAAGAAGGTACCAGGTTTGAGCTCCACAGGATCTTTCTGTGTGGAGTCTGCATGTTCTCCCTGTTCCTTTGTGGGTTCTCTCTGGTACTCCAGCTTCCTCCCACAGCAGAAGTATCCAATACCAGTGGCAGGAGAAGAGCAAGCTTGCTTGAGGAGTTCTGGATCCACAGAGAAGCTTGAGAATTGTTCATGGAGTCTGGCAGAACTGAGTAGGGCATGGATCTGGCTCCACGGGGAAGCATGGTATGGTATGGGTACAGGGAGGAGAAATCTGGTGACCCGGACACAGAGGCGCCAGGTTAGTTAAGTCAAACAAAATAGAAAACAAGAAGTAACACTATTGTAAGTCTGAGCAGAAAACCTCATGTTTTAAACAGACAATCTAGCAAGGAGTAGCTGAAAGAGTCCGGCAACACACACACACACACACACACACACACACACACACACACACACACACACACACACACACACACACACACACACACACACACACACACACACACAAATTGAACAAACAAAATTTCAGTGGTCAAATCAAGCATTTTTTTGGCTTTGGCTTTTATTTTACAAACAGGACAAGTTTTACAGAAGCTCTCCTAGTGTGGTTAATGCAAAACAGCATTACCACATGAATGCTTGTTAAAATGTTAGTTTCTAAATTTATATCATACCTAGTGCACATGCACATGCAGTATATCTGACACGACAGTGGAAACAACTTTTTTTTCCCCAAAGTGTGTCGAGACTTCAGGAGTAACCTGAAACAATTGTATTTGCAATGGGAACGGACGAGTCTCAAGGAGAACAAATTTGTTATTTGCATTTTTAAAGTGTAGCTAAAATAGAATTAACCAAATTATCTTTTTCCATCCAATAAGCTCCATCCACTCATACAAATATGACATAAATTCACACTTGTGTTTCATGGGTGACAACAAGTGGATTCCACGCATACAAAGTTGTTCTGCCTCCAGGCCACCTGCCTCCTCCACTTACCCTGGTGTGTTTGATAATAATGGCCCCAGACATGGGTGACAGCATCTGTCCCATTTTTGCCTGGTGTATCTAAAGATTTCTTTGTGTTGACCAAAGCTTCATTACATAGCAAGCGGCAACAGATAAAACTTGAAACACTGGCTGGTATTTCAACTCATCTTTCATTTGACAACAATGAGCAAGATAATCGTCTCCAGGGAAAGGTCGGGAGCAGCAGCCAATGAGTTCACTCCCGGATAGGTTACAAGTAAGCAAAGAACTTTGGTGATATGCAAGCAGGTCACTGCATTATGCAAATAAAGACGTTTGATCCGCATCAATTAAAAAGCTTCAACTCATCTTATCTTCGTTTTGCTACCAAAGGTCCATCAAAACTCCAAACCGTATACTTTTTTCTTCCATAGGAGCCTCTACATAATCAGTATATCATCACAAAATTTTCTCTGATTTAAAAGTATCATTGCGCGCAGCCTTGACTCACGTCTATTGGGTTGACACATTGAATGTCATGCTGAGCCCAAGACCTCCCAGATGCATCAGGATCTGACTTCCCTGAGGAATATGTGGAGCTATTTTCAGATTGCTCTCTGAACAAGGCGACCTACCTCAGAACTCTTTGAGCATTTCAGGTTCACCGAGGAGTTTTCTTGACACTGACTTGTTTCACCTAGGGGAAGGGAAAAAAAAAAATCAATCTTATTCGTCCATGGTGTCTGCGGCGTGCGGGCATCATTCAAAGCTGCCAAGACACTTGAGGCTCTCAAAAAAGCAAAGGTAAGAAAGTGGTGAGATGGGTCCCTGACAGGGATCAGCAAGGTTAATAGATGTGCTTGTGAATCTTTTGGGCTTCTGCTGTAATAAAATACATACAATAATGTGCTTATCACCAAAGTTAAGAAGATGCTGGTAAAGGAACCATTTTGCTCAAAATCAGGTGAAATTTGACTCACAAAACAGAAGAAGCGGGCATCAAAAGGGAAGCTATAAGCGTTAAAGGAAGCTGGAAATGAATGAGAGAGAGCAGAGAGTCAGGCTCTTAATACTGACGCGTTGGTGCTCATCAATCACTGGGCCCCTTGTTGAGAGAGATAAGCACGTTCTGTGGCTTTGGCAGAGTAAACTGAATTCAATATGGGACTTTTGAAGATGTGGGCATGACTGTGACACAAGATGTTACCAAGAAAAAAAATTGAGGCCAAGTATAGTGAATCCCCAAAGCCCTCTCCTTAAACGTGCAAAATATATCTGGGAAATTAAGACTCCCACTGAGGATAAAACACTCCTCTGGATGATGAATAAGCTTTTACCCAGGAAACTTGGAGGGGTGAGTGTGTTGATATTTATCAAGACTAAGCATTCTCGTATAAATGGATAAATGCTTATGAATAGGGGCTTTAAAACAGCAAGTGGACTTGTTACTTTAAAAGAACAGATAAGGGAAGCATGACGTATAACTGGGAGACGGTGGGAGCTCTGAGATTAAAGATGAGATTAATAACGAAGACGAAGAGGAGGATGGTTTGTTTTTCATGGGCTGGCACTCTCGTTTGACAGTATTGGGTCTTTTACCTCAGGTGTCTTTGATTGAAACGACTTGGTATTAACATGCTAACATGCTTCTAAATAATCCCAATCTATGGCTGAAAAAATCGATTCTACTAACGTGGGGGGTCTCTGGCTGTGTACCGTTAATTGGGGACAATTAGTCAAGCTTTTACCATTAGGTTCTCATTAGTCCTCTGAGAAAGGTCAATACCAGGGGTGTTAGGCAACCTTCTAAGTCTTCCTTTCCTGGGGAATACTTGTAGAAGAACTGATCAAACATCCCAACGTGAGTGATAGCTGAAGTGATCTTTTAGTACATGCTGATTAGTCTCTTGACTGGATGAATTCCTGTCAGGCAGTGCAGTTCTACTGTATATGATATTCTCCGGATCAGAAACCTCAAAAGAGACAAAAGGAAAAGCATGAACTTTTATGACCCCTTTGTACGCGGAATGAACTCAGATATTCACGCACTGTGAATAGAGACTTACACTCTGTCCTTTGAATTACAAATACAGTGTTAAATAAAAGATACATGTGACAGAAGCCTGCAGAACAAACAGTCTTACTGCTCAGTTTCTCTGTAGGTCAGGCTGTTCTTCATATCCTCTCCTTCAGGTGTCTTTCTCTTTCATAGTTAGAAGGCTTTGTTCCATATCCTCAGATATTTACCTGAACGTCACATCCATTTGTATTTACAGGCAAGGTTGTCGCTCAGTCATCCCCCAACCTGTTATTGTTCCTGTGACAAATATAGCTATTCTCTGGCTGCATCTATATTGGTCTTATGAAAGAAAGATCGAGGAGAATTATTGCCTCAGAATATGGCTGAACTGAGCAGCTGAGGTTAAAAAAAACAACTATTGTATGAAAATGATTTTTGTTTGTGCCAAGCCATGCAGAAACAAAAATAATGAGGTCAGGAAATGTATACCTAGGTAAAAATAAAGAATAGAAGCTCTGTTTTTTTTTTTGTTTCATCCTACCCAATACCTACAATTATTCTCTTCACGTGGTGATTCATCATCATTATTAAAACGAATGAATGTGAGAATTGCTCTGCAGGTGCAAAAGATACACATGCAGATGACTACATAAGTGATCCCCTACAGGGTGAAAATGATGACGTCAAAGTCCAGGGTTAATGTTCCCAGTTCATGGAGAATCACATGGAGTGCACTGAATTGTAAACTCTGATCACGCCTGGTCAGAGTGACATCTTGGTACATTCGATTCTAGAGCAACAATAGCTAGACCGCAGCAAGTGTAGTCATTCACCAGTGCAAATGATAATAATTATGACACAGGTGGATTGCGTCACGTCAAAATCCAAATATCATTTTGAATTATATTTCCCACCTGGAATTGAGATGCAGTGAAATGCTATTTTAAACTTTCCTTAATTTCTTTTATTGCTTGTTTCCTTGTTTTTATGTGATCAACTGGGAATCAATAATCAAAGCATCTCTGATTGTCACATTAATGGTTCACCGCTGGTACAGGAATCTTAGTCAAGTTATTATGCAATAGTTTTTATTAAATTGCTTTTTTTGTGTCTTTGTTTTAGAAATGATGACTGAATTTTCATTTTTGGGTGAGCTATCCCTTTAAAACACACACACACACACACACACACACACACACACACACACACGAGATTTGATCAGTACAAAAAAAATAATGAATATTCATCACTGGAGGGGGGATGAGAAAAGCTCACTTGTTTTAAGTGCTTTTGTTCACAGGTTGTCTGTAGAGCAGCTCTGAGTTTGTTGAAGAGGAACCATGCCGTAAGAAAATAACTTACCATTAATTTAGGTTTAGAAAAAAAATTTCAAACTCTGTCTTATGTATTCCATGATAGAATTCACTGGCTATATATATATATATATATATATATATATATATATAGCCAGTGAATTCTAGCTTGGTCTTGCCCAAGTATTCCATTTAATTGAAGTGAGAGGCTTTTATTTTAATCTTTAATCAATTTCATGTCATATAATACAATCATCTGTTTAACTTCCCACTGAAACTTGAATTAAACAAGTCTTCTTTGACAGATACGGAGTCATGGTTACACAGAGAACACATTCACAGAGAGCATTTGCATTATTGTCATTATTAATATTCATAGTCATATTATTATTTTGATCCATTCATATGTGTTTCTTCAACCATCATAACAGAAACTAGAGCAGGACAGGCTGGAGTGGCCTCTGTGGTCTAAATCTAATGAGAAAAGCAGCTTCTTTGTTGAATAGCCTTGAAGGAATACGCTGCAAAATTCAAAATGATTCATTTCTGACATATTTATACATGTAATAATCCTGTTGTACTCGTGTGTGTGTGTGTGTGTGTGTGTGTGTGTGTGTGTGTGTGTGTGTTTGGAGCTTTAAATGGGAGCAGATAGAATATAGCTGCACTTTAAAATCCTGTGGTGAGCAATGGAGGTTTTGCTGCACGGACTTATTCTCTTGAGCTTCACTCAAGGGCATCTGTGACCATTAACTTAGATTAACTGTTCTTTACCTTGAAAAATAACGGAAATGAAAAGTTTCTTTGGTTATCTTTTATTTTTAAATTATTATTATTTTTTCAACTTAATGCAGCCATGATTTTTCCCACAAAAAATAGATTGCACAGATGCTGTGTGAGTTTTCAACATATATTAGGTGTAAATTTAATATAGCAATAACCACCATTGCTCACCCAGCTGCTAAAATGATGTGTAAGGTTACATTTGATTTTACTGTTTAAAAAAAACCCCACAAAAACCCCCCACAAAAACCCCCCACAAACACAGCAAACCTGCAGACGTCCTGTCCTCGCAAGGCGTGCTTCTTATTCCCTCACAACATTTTGATTTACTCCTCCATTATTGTTGTCAACCCCTCTTCACGTAACAACTGGAGTGATTTATCGGTGATGTACTCGCGCATGTCTGGTGGGGTCGACAGATTCCACATTGCTGCGAGTGTTCTGATTCATAAATCCTCACAGTGATGCAGCGAATGGTAAGTGAGGATTTTAAGATTTAACAGAGCTCGTTTCAGACAAGTGCTGCTACTAAATCTCTTTTGTGATTGTGGCTTTAATACATATTCATATCACATTACCGGGGAGTATTACAAGAATTGCCAGTAGGAGGCAAGAGGATAAAGAGACAAAAAGAGTGTTATTATGTAACAAGTACAAACATTGGTAGCAGAATGAAGGCAGGAGAAGTTGGTTTGACTGATATATATTTTTTTGTGTTGACAGGATTGAGGTGAATTATGGAAAACAACTCTAAAATCAATGATATGAAGGCCTTGTTTTGAGTCAGTCACTCATTCTCTGTCCCTGTAAGTCAGACATCCATCTGGACCAGAACAAGAACAGGTGGTGCCTCAGCAACCTTGGTCTTACGCCTCAGCAGATGAGTCAGTCCACTAAAGGATGGTGTCGCGTGGAGGAGGATCTCCTTGAGACCTGCCCGAAACTCTCGGCGAATCAAGCAGTAGAGCACAGGGTTGAGGCAACTGTTGGTGTGAGCCAAACAAACGGTTAGAGGGAAGGCGTAGGCCTGCGCGTTGTAGAAAGCCTTGCTGAAGGGCACAAGGTCAAACTTTATGAGCACCCCCCACAGTGTCAGGGCCTGATTAGGAAGCCAGCACAGGAAAAAGGACAAAACCACAATGACAATGGATTTAGTGACTTTGGAGCGGCGGCTTTGTCGACCCTGCTCGACCTCCGGGCCAGCAGTGCCTGCGATGCGTCTGTTGAGGATGAGGCGCAGTAGAAGCAGGTAACAAACTGTGATTATGATCAGAGGAATGAGGAAGCCCAGCAGGACCTTCTGCAAATGATATAAACCTAAAAGAAGCTGTGGATCCCAGTTGCCTGAGTCTGGGAAGCGCACCAAGCAAAGTTCTTCATCAGACACCTGGGCACTTGTGGAGTAGATGGCATGAGGCAAAGTGGCCAGCAGAGAGATGGTCCAGATGCCCAGGCTGGTCCACTTGGCCCTGACAGCTGCCGTCTTCCGGCTGTGCATCTTTAGTGCAGATGAGATGGAATAATAGCGTGCAACGCTCATCGCGGTGAGGAAGAAGACACTGGCGTACATGTTCATGGTGGTGACAGAACTGATGATTTTGCACATCACACGGCCGAATGGCCAGCGGAAGTCCAGAGCTGTGTCCACTGCCCAGAAAGGTAAGGTCAAAACAAACTGCAGGTCTGTAAAAGCCAGTCCCATCACAAAACAGTTGATGGATGATTGCTTCTGCCTGTAGCGTGAATGCAGCAAATACAGAGCGAGTACATTTCCTACCAGTCCAAGTGCACAGACTATGGAGTAGACACATGCTATCATCACACGTACCACCAGACTGGAAGTGTCTCCTTGATATTCCAGAATAGACTCCCTGGAGAGCAGCTGCAGCCAGCAGTGCAGCGACAGGTTGCTGCTGGAGCTTCCGCTACAGTTTCCAGTGTGGTCTGCAGGCTGCATTTGCTGCTCACAGGGCTCTGGAGCCAGAGTTTCAACTCCAGTCTCATTCAACTGCATGACTGTTCTCTCCTGATCACAAATCATCCTGCGCATCACACATGGTCAGCTGTGTGCTACAATTGAGAGTTGGTGGCATTTGGAGCATTCCTTGTTTATCAGTGTGAAGTTGTCTCCCACGGCGGTCCGGATACTCTCCCCTACCACGATTGTCCTGTTCTCCTCTTTCTACGTCTGCTCAGAGCTCTGTGAGCCGCGGACATTTATAGGTTCCAAGTGAACGCGCAAAGCTCAGCCGCGCGGGCGATGCTCCTCTTCATCAGGGGGGAAGATTGGACCAGAGCATATTCACGCTCTGATTGCCACCTTAAAGTCTCTCACGTCAGGGCTTCAGCTGATATATTTCTGACACTTCCTAGATAGAAATGTTTGTGCTCTGTCGGCTTTGAAGGAGCTTTAGAGAGGTGGAGACGATGGAATGCGTAAAAATGCAAGAGCGCAACAATGAGCCTCCCTGCTCTCTAGGATTGTGTGAGCCGTTTTTCCCCCCCGCACACAATACATGTTCAAAGTCCAAAGGACATCGTACGTATACTTAATTTGACCATAATATTTGCTTTCAACGAATTATGACTACAGGATTATAATAAACTGTCTGCTGAGATGATTAAACGGGGAAATTAGGTCAAGGGCATCATTGCCACAACGTCACGAAAATAAACCACTCATCTGGAGTACGCCACGAAATCAGGAATGCATTCAGCTCTAATCAGCTCACCTTGATTATTCTTAATAAATTAACAGAAAAAGAGGTGTTCTTCTTCTTCTTCTTAGAATAAGATAAAGACATATATGAATTTTTTCCCAGTCTGAAATATTGTATATGTGCCCAAAATTCACCAAAGAGAAGGAGAAAATATAATGGTCGCAAGATATATGTTGTTCTCATACTTTGATTTAATGAAATGACTAGTTACTTACATATAACAACATATCAAATTATGGTAACAGTTTATAACTCATTGGCTTGAATGACTCATATGAGAAGAAGTTGTTGCGGCCGTTAATCAAATTGTTGGAATGAGTTACATCGCTTTTCCACAAATTAATCAAATTGTGGGAACAATTTATATTTCGTGGCCACAAACCTGTTCCTCCCTCCCTCTTTTGCAACTCTGGGACTCGAAGAATGTCGCATAATCCTCAAAATGATTGTTTACTGAGATGTGCTTTGTTGCACACTCTGACGCACGATGTTCTGTGTGTCTAATTACAGACGTGATCGATAGTCACTCCCTGCCAGCTTGCACCAAATGTTGACACATACAAGTCCAAACCATTGGAGGTGCTGTTGTACTTTTTAGCAGTGAAAGACAGGTGGCTAAGAACACACACACACACACACACACACACACACACACACACACACACACACACACACACAGACACACACAAAATGGAAACAAAGTTGCCGGGTTAAAGTTGATGCAAGAAAATTAACTGGATTATATTATTTAATAACCATTCCTGTGAAGTTTTTGAACTAATTATACAGACATGACTGGATGAAAAAATAATCTGCTCTGTAATCCACTATGATCCATTTCCTGGCATTTTAACACCCGCTAAACCTCTCCAACGTTCCGACCCTGACAGCATGCCTGGTTTAATGTTCTAAATTCTCAAATCTGTGATGTAGAATTAGTGTGCGCAGCCCTCTCAGCACCTGACGTTTCAGAGGTTACACAACAAACCACTTTTTGACAACAAAGAGCTCCATGCTCGAGGGAAGGACACCACGTGCCATATTGCTTGTTTTGAAACATGTGTAACGCCGTCATGGTGAAAATAGACCAGCCAGCAATTTTTTTTTGTTCCACACGTTTTGTGTACCGAAGCGCTGTAACTGTATGAACTATTTACAGAGTAAGTGGTTAATTAGATAGACCCCATATCCCACAGTGCTGCCTGGGTGTTCCATCGGTGTGTCTCCCCCACCCCCCATGGTCAGCAACTGAGGTACTGACACTATGTTATGGTTGGAGGGCTCCAGCCGTGCTCATGTGAATGAGATTACAGTTTGTAACCTGCACCCTGGGGGGCTTCAAGAGTGTACATGGTGCAGAAACAACTTTTAGAGGCAAACATTTAGCAAGTAATCCACTAAATGATCCTCTATACCAAACTGCAACTAACGGCTCATTCTCCACCCTGCTGTTTTTTGTGACATCAAAGTGGAACATTAGGGAAAAACCTAGCAGGGGGAAGAGCCTAAAGCCCCTTTCACACTGCACCAAAAACGCGGGTGTTTGGGCACTCTGAAAGGGTCGACTCGGCATTTCCACCTGCGTCGTCCGACTCACCAAGCGACGCAGGTGTTTATCAGCCTGGCTCGCCTCGGCTCGGCTCGGCTGCAGTGTGAAAAAGGCAACCTGCATTGTCTCAGGTTTCACGCGTCCTTCCTGTCGCATCCTGATTTTGCCACTGTGCCGCCTGTCAGGCTGAAGCTCCGGGAAATAAATAAATAAAAATTGGGCTGGGCAGCGAGAGCTGCTCACTCATCTCTCAATGAAGTTTTGGCCTTTGCCATAACATCAGTTTTCCTGTTCATGTCCCCGAGACTCTACTTCAGTCTCCCACCACCCGGGCAACCCCAACGTGAACTGCGTAGGCGCGACCGTGTCTACAAACAACTTGTATCGCGATCTTCACATCTTTGTTATCGATCATGGCAGCGCACTGTCAAGATCGTGTCCGCGAGCTGCTCGCCATCCGCGGTGAACTGGAGATCCCGCGGCAGATTTCTGGAACCGTAAAGGACACGGTGATTTATGGGAACATCACCGGCATTTTGAGACACGGCGCACTTTTTTTGTGTAACGATGACGTTGTCAGCGCGTTGACGTACGCGAGAGAAAAACACAGGCACGCAGCCCCCGAAGCGGGAGCTCAGACACGCGTCTGCTGGAAGCTTGAATACGCCCTAATGCCGTGCAAACGCGGGTACAAAAACCTGCGCTGAGACGCGCTATTCGTTGTGAAAGGGGTATTACTGTTTATTTTTAGCAGGTTTACCATCTTTTGAATAACATGAAGAAATGCATATGCATACATTTTGATGCAAAAAAGTTACATGGGGCTTTTTATTTATTAATGAAAAGTCTCACAGGAAATGATGTTCAACCCCAATGGCCCTGTGTAGTTAAACAAAACATAGACACAGCCAGTAACACAGCACAAGACAGAAAGAGCTTTTGTTTTGTGACAAACTTACAATGTACAGCACACCACCTAAAGACTTTAGATTGTTACCCAGTGGAGGGTTTTTTTCAAGCTCTCAGCAGCGGCAGTCAGGCCCAGAGAAAGACAGAGAAGCAATCTTGTGACTGGATTGGCAACTATCAAATCTTGGTGGGGAAAGTGAAGAAGAAGGGATGCCCCTCCCTCGTTACCACCACTGAGAAGCCTTCACTCCTTTCTAACGCACTGCTAAGACAAGAACATTTAGTCTTTGACGGTCCAGTCATCCTGCATGACAATCATTAAAAAAAAAGAGAGAATGATTGGAGATATGTGGCTGGGTGGCTGTGTGCCTGCAGGCCTGACCGAAGGCCTCTTCGAATTAATAAACAGTTTATCTTGAACACTGAGAATATTTTGATAGAATCCACTTCAATCTCACATTGAAGTGACAGCCAGAATCCCCTTCAGAGAAATTGTATTATGGGGCATGTGTCATCTATCAGGCTGATGGCTGGTGCAGGCGTGCATATGCAACACATCCTCCAACCCAAACAATCACATGGATCTGTTCGTCCCAGCTCTCACATACCTCAGATCAACATGTTTGCTTCACATCCACATGACCAGTCAATGCTTAAATAATTGTTTTTATGATATTAGGGTTCTAGATCACCCAGATAGGTTTTAGCACAGAAACACTTACAGTGATGCTTGATTCAAAATGTCTGTTTTGCCATTCAAAGACTCATAAACTGTGACTCCAGAATGTAGAAAGAGCCAGACACATACATTTAGCTTGAAGCTATGGCCAACTGACGGCTAACAACAGTTACAGCTACAAACAAACAAACAGCAAAACTGTCAAAAACATCTGTTTAAAAAATTCTCATGTGCATTGTTTGGCATCTTTATGTGCATTTATGTAATCTACGGAGACCAGGAGGTGGCATGAATGAATTTAAGAAATTGCATGTCGGTTTAATTAGACACTTCTTTAAATTCTAAATGCAGAAATTTCTCATGAAATCCTATATGAATCATTCATTTAGTTGTTCTGTTCTGTCCATCCATCCATTTTCTTCCGCTTATTCCTGTTAATTCCGGTTGCGGGGGGGCTTTTTTACATGTGACAGTTCTGAGTGGCGAGTGGAGCTCCCTGGTCTGGGATGACGGAGTGGGAGATTACTGAAACCTGTGTGTGCCCCCTGTGTGTGTGTGTGTGTGTGTGTGTACGTATATATATATATATATATATATATATATATATATATATATATATATATATATATATATATATCCATCGTCATGTTCTGCTTATTCCTTACTAGTAAGGGTCGCGGGGGGGCTGGAGCCTATCCCAGCATCTACGGGCGAAAGGCAGGGTTCACCCTGGACAGGTCACCAGTCCATCTCAGGACCAACACATAGAGACAGACAACCATTCACACTCACAGTCACACCTACAGTCAATTTAGAATATCAATCAGCCTCGTCCTCTCTTGATGTCTTTGGACTGTGGGAGGAAGCTGGAGTACCAGAGAGAACCCACACAGGAACAGGGAGAACATGGAGACTCCACACAGAAAGATCCCGCACCCTTCTTGCTGTGAGGCCACAGTGCTAACCACTGCACCACCGTGCAGCCCGTATATATATATATATATATATATATATATATATATATATATATATGTGTGTGTGTGTGTGTGTGTGTGTGTATGTATGCATATACTCACCCATCCCTCTGCCCCTGATTCAGTGCATTTCTAACATGCTACCCTACATCTAAGATGGCTGACCTGAGGTGCAACATACTTTTTACTTTACTGTTTGTTTAGTTTCTTAATTTGCTGTTTAACAGATCTGTCTTCAAATTAACAATAATAACTAAACAGATACACTATGTTGCTGTCTTTGACACTTCAGTGAATTAACATTTTAGCTCCTTAACTGAAGTACTGTGAGATTATGCCAAACTAATTGAAGTGGGGGGAAAAAATTGAATTAGAAAGTTCTGTATGGATTTGCATTTCATTAAATCCGCCACATATTGTTAAGCACTGAAAGCTAAAAATAAATAACTGGCACAAGTAGATACAATTAATTTTGTAATGCAAATGAAGGAAATTTCATTTATTGATGACAAACTAGTCCACTGGAAAGGGGCGGCATGGCTCAGAGGTAGAATGGCCGTATAGCAACTGAACGGTTGATGGTTTGATCCTCACTTCCCCGGTGACCATGCCCAAGTGTCCTTGAGCAAGATACTGAACCCCTAACTGTTCCTGATGGCCCTGTGACAGACTGGACTGAAACTGGGAGACGGTTCAGGGAGATCCTGGGTAGCGCGGGCCTGTGTGGGCCTGGTTGGGGTAGAATGCCACTTCTTGCCTTTCTTTCCAGCAACTGTAGGATGTGTGCGTTGGGATAGTTGCTTGAGAGCACCAAATCTTTAACAAGTCTCACCGGTTATACATCAAGTTGCTGGAAACAAAAACAACAGAACTACATTTAGAAGGGCGAAGCTGCATCTGTATGTACCACCATCTTGCACCTGCAGGATTTTCACTTTTGACTACAATGTATATTGCATATATAAAAGGGGCATGGGCAGTAAATAAATGAGAGTTGGGCCACTTCAGTCTCTGTGTAGGGCAACTCTCTGTAGTTAAGTGCAAGTCTACAAGGATTGAGCCATCCACAAAGGAGATAAGTGGGCTAAGATGGACGGACAGAGATTTCTTCATTTTATAGTAAAATAAATACAAAAATCAATCCTGGAACTCAATAAGCAAGTAAACAGAGCAGAGATATGTGTCAGGTTATGCTGAAGAAAGACCCAAAAATGAAGAGGAGGCGGTATAAGAAGAACAGAAGATCTTTAATGATCAGAATCAAATTAAAATGAAGCAGATTCAGAAAAAAAACAGTATGCAAAGATGCAAAACAGGTGTGGAGACATCAAGATCTGACAAAGAATAGACTCAGACACCAAACTAAAAATCAACAAATGACACAACAAACAAGTGGGAGAATGCTCAGGCTGATCAGTGAAGAGACAGTAGGAAGACGGCTGTGACTGACGAGGAGCAACAACCTGACAAGACACAGGAGGGAAGTGCTTTCAAAGTAATACAGGAACTGACTAGAAACACAAGAGAATCCTCAGAGCAGTAGAAAACGAATGCAAAACTACAACACAAGAGTAAAAATGTTCAAACTGAGTCCATAAATTAATGGCGCTGTGTCGAAAATCCTGCTGATATAAGAGACACAGCTGGAAGGGGAAAACAGTCTAACTGAACAGAGGATCTGACTGTAAGAAACAACTGGTCTCAAATAATGGCAGGGCTAATGAGACAGTGAACAACAGGTGGTCAAATATGAGGGCAGGAAGAAGGGTGTATTGACGAGGATCCATTGTGTAGCGGTGGGCATGCTGGGCTCTGAAGTCACTAACCTGAACTGGTATCTCACAGACAGACCGGAGTTGTTTCCCATGCTGTTTTGGCAAGAGACAGAGAGACAGGCATCTCTCTGTCTCTGCCTCTCTTTTACACACACTGAGCTTTTCATACACAAACTAAATTGCTCTTAAAACAACAGAAATGGGACTGTCACAGATGTCAAACATACCAATCTATTTTAAAGTCAAGACACCCCCTCTGAGACAGTCTGTGGGTGAAGGAGTTGATTTTTAATCGTACTGATTTTATCGATGTATCCCAGACTATCGTGGTATAAATATAAATTAACTCAGTGTTATTGGAGCCAACTACCAATTTTCTGTGAAAACCCGACTTTGCGTAAATAATGAGATCATCAGTGATAAGTTGTATGTTTAATTTAGTGTATAAATCATGAGTGTAATATTTTGATGATGGAGAATGCTTCCCATACAAGTGAATAAAAGGAGTTGTGATACCCCCCCTCCCCCATTTCAACCATGGATTATTCCTCTGAGTAGAGAAGAATTGTTCAAATGACCTCTTTGAATGTGCCGATCAATTTTACATTTTCAAACATCTTAATAACGTGACTGGTCCCAAAGCTGATTAAAGTACTCCCCCCTGATCACAGTGAGGTGTCTGCATGTTACTGCAGTCAACCTGCCTTCAGTCCTGACATGGTGATCAGAGGCAGACGTAATTGTACTGACTTGTAGACATCTTCACAACGCCTTGAGAATTTATTCAGATTTCTCCTTCCACGGAGGTGTGAGCTTTTACAGGAATTGACTGCTATGTCAGAGGTAATTCGATTTTTCCCTCATGAAACACCGGCAACAAAAACAGCTCTATCCAGCCCTGTGTAAATACACTCCACACTAATGTTCCATTACGGAACGTATTTCTGGTACAATCGATGTGACAAGACAGCTGCTGTTTTATGCATTTGGTAATCAGTGTCTTCAATCAAGGATGGACAAATGTGAAAACTGTGACAATAAAGAGACATTTTTGTGACAATTACATGAAATCTCTTACTACTTATATGCCTCTGAAGGTCTGGCACATGACTCTTTAATCCATTTAAGCTACTAGCTATTCTCTATTTGTAATGTTAAAACTGTGTAATACTGTGACACCAAACAATTAAATCATTCATGAAAGCATGTGCCAATTAAAGTGAAAGACATGGACAAGCCCACCAACGCCGACGGCTTTAATAGGCCGTGCACCAGTATAACCAGTCGGCTAGACTGAGTTTTCCTACTTTGTTGGACATTATATATGTAAAAAATGAATGAAGGGGCTACATAACGTATTTACTTCCTTTCTCCAACATTGACCTGTACCTTTGTATTATCTATGAAGTCAAATCCATTGGAGTAGGAGTTGCAGTGCATTTTTCTGTTGCCTTGGAAACTGCTAATCTTTTCACCAAATAATTCATTTCATAGTTAAATTAATTCTCTCACAAAATAATGAATGCTCAATTCTTTTTCACAAAGACATGAAGTAATTACCACAATCGAACAGCAACCAGACTGTGGCTCGTGTCAACGTCTTAATATTCCAACAAGTCAAGCACAAATTCATGGTGGGTCACAGGTTTTTAGCAATTCAAGTTAAATGTTAACAATAGAACTACTGGATAAATAGAGATGTATAAATATTGTGTGTTAAGCAAAGTTTTGTAGGAACTGCCTTAAAGTATTTATGTAACACAGCATTCTACACAGTGTCACAGACCGTCATCATTATTATTTCCTGTCCTGATGTGTGTGTCTTGCAGGTCACGGCCTCTGATATTTTGAGGAGGAAGACGATTAATATGTGTCATCAAGACTGTATTTGAATTAGTGGCAGTTAATACTAACGATAGAGTAATGTGAGTAAAAAGGTTCATCCAGTTCACTCTCAAAATTTGATGAAATTGAACTTTACACAACAGTTTTTGTATAATTGCATTTCATTAATCTCATATTATTCTTGTAAAATGGGAATCAGAGCAGTGGGAGCAGTTTTGGATATCACTCCTCCGCCTCAGTGTGATGAAAAGGGAACTGATCCATAAAGCCAAGCTCTCAATCTACTGGTCAGTCTATGATCCTGGTCATAAAATATGGGCCTTGACTGAAAGAATGAGGTCGCGTAAACGAACAACAACAACAAGCAAACTCTAAATGGGCTTTCTTGGGAGGGAGGCTCGCATACCCCTCAGTAATCCTTGAGTAGAGCTGTTGCTCCTTTGCGTGAAGGAGTCCGTTGCACTGGTTCTTGCATCTTGCTAGGATGCCACCTGGGATACAGTACAACCTTCCTAGGGAGGTGTTCCAGGCAGCTGGGAGGGGTCTGCAGGACAGACCAAGGACGAGGTGGAAGGATGACATCACCACGCTGGCCTGGGAAAACCTCTGGGCCCTCAAGTCAGAGCTGGTCAAAGTGATTGAGGAGAAGGAAGTTTGAGTAACTGCTACCTCTGCAACCTGACTCAGCTGAAGGTTGCTGGATGATGGTGGTCCGCCTCTGTGATGCGTGCCCATCACAGTGTCCTCGACCAAAAGTTGTCTTGAAGAATCCAGCGATATTGCGCCAGGAATGAGCATGGGATGGACGACCATTCATAATGCATATGTACGGTATCAAAAATGTTTTTAGTCGTCAGTTGTTGTCATTTCTGTGGTTCTGTGGATCTGCTCTGTCAGTCCGACCACCCTAGGAGAGGGATGAGAGGGATGCCAGCACTCTGTTGAGGATTCTGCCTCTTCCTGTGTCTTTGGAAGTGTTTGCTTATCTTAACTGAAGGACAGACAATGTTGCAGTGATTGTAAAGCCACTTGTGGTAACTTCTGATTTGTAACTTTGGGCATTATAAATAGAATTTGTTTGATTAATTTAAACTGAAAAGAGAATTCCTCCAGGCAAAAGCTATTGGATCCTTAAAGATACTGCAGCTGCGTGTTTTTAGTTTAGAAAGATCATAAAGCTCCCACCTAAAAGATACAGGAAAACACCAAACAAGCCAACAATAAATCCTTCATTGTCTCTCTGTCTCTTTATAGTGTGAGATATTGATTGCGCTCTCAGGCTTGGCAAAGAGGTGTTGTGATTCCCTCTTTCATTGAAATTAGAAAAACAATTTCATTATTAAGAGAGTCTGAAGGTGCTGGGGAAGACGTAATTCACAAAGTTCACCCGGGCAGCAGCGCACTTTGAAAGTTGAGTGCCATTTGTAGATTAAAAAAAAGGTGGGTTTCTTTTTTTCCTCTTTGATAGACATTCAGACATCCCATCATTCCACTAATGGCCAACCAAACCCAGCAGGAGCTCATCTTTCCCGGTTCTATGGAGATTTAGGTAATCAAAGCGATGGCATGAAGATGGTGATCAGAGATGCTGGTTAAGAAACTTTCACAATATTTAAAGAAAAACAAGACTGAGTGAAATAAAAGAGGACACACGATGACATGTTACATGACCGTACTCTGTTTAGGCTGAAAAAAACATTATAAATATAAATACGTCATGTTCGTAAAGATATTGGATTTCCGATACGCAGATGAAAACCAAGCCAAAAACAAAACCGGATATCATTAAATCAAGCCATCGCGGTTCATTGTTTTTGTTGTGATTGGAGGAATGAAAGCGTCTGGCCAGGCAATTCTCTCATTGATCACAAAGAAAAATGAAAGTAAGATGAGAATACAGAATTAAAAAAATCTTATATGGATTGTTAAATCAACTTTATGTCATGGTTATTTTACTCTTAATGAGCTGATATCTTAATGAACCAACATGGTAAATTGTTATTTTTTCTTTATGGATTCATCTTGTTTCACAAGAATGACGAAATTCGTCACTCGGGCCCAACACACTCCCTCGGGGCGTTATCGTCATGATGGCTTCAGTGGCGTTTCAAAGCAGAATCACTGAAAGAGAAATGTAGAAAATTCCTTGACTTTCTCTGCTGTAAAAGTCTGATAAGTGGAGACTTCTAACTCGCTCCTCCATAAATTATAGTGTGACTGAATTTCTTTATTAATTTCCATTCATTGTCTTTTACCACAGGAGCTTGTTTTTCTCCTGCTAAACCTTGACCTTATTCTGCAGCCAATCACCAATGCTAGGTTTTTTTTTATGGTTCTGTAAATGTTGACCCTGAAAAGACTGTAGCTGATCAGTTCTTATTGTGCTTTTGCATAAACATTCATACAAATATGATGTGGAGTTTTCACGTAGTATTTTGTTGACCATTGCTCTGAGATTCTGGATAACATGGCGCCTGAAAATGTTGACACGACAGGGCTGTGGGTCCCCAATAGCTGTTCCTCGGTCACATGATCCTTCCTCGGTGGGACGGATCTTTCCTTGTATTTTTGGGACACTGCATGAGTTTTGACATTGCTTCTTTCAGTTACACCTTTGCACTTGCCCATTTAGAATCCTCATCTAATCAGGGAAGGGAAAAGTACTAGGGAGGAACCACAAACAAACAGGAAGAATAACATTGTTGTCCCATATGTGGCAGGCCTTTCGGAGAAATTTAGGAGGATTTTCTCCCAACATTACATCCCAGTTTACTTCAGACTCACCAACACCCTCAGACAAAAACTGATCCATCCCAAGGACAAAACACCCCCACACAAGATGAGCTACGTCATGTATGCAGTACAATGCAGCAAGGAGTGCGATGACTTGTACATCGGTGAGACTGAACAACCAAGCCAGAAACGCATGGCACAAAACGGGAGAGCCAGTACCTCTGGTCAGGACTCAGCTGTTCACGTGAACCTAGAAGAAAGGGGTCATTCAATTGAGGACACCAACATTCACATTCTGGACAGAGAGGCAGATGGTTTTCAAAAGGTGTCAAAGAGGCCATCTATGTTCTTGTTGAGGGACCCTCGCTGAACAGAGGTGGGGGCCCACGACATCACTTATCAGCTACTTACAGTGCTCCTTCGAAATCCCTCACCAGGGGATTTAAACACCATCCCCATCGAAACCCTGATGACCCCAGTCTCAGGGTGGGGGTTAACGACTCTCGACGAGCAACTCACCTGGCCCTTTGTGCTTTAGATGACTCACAGGCTGGCGGGCGTGCTAACGACAATCTGGCCAAGCCCCCAGGTGACCCCCTGTGGTTAAATACCTGGATTTCCTCATTTTCCTTCAGAACTGAAGAAGCCTCTTGGAAAAGAGGTGAAATGTCATCCTGTTGCCTACACCCGACTCTTAAGCCGTTTTCAGACTCAAAGACCAACAAATTCCTGTAGCGGAGTATCTGGCTTTTTGGCAACGGGAGGGTTAGTCTAGTGGCACATCCTGATAACATGTCACACGAAATGCTAGGCGTGTCCAATGACATATAGCCCATGCTGCATGACGTATAACCTGTGCCTTGTTGTGAGGGAAGTCACGTTCTGACATCCTCCTGGCCAGACTTTCCAACAAAGGCTTTCACTGTTCCTCAAATGTTCTGGTGAATGACATCCTCTGCATGGATGCTGAGTAGCTCGCGGATCCCTGTATCTCCCCAGTTGGCCATCTTCCAAATTTTCTAGGTATCTTAAACTTGGAACTCGCAGGTGACATTTTTCTTGCCGCTCTCCCTTGTACGCTAGTGTTGTTGTGATTCTCACTAACGCATATCACATTAGTGAGGGTTAGGGAATTTGGCATCACATGTTTTGATTTTATTTCTGTGTTATAAGCCCGTTTCATTATAATCATCTTTGTGCATCAGGAGTAATTTATGCATGTTGTCGTCAGTAGGGGGCAGTGTTGTCAGTTACTCGCCTTCAGCACCCTCTTTACGACAGTGCGGGTCTCTTTGCAGCCTTTCTCTGTCTGCTGAGCGAGACAAATGAGCAAATGTGAAGTCATTTATTTCTCCTGTTATCAGGTTGGTGCAACCGTACTTTAAGTTAGTTATTGCTGGTATACCATGTCAAAATGTGGGTGAACGGCAGACTACCCAGAAAACGGGTTGTGGTAGTAAGATACAAACATACTGAAGAGGCTAAAGCAGTAGCATGTTCAGCTGAGGGGCGGGCGCCGCTTGATCCAGTTAGGTTAAGTTTTAGTTTTGGCTCCACAGACATCCTTGAGGATCTCATGTTGTTCTAAATTGTGTAAGATGGGTTAAAATATGACAAGAAGTTAGAGATAAAAAAAGCGGTCATTTCATGTTGTATTGAAAGGTTAAAAATGAGTTAAAAGTTGTCAGCTCATGCAGTGGGAAAGAGAAAAACAAAGGGACTCAAGTTAGAACAGGAAGCTCGTATGAGTTACATAAATAGTAGCGGAAGCCATGTTTTATTTTAAGGTTAAAATGGTAACAGTGGTTACTTGGTTTTGGTTTGTTGAATCAGTGGAACTGTTAACTCAGTTATGAGACTGAAGGTAAAGGTATTTTATTGGCAACTAAACCGCTACTATTTAAAACAGAATACATGCTGAATGTGCAAAATGTGGAAAGTATTTTTGTAATAGATAGAGAAAATGTATGTGTAAAAGTAGTGACCATGCAACAAGAGGGTTGATATTTTTATTTGTTTAATAAAACAGTCTTTCTCTGTCTGCTGAGCGAGACAAGTGAGCAAATGTGAAGTTGCCCGGTCTCATTTATTTCTCCTTTTTTCAGGGGTATAAACTGTTAATGTGTGCCTGCCGGTATTTGTTACATTGTCAGTATGTTTTGCTGTGTTTTTTTTTAAAGTTCCGCTGAATAGGGATGAAAACTCAGTGGCAGAATGGGAGGACTGTTCAGATCAAACTCTCTCAGGCCAAAAGACTGGGGTCGGAGGAAGGTAAATTGGCGTGACCCTTGCCTCACCTTAGTGAGAACTTTGTTCTTTTATAGTATGCATCCACTACATCTTATTCATCAGTTCATCAATATTTTTTAAGAAATATATTGTTAATTGTATTTTCCACCTCTTACATTTATTTACAAGATACAGGTATGAGCCTGTTGCCAAGGTTTAAATACTTAACTATGTTTTCATAGAGAGCAAAGTTTGAAGACCAGCATCCAGGTCTCGTATCAGACAGAGGTGAGTAGACTCTATAGTCTGAGAAAGATGAGATCCTTGAAAGTGGGCACCAGGATATTGGAATTCTTCTATCAGTGTGTTGTTCCCAGCACTCTGTACTTTGCTGTAATCTGCTGGGGGGAGCCGCTGACACCGGCAGACTTCCTGATTGGGCACTTTTGAAGTTCTGTAATTTGTGTCTTCGTAATTCTAACCGTCCCCTCCAAAACCTGCTGGATCACTTTAGCAGACATGTTTAGCTTTTCCACCCTAAGAACCAAAACAGGAAATCAGTCCTGCCCAGAACAATATCTGTATGATTCATCAGTGTCTTACAGAGAAATCTCACAGCTCTCAGCTTTATTGATTGAGGCTACCTTAAAACAACCCTCTGCTCTTCAATATGTTTTACAAATCCTCATCCTCATCTAACTTGAGTCTTGGCCACTTTTATTATGCGAAGATTGGCATCTTATGAATCACGTCCTGAGTCCTCTGCTGTACTCCCTTTACACGGATGACTGCATAGCCGCTCACAGCTCCAACATCATCTTGAAATTTGCGGATGTGGTAAGCCTGATCTCCAGCAACAACGAGACAGCCTATCTGGAAGAAGTGGAGCTGCTGTCATCATGGTGTAAGGACAACTACTTGGACCTGAATGTCTCAAAGACCAAGGACATGGTGGTGGACTTCAGGAGGGAGAAGCAGAGGATCCACTACACACCACTCACGTTCTACGGGACCCCGGTGGAGAAAGTGAGTAGCTACAGGTACCTTGGAGTTCACATCTCAGAGAACCTGACATGGTCTACACACATCACCACCCTAGTGAAGAAGGCAAGGCAGCGCTTGTATCACCTCAGGCAGCTGAGGAAATTCAAGATCTCCACTGCGCTGCTGAAATCCTTCTACTCTGCCACAGTAGCCTCTGTGCTCTCTGGGAGCATCACTGCCTGGTACGGCAGCTGCAGCTCCCAGGACAGGAAATCCCTTCACAGAGTGATCCGGTGCGCCGAACGCATCACCAGAACTGCACTCCCCTGCCTCCAGGACATCTACACCAGGCGGTGTAGGTCCAGGGCAAATCGGATCATTAAGGACATTCACCACCCCAACCACAGAATCAAATCATACTCATCACATTCTGCATCTTTTGCACTCTGCATCTTGCAGCCCAGCACCTTATTACTCACCTGTTGTATCTGTTTTTTTTGCTCGGGTCCCCTACACACTGCAAATTGTTTATAACTTCCCACTTATTTTGAACAGTTCTTCTTCTTATTATTATATTATTATTTTCTCTCTCTTTACCTATTTTTTATGTACATTTTCGTGAATATGTCTGCATTTCTTTTTTTCCCTTGTATATTGTCTTTTTTATCATTATTATATTTTTTGAGGCTGGTCAGCTCTTGAATCCCAGTTCCGGGCGTCAGGGGCTGCCAGATGTTTATTTAGTTTGAAATACTTTTAATAATTTTAATTAGCTGTTTGCTACTTGCACAGTTGCCGGAGTGTTGCGATTTTCATTTCACTGCTGTTGTACATGTACAATTATGCACGTGACGAATAAATGTCTTGAGTCTCTTGAGTCTTGCTTTGTTTTGTTAAAGTGATGGATTTTAGATGTTTCTCAATCATGCAGATATTTCCCATCTCATTAGTATTTCTTTTGCTGCTTTTACTGTGAAAAAACCCCCCATTTTGACAGCTAAATAGATCAAGACTAATGACCAATAGGTCAATAAGATAATGTGTTGAAGGCATCCTATGATGACATCATCTATTATGTCTTAAAAGGATCTTGTAGCTGTGTGTGTGTGTGTGTGTATACAAAAGAAATGTTCAGTCTGAAAGGCAATACATTGCTTGTGCCCACAAATTGTACCAAATCCTTTTATAAATATTTTTTCATACGTAAATAACTGCAATTAAAACTTGAAGTCATTTTCTACAGGGGATGATGATGTCATAACACAAGTGCTTGTTCAGCCCCCCTCCTGCCCCGCAGAAGTTCAGTCTTACCATTGAAAATGTCAACCTGAGTGTGTCGGGCAACTAAATGTGTCATGAAATTCAGGTCCAAGTAGATGAAGAATACTTGTATTCCATCACTTTGTGCAATCGTTTCTCCTAAACCAGACATGACAAGTCGAGCAGACACAAGCCGTCTGTGTACAGTGGGTAAATATATCAACGTGTCAATAATTGCTTCAGAAGTCTGACTCAAGAGATAGCAGGTCATCTATCCCACCTTTAGCATAGTTTTCTTCCTCTCTCACTGTAAAACATTCAACCTGCTGTATTTGTCCTTTGAGAGATTGCTTGTCTAGACATTTGATCATAGCACTCCAAGCATAGCCATTCAGGGACATATTCAGTGTAGTGGCTTTTTAATTATGAAAAGATATAAAATAAGGAAGGAACAAAAACATGCATCTGGAGAATTTGGACACACAAATCTCTTTTATCATATTTTTTATTTGAGGCTTTTTAAATGCATGGATAATTTGAAAGACTTCCAATCAATTCCTCGATGAAAACGTGCTTTTAAAACCCAAAACACTTTAAAACAAAAATTATCAGTTGAGATCAAAACTATGTACACCAGACGGTTAGACTTTTGCCCCATCAGTTTCAAACGCTCATTTCACTGGCATTATATCAGGGCTGGAAAGCAAGCGACACACAATTCATCTTGACAGGCAATTCAAGTTAACATTCAAATCTGAATGCTGCTATAAAACATAAAAAACAGGCACACAAAGACAGCATATATATTAAAGTCAACGCAGGAATGATTAAATACTAATTTCCATGTAAACAGCAGTAATGAATAATTCCCTGTTCTACCATTAGGAGGATGACAATTTAGAGAATTCATGCCGAGATATTTTCCATCTACATGTCATCAGCATGTGGTCGCAGCTGAGCAGAGCGCTGGGGATCCAAGGTCAAAGTAGCTATGTGACCCGTGATGGGATTGACATGGAAATGGCTGTTTCTTTCATCATGGCTGCTGTTTTGAGACACAGGTTCTGATTCTTGGTTCACCTTGAGCTTCCCCATCATCGATGCAATTTCCAATCTCAGGTCTCCTGGGACATGTTGGTGGAAGGACTCTGAATCATCCTCAGTCGAGGATCGAGGCTCAGTGACATGCAGCACACGGGAGGCCTGGATGATCTGCAGGGAGCGTGACTGGACTGTGTGACAAGGATACACCATGTTTAAGCAGCTGTGGACACGTAGTTCTCCATATTATTCTGCTTTTGTCAATTTGTTTTTCTTCACTGAAGTTGCTAAAATGCCTCACTTTCCCCGCTGACCATGTCAAAGTATCCTTGAGCAAAATACTGAACCCCTAAATGCTCCTGAAGGCCCTGTAACCGACTGGTGACCTGTCCAGGGTGAACCCCACCTCTCCCCCAATGTCAGCTAGGATAGGGTCGGCCCCCTGCATCCCTTAACAGATAAGCGACATAGAAAATGGATGGATGGATAAATGAATAAAAGTGACAGCCTTGTGCCCATTGTTTCATTCTTTATTAAAGCTTGAGTGCACCTATGTAGCTCTTGACAGCTATCATTTAATAACGGTGATGCTAATTCTTGCCTCTCCATCCAATGACTCTGCTGTTAAAAGTTAACAGCAAACACTCAGAGGGGTGAACACGCTGTGAGACTGCAGGAGAGAATCTTTCAGGTCTGACGTCACTTAATAAGCTATTCAGCTGTGACAGAGTGGTGCTTGATTAGTTGGCATGTGGGTTAAGCTACTTTTATGCTAAAGGTTACTTACTTCTGACTGGGCTGAAGTCTCCTTGGCTGACTTTTGCGTCAGATAATGGCTTGAGGCTGGGGAACAGGATTAGGGAGAAGGACAGCAGAAGCACCTTGAAAGAGAATAAAACAGTCAAATGTGGGGGACAGAGTTAAATAGAAAATGCATTTCAAATAAATATGGAATTTGAGTCAAAGAAAGGAGGTGCATATATGTTTGACATTGTTGAACTTCTGCACGAGTGGTGGTAGCGCATGGCCTCTTTGAGCTCAGTAGAAGGAGGAGGCATAGGCTCCCGTTGAGGAGATAATGCAGGCTGTGATTGGGGACTGTGAATCATTCTTATTTATTCAAAGTTCAAAAATCCCTCTCCACTCATGTAGCCTCCAGTCTTGGACTTTATTTCACCGTCAGGATCAAAGGAATAAATGCCCTCTGTTAAAACATTTTACTCTTATGTATAACTTTTTGTGGTGTCCTTGTCTTTCTATCTAGTCTGTGTCCATACATCTTGAGTGTCCTTGCTTTCTCTCTGTTATAATTGTTGCTTTTTGTCTGGCCGTGGGGGTAAACTTTTTTATGGTCTAACACACACACACACACACACACACACACACACACACACACACACACACACACACACACACACACACACACACACACACACACACACACACATACCAGTACACATGTCCTAGTCTGGGCTGGCTTGTTAGATGTATTCATGACCAGAACCTGGAGCCTACGCAACTGTTCCAACAGTGACCTAGAAGGAAGACAGAGGAAAAAGAGAAAAAAAGAGGTGATGAACAAATAGGGATGGAAAAGACAGAGAATTAAATGGATTAACAAGAGCTTGAGGGAAATGGACTCCATTTTATATAGCACTTTTCTACCTTGGCGGCACTCAAAGCGCTTTACAGTGTCATCTCATTCACTCACTGCTGGGGAAGGCTGCCATGCAAGGCGCCAACCTACTCATCAGGACCAATTATGGGTTCAGTATCTTGCTCAAGGACACTTCCACATGGTCACCAGGGTCGAGGATCGAACCAGCGACCCTTTGGTTGCTAGACGGCCACTCTACCCCTGAGCCATGCCGCCCACGAAAAGGACGGAAAGGCAAGATGCTAAAGGCAGTTTCTAAGAATGAAAGATGTCATTTCAAAAGCTGCCATCGTTGCTGAGATTACAGAGGATGGAAAAGTCTAAATTCTTACATGTTACATTTCTCCAGCTGCGACACTTTCCTCTGCAGTTCTTGGTTATGTGCATTGCATGCAGCCATCCTGGAGAATACACAGAGGAAGAGAAGCATGGAGCAGGTCACAGCAAATTTATACAGATAAAACAATTTAAACTTAATTAATCAAAAGTTTTTGTTAAAGCCCCCTAAACCTGAGAGGAAACAGATCTCCCTAAAAATATGCAGGAAATGTCCACGACCTCTCAACGCCAGAATAGAGTGAAGGAGCACATTGGTTTACCACAGATACAACAAAATTCTGTCAGAATCTGGACCTGGAAGACAGGTGTCTCTATTTACTAACCCTAAAATGGTGCTTTACCCAGAAAGTTACTTACATGTTGGCGAACATGTAAGAGCCCACAAAGACTTTTTTTTTTTCCTCCTGGACTCCAGAATTCAGAAATACATTCAATGAGCCCCAAATACAGAAAAATCCATAATTTCGCTCAGCACATTTCCACCACTGCGCCGATAGAAGTTTTTTTTTTCTCCCCAAAGTGCTGTAAAGTGATGGATTACACGTCAGAAGGACTTCACATTTCAGCAATTCCATTTTGAAAGGTTATTCGGTGGCATTTTTGAAGTATACACGTGTGGAGACATGACTACAGCAGTCCAGAGCAAGACACGAGGCTGGGCTATCTGGATGACACGTGACTTTCATTAGGCTCTGAAATGAAATATGCTGCCTGGCAGCTGTAAAAGTCATCAGCCAAGAAACTGTAAGTCTGCTTTGTTCAATGAATAGCAGCAGTTGGGAGTGTACTGAGTGGGATACTTAAAACATCTAAAGCATTTCCACATTTCTTGCCACATGCCTGTATTCAACTCTAACCTGCTCTCTAGTCCATCGACGTACTCTTTCTTCTTCTTCCGGCTCTCCTGGGCAGACTGCTTATTACGGATCTTTCGACGTATTTTCTTCAGAATGCTTTCTTCAGACTGAAAGAAAAAAAATGACGATGTCATTTAATGTTGAATTCCTTCAGAAAAGATTGCCATGGCAGCTGCTTATCATTGTTTCACCATCAACACTGGCAAAAATGCACCTTTGTGAGAGGTAGCTGGACGGGGAGAGTCAGCCCTTCCTTCGCTAAAAGCTTTTTCTCATCCTCATTGAGAATCAGTTCTTGAATGGACTGTTGCAAAGGCTGCGGGGGCTGCTGGAGAGATATGAATTAAAAAAAAAAACGTCATTACTGCTGTTTCATTAAACTTTCTCACTGCCTTCGCGTCTGTTGGACCTCCATCTCCCAGGAAGGAGTTAAACTAGTCCCTGCAGGTCACCCACATCTCTTTCATTTCATTGCAATACCGCCAAGAAAATACACCATGAGAATGTAAGTTGTATTTGACCACTTTCTGGCTCATCTTGTAACACTGCTCTGCTGAGATGGGATTGATATCAGGAGTGCTTGGAAATTGGAACCATAGCAAAGTCCAACGTATTTAGTAGTGTAGTGGCATGTAATCTGTTAATATTACATGGCAGCACCACGGATACGCCAATGAGAATCATTTTCTTTTTGGTGGTTGCCACATGATTTCCAAGGAGTCATGCAACAGGTGGGAGTTACTGCGGTGAAAGCGCGAGCAGGTCTGCATCAGGTGGCAGGTTGGTACAGTGGCGATCGACGGAGCTGCTCAGGAGGAGACGAATCATGTAAGAGTCTCACTTCAAGTTTCCACACGTAAACCAAGTGTTATTAATCATTTCAAGAAGCTGGTTGTCGGTGAAATAACATTTTCTAAACTGAAAAAATTAACAACCGCCTCGAGCGGTACATTCATGAATCAGTGATTCAGTGTCTCCACCGGATAGAGATTCTGGTCGACTCTCTGGGTGCTGACACATAATTTTAAACGATGTCTCACCGCCGCAACAACCACCATGTAATACACAGTTTGTGATCACTGTCATTAGATTGCATTATTTCCCAAATGACTACCATAAATACCATTTAAAATGGTCGTATAACATGAAAATTCAATTTAGAAATCTTAATTACAATTTTTCCTCGCTTTAAAACGACGTTCCAGCTCGGGAAGTCTGAGAAACCTTTCATTCCTTCTTTCAGCCAGCGTAAAAGCCGAGTCCTGCTTGAAGCAACAAGATGACCGTATCTGTACTTGGATGGTGGAAAGTGGGTATGGTTTGTTCTGGAAGGTGTTTTCAACAATTATTGTTGAGTACACGACGGGACCGGAATAAATGTAACCAAATGAACAAATTAGCATTTGATCATTGGAAGGCATGTAAAATCAGGTCTAATCTAATATTCAGTGATAACGCAATGCAGCGCAATCAAGATACTGTGGAGCTGCACAGTGACTGTGACTGGTAACTGTGTTGTTGGTCAAGCCTGTTGCTGCTGTATCGAGGTGTGAATGGCATCTGCATTCATCAAACTCATTACTGCTGGTTTGCAGGGATGATCAAAACAGCTTTCATTCTAATATCGATTTTTTTTATATAAATGGCAGAACGAGAGATTCTGAAAATAAAACTTTGAAAGAGGACATATTAATAACATATCTAAAAGCTGTATTTTACATGCAGGTGTAAACACAGCAAAAGGTAAACAGCAGCAGCTGTGTGTGAGTCAAGCAGTGGAACATAAACCAACCACCCGAGATATTATTGTCGTCCCCCCCACCCCCCCTCCCCCGATACTATCTCTCCTATTAAACTCCACAACCAGGACACACTTACTGGCTCCGTCATGCCAGACAGAAGCAGATCCTTGACAGTTTGAGGGAAGCTGGGGGCCAGCTGCGCTCTGTGTACCTCTGAAGGATATTGTCTGATCCTCCGACTGCCCAACGGGAGGTTGGGCTCCCAGCCATCTGCACCAACGTACAAATACAGATCGGTGAGACATACATGTGTCTTTGACTGGGTTCTGTAATGAACAATGTTTAAATCATTTGAAAGAACAGTCGTAGCCAGAAGACTCGGTTAAGCCCTCAACATGTTTTATATTCAAGAATTTGTTCCTGGGTGACAGAGGAGATTGTAGGAACATAGCCAGAATCTATGATGACTCACATTTCAAATTCACTTTCATCAATCAAGTCCAAACCTGTAATCTGAGATTATATTCTGCAATATATGCTGTTATGTTTCCCTTACTGAGTCCAGCAGGGACGTCAGATTCCAGGTCTGCTTTAACTTGTGGCCTTTGCCTGAAATACTGAGCACCCTCAGGGGGACTCCCAGGTCTCTGAGGGCTGTCCATCTGGTCTGAAGGAGGGTCCTCACTGATCCCACTGTCACTGGTAGATGGAGACCAGACAGGTGAACCTGACCCAGAATCACTTCCACTCAGCAGAGCACTGAGGAAGTCACTGTCCACCTGTTCAGCCGGCTGCAGCATCTGCTGGGCGACAATCCTCATAGTCACCATTAGTCTGTCTGACGTCACAGCATGATAAGTGACCGGGCACAAGCAATTTGGATCCTATCAAAAAGAATTGTACAGCATACAAACAGCTATCTATGAGTGACATTTAAGATTGTACAGGCTCACGTACACTTGGGTCCTGGGTTGGCCAGGTGTGGAGGTTGTCATGGTTTCCTGTTTCCATGTGATGGAGGATTCCATCATTTTGATCAAACAACCAGTCAAGTACCTCAATGCCATCACAATCCTGAAATTAGATCATGACATATGGTGAAAAATAAGTGGTAGTTTTCTTTCATTCCCGTAGAAGCAGACAAGATCATGAAAGGTTACAAATCGTCACCTCCTTAAAATAATTGCCTAAGTCATTTTTTGGACATTTTTTTGGGTCTACAACAACTCCTTAAGATGTTTTGTCTGTTTTTATCTATAGTTTTTTTGTGTTTTCTGACAAACTTGGAAAAAAATTGACTTAGGCGACTGACAACAATGTATCCTCCATTAACACACTGGAGAGCGCAATATGTTCCCGTAGCGCTTGTTTTGTTTTTTTTTAATCATCAGATTTGATTTTATTTCCAAAATGTAAATTATAACAATGCATGAAAATGTACATCTAAGAGCTGCGGGGGGGGGGGGGTAAAGAAAAAAAAAAAGGATCCCCCCTGGATAATTTCACACAGATCTTGAGGGTAGTAATCCATCAGAGGCCGCCATATGTCCCCCCCCAAAAAATGTTGTCATTTCCCTTTAACTAAGCGCTTAGTCTTTCCATCGGGAAAAATCTAAAAATTTCCTTGTACCACTGAGTTACAGTGAGGGGTTTCTCATTGATCCAATTAGATAATATACATTTCCTTGCCAGAAATAAGAGTTTGTTCAGTAGCCTGTATCTCTTCAAATCCATGACCTTGTTTGTAGACAGCAGCTCCAATAGAAACTGGCACGGATTTTTACGTGACCTGTTTTTAAATGTTGCACTCATCTCCTTAGGTATAAAAGAGCAGAAATTTGATATTCTTGGACAACTCCAAAAGCAATGTGTGTATGTCCCATTCGTAGGTTTACATTTAGGGCACAACGGCGATCTACTAGGGTCAATTTTGTTTACAACATGAGGTGTCCTGTGCTGTCTATGAAATATTCTGTATTGTATTTCTTTAAATCTATTATTGAGAAAGACAGTGAGTGGTTCGAACACATCCTTCCCTAGCATCTTCATCATACACTCTCTGAAGGTCCTCCCAAATTTTAACAAGACTATGAATATTGGGCTGTTTACAGCTCTGAAGGCTGTGGCTAAAAGTATGTGATTAAACCTTTATTTAATTTAGAATTAATCATACACTTATCAGATGGTTCCATCCGCGTGTCAGCCCCTTGATTTTAAATTTGTATTGATAAAGTGACGAACTTGAAGACAGGCAAAATCGTCTTTTATGGAGGCCCGAATGTCTCTTGTGTCCACTTAAAGGACAAAAGGGCATTATTATCGTCAAACAAATCTCCAACCACTCTCACACTCCCTTCCTGTGCCAGGAATGGAGCACAACATTTTCAACACCTGATAGGAAGTTCCCGTCGCCCATGTGTGGGGTCAGGAAGAGGCATCCTTCCTACCAACAAACGCATTCATATCTCACCAAATCTTAACAGAGCTTCGCATTACTGGACTGTTCCCTCAATTTGGGATGGGATTTCTTTTTACTAACGAGCTCATCTGCAGGGAGCACAACCACATGAATGGAGGGGGTCCTCTCTTCTTTTCAAATGACAATGAGCCCATTCATAAATAAATCTACTGTGGCAGGCCCAGTTATGAAATATAATATTTGGGAATGCTAGACCTCCTGTAAAGTTTTCACACCCAGTCTGGGTTTTTTTCCCCTGCCAAATGAAATTTGAAAAATCCCTTTCAGCCTCTCGTGCTTGCTTTCTAGATACATAAAAGGGCAGCATCTGCATAGGATATAGCAGTCGAGGTATTACATTCATCTTAAGTGAAAGCATTCCTCCCATCCAGGAAATCGGTGGTTCCATCCACCTATTACAATCATTCTTGATATCTTTATGTACAGCATTCAAATTTTGTCTCAATGTATTCCTTATATTTGGCCTTAGCACTTGCTTCAAAGTTTTTCTAAAATTGAATTTAATTCTAAATCAGAGCAGGGAAGAGTTTTAATTTTTTCGTGAAGCCTGAACTTTGCTCTGTGGGATCTAACAGTTTTAACTTCCGTGATATCTCACTAATAGCACTTCAATTACAAAAAAATGACAACATTGTTGTATTTTACCTGAGCGGGGTACTGCTCCATAGTTTCTCTGCTTGAGCGGCAAACCCCAAGTCGATGAGTCCCAAAAAAAAAATATCCAGTTTATTTTGTTGTGGCTTTTTCTCGAAAGGGTTTCTGTTTTATATCTCAGCTCCTCCTCTCAAGTCCAAAGTTTAAACTCCAACACAACACACCCAGCCAGCTGGACATGCTTTATTCCCATTGGCTCATAGAAGATCTAACCTGATTGGTGGGTTAGAGTAATGCAACTATGTGACTTCACAAGGTGGTCTATGTATCTGGAGACGTGAAGTCTCAGTGAAGATGAATAACATCCCAGAGGTCGAAGTCTGTTGTTTCATTCTGTTTATTTTGTGATAGCTTATTGACTTGAGGGAATGTAACCTTTGGCATATATTCATCATCAACGGCATCAGCAAACCAACAAAATTAAAACACACTGGCTAAAAACTCTTGAGTGGCTGAGCTATTACACATCAGTGTACGTGTTACTTATCAAGTATATAACTATGTCTTTACATCCTACTAGAGAGGGAATCCTGTAGAACGAAGTGTGACGTTGAAGCGCCAAACTGCAGTCGTTAGTAACTGAAAAGTAGTGGATAAAAACAAAGCATCATCATTACGCCAAGATTTTGTGGGACTTGCAAAACCATCTGATGAATTGCCTCGTGAGCTGAGTTGGATTTTTTTCTGCTTTAAAGTAAGACCACATGGAATAAAAAGTCAAGCTAATTCAACACTTTTTATGCTGTTGCTTTACCCATTTTGTAAGATGTACGGCTTTAATCTATTTCAGGGGGCCTTTTACATGCTTACGCCCACTGTAACACCCCCCCCCCCTTTTTTTTCTATGTGCTTCACTATGGAAATGGTCTGTGTGGTTCCCAGTCCGTTGCAAGCAGCAAGAAGTTTCCGGGTTTGAGCCCTGGCTCTAGCTCAGGGTCTTTCTGTATGGAGTTTGCATGTTCTCCCTGTGCCTAGGGGGACTAGGTTAATCGGATACTCTAAATACTTTAATTTAATTGACCATAGGTGTGACTATGATGCCTAGATGGCATCACCTTGACCCGAGTACAACTGCAAGGAACCTTGGGGTCATTTTTGACCAGGACCTTTCCTTCAGCTCCCACATAAAGCATGTGACTAGGACCGCCTTCTTCCATCTGCAAAGTATCGCTAAGATTCGGAATATCCTTTCCCAGAGTGATGCTGAGAAACTGGTGCATGCATTTATCACTTCTCGGCTGGACTACTGCAACTCTCTCTTGTCAGGATGTCCTAAAAACTCCCTAAAGAGTCTCCAGCTGGTCCAGAACGCTGCAGCGAGGGTTTTGACGGGAGTTAAGAAGAGAGAACACATCTCTCCCACTTTAGCTTCTCTCCACTGGCTTCCTGTAGGATCTAGAATCGACTTCAAAATCCTTCTACTGACTTATAAGGCTCTCAATGATAAAGCTCCATCCTATTTGAAAGAGCTCATTTGTCCCTACTGTCCGACCAGAGCACTCCGCTCCCAGAATGCAGGTCTTTTAGTGACTCCCAGTATGTCTAAAAACAGACTGGGAGGTAGAGCCTTCAGTTACCGGGCTCCTCTACTGTGGAACCAGCTCTCTCCATGGGTCAGAGAGGAGGACACTCTGACTACGTTTAAGTCCAGGCTTAAGACTTTCCTCTATGATAGAGCCTTCAGTCAGGACTGGTTCAGGTAGCTCTGAACCATTGATAGCTATGCTGCTACAGGCTTAGACTGCTGGGGGACACATCAGGTTACATGGAGCCCTTCCCTCCTCTCCTCTCCTCTCCTCTCCTCTCTCCTCCTCTCCTTTCCGCACATTTTTGGAACTGCCATTACCATTACTTGTTGCACTTTGCAGTTTGGCCTTGGTGTCTGGCAGTCTCTCTGTGTTTCCACAGATCCACCAGAGCTCCAACTGCCGCCTGCATCGACCCCCCCACCCCCCCCCCTCTTATTCCCTACTATTACACTGGCCTGCGCTCCCCTTCCATGAACCAGTCTGCCATCCAGTCCCCCATCAAGCTGGCTTGCTCTCCTTGCCTCCCCTACCAGAAGCTTCCTTCTTCAACTGTTAACATTTCCATGTTTCCCACATTTTGCATTGTAAACTGTTTTCTTGTCTGTAGCAACATCGACTGCACATCTGTCCATCCTGGGTGAGGGATCCTCCTCTGTTGCTCACCCTGAGGTTTCTCAGATTTTTCCCTGTTAAAAGGGTTTTCTATGGAGTTTTTCCTCAGTCGATGTGAGGGTCTGAGGGCAGAGGATGTTGTTATGATGCCATGTGAAGCCTTTGAGACAAACTGTTTGTGAAAACGGGCTATACAAATAAAATTGCCTTGCCTTGCCTTGCCTATGAGAGCAAATGGTTGTCTGTCGCTATGAGTTGGCCCTGTGATGGACTGGCGACCTGTCCAGGGTGAACCCCGCCTCTCGCCTGAAGGCAGCTGGGATAGGCAACCCTTAACAGAATAAGCGGTAGAAAATGAATGGACGGGTGGATGGATGGGTTCCCAGTCCTGGAGTGGATGCTGAGCCACTCTTTTAAAGCCTGACAGAGCAGCTCAACTGGTGGCTGATGTGCAGCACACCTGGACAGAACTGTGTTAGGAACTGTGTGGTTGCTGAGGCCAAGCTATGTGTTCAATAGGATTTGGGCTTGGAGTAGCTTCAATAACTGACAGCCGCTATCGTTTCATGCAGGGTGGTGGTATGTCACACCACACACACCAGGACACAATGGTGCTGACTCTGATGTGCTTCTGTTTTCCCATCAGTGTTTCAGTTAGTGAGGATTTTGTTTCCTTTTTAGTTCAACCTTCCAATAATTAGGTGGTGGTAAATTCTCCTTATGAGGACTCTCTTTGTGTTTTATTACTTGCTTTGATTTGAGCAGCACCCACCATCCCTTTCCCTTAGTTTTGGCTTCAGCTTTTAACTTTGCACTTTCTTTTTTCAAATTTGAATAATAAATAGTTTTAACGATACTGATTACAGCTGGTTTTATGTTGCTTCCCCCCTCCCCTCCCCAAGTCGGATCTTAAGACCGGCTGATAGGTAAAAGAGTCATTATTAAATGATGATTTTCCCTGTTGAATAAACTCAGATTAAATCATGTGAATAGTAAATGATTTATTTACAGGATGCACAAAACACTGAAAAATTTATAATCTTGCCTGAATGAAATTAGGAAATTCCACTTCTTGGTTTTGTACCAAAATCTCACGTCATCTCTGAGCTCGCGAGCATGAGAAGGATCATGTCTGTCTGTAATGATCATTTTAGCATAATTACTGTTTTGTTACTTTTATTGGACCGGGGTTGTTTAGCCAGTGCTTAAGTCTTCTATTAGTAATTAAACCAAAGGCAGTCAACACAGATGCTTCCCTGGTCGTGACTCCTGGACGGAGCCAATAGTGCAAGAAACTACAAAGACGGGGTCAGAGCCAATCACAGATATCATCAAGACATAACCGGCAGAGGATGAGGATGAACAAAGGAAGTTACTAATGAAGGACTACCAGAGTTGCTGATGGAGGTGAATGCTGAGTGATTCTAACTGAATTCATGGCCAAACCTAATGGACAAAATTGTGGATACCTCAGAAAAAAAAAAGCTTTACCACTGTGTTCATATGTTGACCAAAACAAAGAAACAAATGAGGGTCTGGTTCAGTTCAACATCATATTCAATGCTACAAATGAATTCATGAGACAGTGGTGCAGTGTCAAACAAGAACAGAGGCCAGTTTTCATTTGTCTTTTATGTTGTGAAACAGTGTTTGTGTGCAGTCTTTGGTTAAAATTCCTGTTGTGGAAATCCATGTTTACATAGTTTGTGACACAGCTCAAGACGAACGCCATCAGCCGTGTTGTCAGCTCTCAGCTCCACTATCTCATAACTCAGCTAAGATGTTAGCTGAGGAAGCCTTAGGCATTTCACATGACTTTGGTGTGATTGTTGTTGACCTTAAGATGATCCCAGGTGTTGTCCAAGCTTGCTACATACTGCAGATTATCTGTGAACTCTCAGACACCCAAGTAGGTTTAAACAAGTTTACTGATCAAAGTAGGGTTTAGCAGAGCAGGGCACATTTAGCTTAAAACAACATTTTAAAAAGTGATGTGAATTTTGGGAAGTCATTTTTTCCACATTTACAACAACATTTGTGAACTTAGAAAAATCTTACATTGATAAATCTAAATATTAAATCTAAATGTTAAATCTAAATCTAAATGTTAAATTTTAAATCTAAATGTTAAATCTGGGCTGCACGGTGGTGCAGTGGTCTGCACTGTCGCCTCACAGCAAGAAGGTTCCAGGTCTGAGCCCCGGCTCCATCACAGGATCTTTCTGTGTGGAGTCTCCATGTTCTCCCTGTGCCTGTGTGGGTTCTCTCTGGTACTCCAGCTTCCTCCCACAGTCCAAAGACATCAAGAGGGGACGAGGCTGATTGATACTCTAAACTGACTGTAGGTGTGACTGTGAGTGTGAATGGTTGTCTGTCTCTATGTGTTGGTCCTGTGATGGACTGGCGACCTGTCCAGGGTGTACCCCGACTCCCGCCCGTACATGCTGGGATAGGCGCCAGCCCCCCCGCGACCCTTACTAGTAAGGAATAAGCGGAAGATGACGATGGATGGATTTAATATTTAGATTGATCAATGTAAGTTTACAAATGTTGTTGTAAATGTGGAAAAAAAATGACTTCCAAAAATTCACATCACTTTTTAAAATGTTGTTTTAAGCTAAATGTAACCAAATCCTGTTTTTGTTTTTTTTCTTTTTTTACAATGGGCTACTTTACAAACGGCACCCCATCACCATGTGGGAAAAGTGTAATGGAACAGTCTCTCAAATTGGAATTCTGAGTCGTAAATCTCAGGCCAAACGCGCCAAGCTCGAGTTCTCTAAAAAAGCACACTTGGCATCACAAGCAAGATGGCACCCTACATGCAAAGCTACACGAACTGTAAGGTATCTTTCTTCAAGTTTCACATAATCAAGCTCTAGTATTTGCGTTTGACGTACTTTTTCATTACTTCTTCGTGTTTGTCATGCTCAGACACTTGCCATAGAAATGGCACTTTGCTGCGAGCGTCCGTGTTTTCTCAAGTACATGTACTGGAACGCATTTTTTTGTTGGATTTCCAAAATACCAACTCGGATCTACAGGCTTCTGACTTGCAATTGAACGCAGCATAATTATATGGGGAAAATCACATATTTACCAGTGCAACATTGACACACTTTATTTTCTTTACTCCCTTTAGTTTTTTGTTTCTCTGATTCTGCCCCATTTTGTTATGTTTGCATACAGTGGACAATGCTACCTTGCTGCTGCGACCATCTCTCTCTCGATCTCTCTCACTATGCATAGACAGGAGTTCCTTCACATTCATGTGATTGTAAAAATTTCTGTTGGTATCTGGACTTTTTACAGATATGAGCAACCTGCAACAAGAGCAGCCAAACTTTTGACTCATCATTGATGAGACTCGTCCCACTCCAGTTTTTAAAGAAACAGGCGGTGTCATGAAAAGGTCCAATGCACCTTCAGACGCAGGTTGTGAAACAATTGGACATATGCAGTAAGAGACCTTACACCAGGACTTGAACCCAGGTCCACAGGGTGCCAAAAATTCAGCAGAAAGCCAGGTTTGTTGGCCCAATCCAATCACTGGGATGGCACTCCAACACAGCCCTGTTTTGACTTTAGTTTGAAAGGACCATTTAGAAAGCGGGTTCATTTGCACTTCCCTCCCATAACTGGAGGCTGCAGGAAAGAAACTGTTGATGCAGCAGCAAAGTGGAAACAGAGAATATGAGCGAGAAGATGAACAAATCAGTGAGATTTGATAAGAACGATAAGCAGGCTGATGGCTGGCACAATGCAGAGTAAATCACGAGTTAGAGTGTCATGCCCTGCCTAGTTTATTGAGCTGCTGCAGAAGAAGCATTATGTAATCGGTAGTGTTGTATTATCTGATGGAAGAGGGTTCCAAAGGGCGATAACTGAAATTACTTCACAAGACATTTTTGAAACCTGACGCACTGGAAGAAAAAAAAAAAAACTCCATTAAAGAGGGATCATCTAAATCAAGGCAGACTACTTTTGTTGTACTGGTTAACTCCCTTGTTTAGAAATTGGTACAAAACTTGAATTTCCTTGGACACAACATATTAAAAGTACACAAACAAACTAAAATCCTTTTTATCCAAGAAACAGCCAGCAGGGAAATCTTTGTAAAGGAAACTTTCACGCAAGCAGAGAAATGCTGAATACTGTAAAGGTTGAGATATGTTTTACCCAACTTCGTCTTGGTTATCAGCAGCATCTCCAGATAGAGATGTGCTGCCAAGTGTGTAAGTTCTTCTCACTATCTTTTAACCTTTGTTTTTTTTTTAACCAACACTTGAAACAATGAACTCTCACTACAATGGTGACAGGTCACTCAAAGGAAGTTGTACAATCCAAGTTTTGTTTTGTTTTTTTCAATGCAGGAAAAACTGATCACAAGACTGATGTTATATGTGCAGTGTAGGAACGCTGCATAAGTGGAGTAAATGAAGTTTAAATCAAATGTTAAAACTTTAGGTCATATGACATCTCAGGGGGCGGCACAGTGGTGCAGTGGTCAGCACTGTGGCCTCACAACAAGAAGGTTGTGGGTTCTAGTCCCGGCTCGGGCACAGGATCTTTCTGTGTGGAGTCTCCATGTTCTCCCTGTTCCTGTGTGGGTTCTCTCTGGTACTCCAGCTTCCTCCCACAGTCCAAAGACATCAAGAGGGGACGAGGCTGATTGATACTCTAAATTGACCGTAGGTGTGACTGTGAGTGTGAATGGTTGTCTGTCTCTATGTGTTGGTCCTGTGATGGACTGGTGACCTGTCCAGGGTGAACCCCTCCCCTCGCCTGAAGGCAGCCGGGATAGGCTCCACCCCCCCATGACCCTTAACAGGATAACAGGTATAGAAAATGGATGGATGGATGGTTCTACCCATTGCCTAACCTTATCTGAACCCTAACCCATCCCCAAAATTCTACATTTTACTATTTGAGGTCATGGTTCTTGTCCCAGTTGCTGTGCTCAGCTAACTGATGTTGTTGCGGGCATCAGTCTGAGGGTGGGAAGTTGGAAGAATGAAACCACCAAGCATCTGCCTTCATCTGCCTCCAGAGACACCAGAGTTTTACCTGCCTGCAGCTGTCTGACAGTAGTATGAAGTACTAATTTAAAGGTGTCTGGGAGGATGCTGTCAGGTACTTTCTGTTACACTTTTTTTTTTTTTTTTATGAATTTACTTTTTGTCAGACTGCTCCATCTTAATTCTCTGAGGGGTAAGTCATGGTTGGTTGTCGTTCTTCTTCTGTGGTATAAGAGCACTGGAGTGAACTTCCTATGTGGGTATGGCTGACTGGCTGTTCTTGATGAGTTGATGTGACATTTGGCAGTGAGAGCCGAATTTTCCCTTTTGACCACTCTGATCCAATATCCTAGATATCTAAAGCAAAGGTCAGATGGCAACAGTATCCTAATTGAAAGTTGAGGAAAATATATGCAAATGAGCCTCTGGAAACAACATCCTACTGAGATTTACAGACGCTAAAGACCAAATGCCAGTCATTAGCCGAAATGCCAGTCAGGTGACTGTTAACCGGTAAGACCTCTGTGGTGGTGTGAATAATTTGAAATCACAATCTAGTTTGAAATATAATCTGGATGCACTACAGTGGCTTAGCCACAGGTGTGGTTGTTAGTACCGCAGTGTTACAGTTGGTCCAGCCACACCTTTTTAAATTAAACCCTACATTTTCAAAGTGTGATGAATTCAGCTATTTATGTGAGGATTATTTTGTTCCCAAAATAGTTTTTTTTTTAATGAATTGTGCAAACATCTGCCTGTGTGGTTCTATTTTTCTGTCAGCGAGGATTGTTCGGGTGGGTGGTGACGTGAGACCAGCTTGAATACAGCGTGTTCTGCATGTGTTATAATGCAAAACCTGTAATAAAAAAAGGCCCCCAAAAAAAGAAAGCTTTTACTGATACTTTTGCCATCACTGGTGGATATGATTTTTTCGTCCATTTTAAAAATTGTACTCTGCCTTCGAATCATGACCATAAAGCCGTCTAGCTGCTAGTCTATCATTTCATGTTTCTGCCTGATTTTCAATGACAAACAAACATTCCCTTGACCCTCAGCATCCTCATAAAAAGGGAAAAAAGTTTGCTTTCAAACTGAATCAACATTTTTTTTTCACATTTTGTACTTGAATATACAGTTTACAACTCAAAGGTTCCAAAAAGTTAGGTGGAACATGCAGATTTCAGCTTTAATCCATGATGCTGTGGCGTACACGCGTCATGGCACATACACGATACTCAGTGTACCTCAGTTTTCGGTGACTATAAGCAGGGACATAGAAGAAAATGAATTTTTAAAACGTGCTCCTTACTGGAGATTGAATAATAGGACCTTAAATTGGAAAGCAACTAAAATCTGTTTTTACATCTGTGAAGGCACACATTTGATGAGCATCAGGTTTATGCAGTTGAGCAGCACGGTCGTGAAGGAAAACATGGAACTTCATCTCTTCTTCTGGTGTCTGTCAGGTAAGATGGGAATCCTTCATCACTCAGAGAGGGTTATTGGTCACAGACTGATTGAAATTACTGCTGCTGTACTATTATTACTACTAATATTTCACCCTGCTTTAACATCACAAAATCATCTCACGATGAATATCTTTTTGAGGTCACTGTAGTGTTACAGAGACTTGGATCATCTCCGCTCAGGCACATATTGAGCTGTAAAAAGGATGGGGGGTGGGTGGGGGGGGGGGTGGTGATGCAAAGTCTCAACTGCAGGTTAGTTAGCTTTGGTTTCTTCAATCCACTTTTCCTTCAGCTGCGTCAGGAAGGTGTGAGGAGAATTCTCAGGGAGCAAAAATATAAAAGGTTGTCAGTCAAAGTAAAAGGATGAAAAGACTGTGTAACGTTGTTCAACTCTCCCTCCTGTCCAATCATATTAATCACATGAATCCCACTTATTATACAAAATGATTCGTGCCTGCCATCTTTTATTAGTCCTACAAATCACCTGCGACATGAATACTGAATTTTCAAATTTGTTGAAGCAAAAACCTCAGGCTGCACTTTTTAATCGTAACATTCATCTGTTTGTGAGTTGAACATGTTGAATGTTCCACATGTATAACCTTTGTAGATTGTGGCATAAGACGGTAATAAATGCAGCAACCCACCACCATTTACCCAACACACACACACACACACACCAGAAATGATAAGTGCCATTATGAAACAATTCTTCTGAACTATTCACTTCCTGTTTTATTTGAATTGTTTCTCCCTCCAGTGTACTCAGATGCTACGTCCTGTCTGTCTCCCGCCCTCTTTCAAGTTTCTCATCAGTTCGTCAGTCACAGCCCCGCTCAAACCCTATCAAATCCCTCCCTGCCCTTGTGTTCCCTTGTTCTGCTCCTTGTTGCCTCGTTAGTGGAGTTTGTATTAAAGTTTGGTGTATCACGTCTGTCTTTGTCTGCTTGTTTGGCTGCCTCCCTGTATTGTGTATTTCTAGTTTGCCTACCATGGTTTTTTTTTTTTTTATTCAATTATGAGTCATGTCAAGTCCTGCCTGCTTGCTGTCTCTATATTTGGGTCCTGCTCCACTCCACACACCTGACAACCGATGGAAAACTGTCACATCTCACGGAAAAAAAGTGTGTTTCTGTGTGTGTGTGTTTGAGAAACAATCCAGCCAGCCCCACATGCATGCAATGGGATGGGTGAGCTTGGAGAGACAGAGCATATTATTGGCTTGTAACGAGCGGATCTGTGGTCCTGAGAGCTGCCATCCACGGCAGCAGCTGGTGGTAATGCATCAATAAGCTGGATATCAGCTGCCTAAAGACAAAAAGAAGAATTGTGACGAGCGGAGTGGAAGGACCCAGGAGCGGAAACAGTCGGGGTAACAAAGGTTTTATTTGCAAGGTGTAAGGTGCATCCAAAAAGGGGTTCCAACGAAAAAAACAACACGAGATGACGAGGGCGTGCAGGGCGGTGAGGGCTCGGGGGGGCACTGGAAAAACAAGAGCGGAGAGACAATGGTTACACAAATAGCCAATGAAGTAATCACACAAGGTGGGCGCCAAGTAGGTACCGTGTGGGTAAAACGTATACTCCGGCGTAGAGGAGTGTCACCGCAGGGTTTAAGAAGGCTTGCAGTGACGAGGGGCACAGGTGAAGCCAATTACTCCTCAACGCAGTCGGGGGAGGGGAGCGAACAGAAAGCAAAAGAAAAGTTAGCACATCACACCATGAACCAAAACAGGAAACCAGGCTGACAAAATAAAAGCACCGGAAATGAAACCATGACAAGAATAAGAGCCTGCTGCTTTCTTTGTTTGGCTAGCTCCAGACTCTTTCACCAGCTAGACCACTATCCACTAGAGAATACAACTTTTGCTACCCATATATCAGAAGACTGTGAAAAGATTTGGAAAAGAGTTGTGGAAAAACTATCATCTCACACCTGCTCACATCTCAGACTGACATTTTACAAAGACTGTGAATCTTACAGGGTTACTATTTACAAGACTGCAACTAGATTCTTTCAGCAATTTTATCTTTATACATACTGTATATATATATATACATCTTTATACGTTGTTTTTAAAAAAAATTTTATCAATCTTTTCCCTCTGCACTCGGTCGTGATACATTGGTAGAGATGCAACGTACAAGCTGGGCTGTTTTGCCCACAGCTTCACCAACCGCTCCTCTTTCTGGATGGAAGGTTACACCAGCACAACTGTGGACCAGCCTGTGAGACGCCGCCCTACAGTATATCCCTCTCAAATATATAAATATATAAAATAAAAACCCCAGATTCTGTTCTGAATGTAAGTGAATAAAATATGCTTCCATTCTTGCAGTGCCTCAACATATTTGCACATATGACCCGTCAAAACAGTCCAGACCCATCTGAAGCAAACATGGTCTGGGTACAGTTCACTTCCCAGTCCCTGCTGGGTTCCTCTATGTCTGCACATTGTGAACTAAAAGCACCACCAGTTGACTTTGTCTTTCCCGATGTCTTCTGACCCTTTCGTTTTTCCATAGACAGCTCACATGCAGCAGGGGGCTTTTTTTGGTCTACACTGAGAGGAATGAGTGACTGAGAGGGTTCTCCATTCTGGACTACTTTTATATGTGAAAATAATCTTTCTTACTTTAATTATTAGGGAAACCTGAGAATGTGGGTTAGGGTTAGGACTAGAGAGGACCTGGGACAACTGGATCTTTTTTTTTTGAGACAGCAGGGCCAGCCACTGAGAGGTCATTGTCGGTATGATTAACTATGAGGTCACTGCACTGCTATATCATTACTTCGTCTAATCAGTCGGGGTTTTTTTTTATCTGTGTTGACCATTTGATGATTTTTCTTTTAGAAAAACACTTTATAAAGTAAAGACGAGCATTGTCCCTCTGCATATTCCCCTCTATTGTTGTCAAAACCTCACAGTACATTTTTATACTTCAACTCCCACTCGAGGTCTGACTCTGAGACTATATTTGCATAACAGTCCACGAATGTGACGACAAGCTCATTTGCATCAAAGCCCTTGTGCGATTTGACATCAAGACCTCTGATTTGAGATCTGTGTGATCTTTTAGCAGGGGAGAGACAAACGATTGCTTTCGGAGGCCCAAGGCTTTCTGAGAAAGAAGGTAAAGGACATGTTCTCAGAGTAAGAAGCAGCAAGTATTACTGTCATTGAAAGTTTCTGAGAGCTGAAGTTCACTCACTGAATAGGGACAGAAGTGACCATTATTTTAAAAGACATTTACCAAGTAAAACATTTGAGATTTTACAAGTCATAAAAGTTTCTCTCCATTTCATATCATCTCATCAGTTTAATTCCTTGCTCATTTCCATTTCCACAGAGCCTGTTATGAAAAAATAAAACAAGCAATTTATAATATCTGATGATTGGGATTTTTGCTCTCTAAAGCTTTGTTTTAGAGAAACGAGTCATAATTGATATCACACAAACACACACACAAAATTTTGTACATCCCCTACAAAAAATAGTACGAGCAACAAAAATACCGTTGGAGATACAAGTTTCAGCTATTTTAGTTTTTCCTGTTAGTTTGGCATTTCGGGGGACGGACAGATTGAAGCTATTTTGCTTCCGGCTGTGTGCTGCTGTCCTCCGCCCCAACTAACACAGAACATCAACAGAATACATTGATCTTGAGGGCTTGATTATATATTGAACTTCTTTTTCTCTGCTCTCTACTCAAGGATTCCACAGAATGGCAATGAATGGTAGAAAAGGATGGCTGTGTTTATATTTGTTGTGCATTACTGCAACAGACCGTGCTAAACAAACAAGTTGTATGGCTTCAGATTGTTAGAACTAACTGAAGGCAAAATCATTTTACTCTCAGCCATGTACACAAATGTTTTTGGTTCAACAAGTCGCCTGCAGAGTTACTGTAGAAATAAGATTTTATCTACTAACAGGTCACAAAGTTCCTATCAAAGCTGAAATAGTACCAATAAAATATATTGCCGCTTTAATAAAAGCAAATTGGGTGGAAGAGGTTTGCTTTGTTATTCAAGGACTTTTATACACAGAAATATTACCCAGTGTCAGGTCACTCTCAGCTCAGAATAAAAATATAGTGGATTTTTTTTATTCAGTAATGTCAGCTGGATACTGACTATCTTCAAAAAGTTGAAAAATACCTCAAGCAATCATAACTATTATGGGTTTAAATGAAGATTGATTTTTTTTGTAATTCTCAATTTCCATTAACCTTACCTAATGGATGCCACTAATAGAAAACACAGCTAATGAGTGTCTGACTTTCACTTGCGGTTCTTTCTTTTCTAGCAGCACTGCAACTCCAAGAGACTGAGAACTGACTTTGATGTCTAAACAAAAGAACTTTATAAAACCTTAATTCAAGTTTCCAAAGTTTAATCAATGCATGTTTGCAGGTGAGGCAAGATATTTTGATTATGCAAGTGAATTTAAAATTTGAAAATCGGTGTTGGACTGACTTCATTCTGCTTTGTCTGATAACCACCTCCTATAATATAAATTACAGCACATGTAAGATGAGCATGAATGTTCCCAGTCGGTTGCTCAGTACTAACCCAGCTCAAACAACAGCTCCTTAGATATATGACAAAACACCGGGTTAAAAGTAAGAAAAACATCAGGTTAAAAGTAAGAATAATGACCAGAGGACAAGAATAGCACCATGATTGGATCAGGCAGCAGCTGTAAGATCAGGGATGGAGAGAGTGTGATTGTGTCAAATCTGGGCTAGCAGCAGTTACCTTGAATAAAACACCCATTCGCCAATCCATCCATGTAGCATAAAGCATGCCACAAGTTTGGCATTTTTTAAATTTCACAGCTGCATCTAGGAATGGCCCTGTTTGTCACCTGTCAATCACAAGCCAGCTATGTTCAAATTGGACAATTGGATGCTGTAGACTTGGAACTACACAAAGTTCATTCTTGTATATCTTTGAATGTACCACAACTCCATCCGTCCATTTATTTTCTATCGCTTACCCTGTTAAGGGTGGTGGTGGTGTTGGTGGTGGTGGTGGGGTTGGGGCTGGGGCCTATCCCAGCAGCCTCCGGGTGAGAGGCGGGGTTCACCCTGGACAGGTCACCAGTCCATCACAGGACCAACACATGTAGACGTACAACCATTCACACTCACAGCCACACCTACAGTCAATTTAGAGTGTACCTCAACTCTTTCATTGTTATTCAATCATTTTTATGACCTGATTATACTGAGACAATCTGATTGCATTTGGTCAAGGAATCATTGGACTAGCTTGATTCTAAATAATCAAGGGACTGGTGAAGGGCGTCATTCAGAAAGCTAGAATACCAAGCTTGTATTCCAAGCAACTGGAATTAAATTCCATTCCATTTAACATCTTAGCCATGAAGACATGATGAGATTAAAGATCATGTCACTGCAACTTTAAACGCCTTGTTGGTGTTGTCACTATCAGGCTCTCCTCATATCGACTGTTTTTGACACAGTGCAGGACTAAAAAAATAACATTGCTCAATTCATGTCAGTGAAGCCACCCCTGCAGGGCCCTAGTAATGCCATGACTTCAAAATGGAATCCAGCCATTAGCAATACCCTGTGTTTGCAGTAGGTCAAACTATTGTGCTTGGAGATATGCCTCCACATTTTTGTGAGTTTCTCTTTTCCTCAATGAAGCATTGACCTTTTCTCTTAGGTTATGCCATTGCTGTATTACTGAACTGAGTTTGAAAAATAATCTCATTAAAATATGCTCAATTCATGTTCAAAATACAGGCATACATATTTGGACTGTTCAGGGATTCTTATGTTTTAGTATAATTTAGCTTCTCTGTCATTTAATCGACTCTACGAGGTTGTTTTTTTTTTAATGATGTTAAAGCTCTTCTGGTCAATGCACAGAATATGTATAGGAAACTTCTGTTACCTGTTCATGCTGTGGCCATTATTAACAAACCACTGTATCCTAGCAACCTGAGACACATGATGTTTCCTCCACATGTAATTTCATTATATGGGTCATTTTCATTAACAAAGTGGCCTTGTAGCATTTATGTAGACATTTTTAAAAAATTGCTTTGTGTTTTTTGGATTCTTTAGTAACTTACAGAGAATGTTCCCACATTAGCCAATTTAAGAACAAAATATACACACAAATAGAAAGAGACTGTAAACTCTGTCACGATGGCCGTATAGCGGCTGAATTTATTACACAGGCAGATTTTAGGTGCAGACCCATCAGGTGTTTATGTTAGCAGTAGGAGGTCTTAACTGCAGCACACCACCATGGACAGTGGCAGCTTTATATAATGTACGAATTGAACAAGGTCCTGCCACTTTAACAAGCAAACAGCTTTTCTTTCAGACAAGAGACAAAAAAAACCACATTAACAATACACTTTCCTGTAATTACCTCAGGCATGCTTAGAAATGAACAATATCACAATTATTAACACATTAAAACAGGATCCTGTAAAAGGCATAACAAGGAATTCAATCACTGTAAACACCCCTACTCCATTCACAAAATGGTTTTTCCCTTCAACCTTTGAATAATGGCTCACTTTTGGATTGAACATGCTGAGGAAGAGACCGAGGTAAGTGAACTGCTCACTTATATTTTAACTCATTTTGCATGTTGCATTCCAAACAAAAACAAGCATTTAAGAAAACGTGAATCCTTTAAATACACACCACTCAGTTAAGAGTATTTTAAAGTTCTAGCACACATGTTCACTTAAAACTAATGGAATGTTTCCTTGTCTCCACAGGCTGAATTTAAGCTTACCCACTAAGAGACCTCTGGCTTTACTATACAACACATTTAAACACTTCAATAAATATTCAAACTTCAAGTTTGCGTGTACTATTTACTAGTAATGTATCCAATTACCCACGAGTATTAGAAGAAACAAACTTTGTGAGCAATGAAGTGGACCTTGGAGTTCTAGTGTTAGCAAGGGAAGAGTGCACACACTTATCCTTCCTACATGTCGGTGCCTGTGTGTGTGTGTGTGTGTGTGTGTGTGTGTGTGTGTGTGTGGGAGGGGGATCCTCCAGGTAACGTTGGCAACAGTAAGCAGAGGGAAATGCGGGCAACAAGGTGGCAGCAACACTGGTGAGCAAGCAAGCAGCTGACACTGCCAGAGGTATGGAAAATGAGGTAACAAAGACCCAGCAAAAAGGAACAAGATGCAATTGCTTATGAAATACTAGTAACAGGAACCAGCTCAACCACTAGGAGGTGTATAAATTAATTGGTAATGAGCACAGCCTCAACCGGCACTGAAATAGAGTGTTTGCTGAACCAGGATCTTCAGATGTGAGTAATCAGGTCTCCAGTGCCCAACAGGAAAGCCACACCAAGCCTCTTCCAACAAAAAACATGCACACTAAGAAGAGCCTCACCAATCAACAGTGAGCTCTGAGTGTCTAACCTTGACCAAAAATGCCATTCAACACAACAGCACGCATATCACACCTCAGCACAGAGAGAAGTCACCTCCTCACACAAAACAGCAAATACACATTTGCATAAACTATGACTGTATGTAGTCATAGCACTAATATCTGTGATACTGCAGAGTCATGTTACCAATAACCACAAACAATTCTTGATTAATATTGGGTTCACAAATATAAAGGGATGATGATCTGAATGCTTAAACTGAAATCATTAAAAAATAAATTCCATCCACTTTCTTCCGCTTATCTTGTTGGGGGGCGGGGGGGGGGGGTGGCTGGAGTGTATCCCAGTGGCTTTCATATATAGACAGACAACCATTCACACTCACAGTCACACCTACAGTCAATTTAGAGTATCAATCAGCCTCGTCCCCTCTTGATGTCTTTGGACTGTGGGAGGAAGCTGGAGTACCAGAGAGAACCCACACAGGAACAGGGAGAACACGGAGACTCACACAGAAAGATCCTGTGCTGGAGCCGGGACTTGAAGCCGGAACCTTCTTGCTGTGAGGCCACAGTGCTAACTACTGCACCACCGTGCCTCCCCTAAAAACTAAACTATGACAGGCAAAACAACAGAAATGGCTGCCAAATAAAAGCAGCATCACTTCCAGTATCCATTTGTTTGCAACATGCTTGCAGCCCAAAATATTTTTCTGCACTTATCTACGCAGCAAGGTGAGATGAGGTTTTGGTACCAGGAACAATTAGAGAATCCATTAGCCCACAATTTCTCCTCTTCATCAGTAGTCCGTACAGGTGATCAGACGATATCAAGCATGATCCGCGTGTGAATTAGTGGATGATTGCAGGCCCACATTGTTACTAGGATGAGAGTCAATCAAAATTGATTGATTGATTGATCAGTTCATTTTTGGGGAAATGTTCCCTGATTTATTAGATTTAAAAAAAAAAATGTATTTATTGAACACATTTCTTATATTTTCATTAACTCAGATTAATGTTTTGCACGATCATTTGTATTAATCTGTAACTGCTTTGACACCTTAGAGAGTAAAGCAAATACAGAGGCAAGCTTCATCTCAACAGTCCCAAACTCAGCAGTGCTTTCACACTATTTCATATACTTGTATTATATACTGAGCCCGGCTTGCTAGTTTGGCTGGGAATGTCTGTGTAAGAATGGCTGATTAACGTCACAACTTTAGAGAAACTGATAATAATCTATCACAGTTTTGCACAGGCTTCTGTCCGGACCTTATGTGGGCCGTCAGTAGAGGAGGGAAATTAAGTGGAGCGAAGCTCCCACCTGGTGGTTAGATTCTGTAAGTACAAATCCAATCACACAATCACGAGAACGTTACTGAAATATGACCCCAGTAATAATCAAATGACCGTCAGTAAACCCCTCTCCTCTTTTATGTATTCCAGTTGTAAAGATTATTATGAATATTCAGGTTTGAAAATTACAATAATAAAAAATTTGATTTTTTTTTTTACATATTTTTATAAATATTTCTTAGTGTTATTTACTTGTTTATGTTGTGTTTGTTCAACTGTTTTGATTCTTCAATATTATTTGATATTTTCAAGCATCATTAATGAGCCATTTTGATATAAAAACTTTAAGCCTTCAGTCTGAGACTTTATACCTTTGAGAACTTGTCTCCTCTAACTCCGCAGCGTCAACACTGCAATTTACATGCAACATTGCAATAATCGTTCTATTTCTACAAAATATTTTCAGCCATATGCATTTGGGTTAAAAACACGCAAAAAATGAAGGATTTAAAAAAAGACAAACGCAAGCTCAGGACACAGCGACAGGTGGCTTAGGAGTTTGGATGCTATACCCTTTTTTTCTATGGTGGCAGTAATATCACAACAGCAAGAGTACAGACTGATAGTACATGCTACCAAGATGCTACCTTAGTCCAGGGAGAAAGACAAGATTGTTTTGCAGGCTGACCATTTTTTCTTGTACAAAAGGGTAACAATCACAGTGGGTGATAGAATTCTTTTGTAGGCATCCCTTATAATGCATGCATGTGAGTAGTTTTGCTAAATTTTAATTTGCAGCAAAGTTTCCTGCTGCCCTGCAATGATTAAAAGAGTGATGCACAACTTCAAGCTTTTAGTTAACGCTCCCTTTTAGTCTTGGATTAAGTCCTGGATCAATACTGGCTCTGCCTCAAATATCGTAAAACTGTTCATTTGTGGAAATCCAAGTATCCCGGTGATACTATTTGTCTCTTGCAAGCTCTTTTAAAATGTTTGCCATGAGTAAGGATGCCATAGCTTTATACTTTGCTAAACTGGTATCAAAAAGTCAAAACAATGCCAAAATCCTTTTTGATACCACATATAATTTTCCTCCCTAATACCCTATTCTTCTCTAATCTCTACCAGAGCTCATTAAACTGGTTATATTAATCTCCACCAATGCCCTTTATATTATACCTATGATTAAAATTTTATTTATTTAACCAGTCATTTTTTTTCCTCTATAACAAATAACTTGCTGACATCTGGTCACTCCCTAAAACAAGCTGCTCTTCGACCGATCCTTAAAAAAACAAACCTGGGACCCTTCTTTGCCCAAAAACTGTACACCTATTTCTGAGTTAGTAATTATAACAAGCTTGCTAAGGATTTGCAAGCAATTAAGTTTCAGCCTGGTTTCTGCCAGTTACATTCAACAAAATTCAACAAAGGCTCACTTTGGCTCAGGTTGGGTGGCGTCGGGTCGGTTTGGCCCTGTTTCCACTGGCGACCAACACAGTACTAACTGTTACCATTTTGGTCCTTGCTCTACTGAGGTTCCAAGTGAGCCGAGCGGGGACTAAAATGTGACGTAAACACATAGCAGGGCGCTGGTTGGGTCACTTAAACCACTTATGTCATTTATTTCGTATCATCATGGCCTCGGCGGAATACCTGTCGGTCGCTTGGTAAAGTCTTTTATACTTTTCTTGGGTGTTCTGGTTTGCTGTTTGAAGCCTTGCCTGTCTGTTGTCCCTCACTTTTAGTTTAAGCAAAAACCACTGACTGAGCAACAGGCATAACGCTGCCTCTGTGTTGTCCATTGTTGTGTCGGCCGGTGAGTCCACCCACATTAACATGGTTCCCAGTGGCAGCGGAAATGCACCCGTACCAAGCCATACTGACCTGGCCCCACCTGACCCGGGCCGAAGGGAGCCATTGGAAGCACGCCCTATAGTCCCAAAAGGTCTTGAAATGCAGGGTGATTAAGGGGAATAGTTGGTATTGACATAATTTGATCTCAGTGCTGCTTTTGATACTGTAGACCACTGTGTATTGATTGATAGCCCCAGGAAATCTGTAAGTATCTCTGCAATAGCCATTTTAAGTGGCTGTAGTGTTCCTCAAGGTTCTGTCCTGGGTCCGGTACTCTTTCCACTGTTTTTCCTGTCTTGGGTATGTTTGCTTTTGTTTTTGTCTTGTCTCATTTTGACTCATTTTCTGTACCATTGTCTGTTTTAACTTTGTGCAGCTCTTATTAGCTTTTTGTCTTTAATTGTGCATTCTCGGGGAGTCATGGTCATGTAGTGGTTAACACTGTCCCCTCACAGCAAGAAGGTTCCGGGTTCGAATCCTGGCTCTGGGACAGGATCTTTCTGTGTGGAGTCTGCATGTTCTCCCTGTGCCTGTGTGGTTTCTCACTTGGTACTCCAGCTTCCTCCACTGAAGACATGTAAATGGGGACGAGGCTGATTGATACTCTAAATTGACCGTAGGTGTGACTGTGAGTGTGAATGGCTGTTTGTTGTTTGATGGACTGGCGACCTGTCCAGGGTGAACCCCGCCTCTCGCCCAAAAGCTGCTGGGATAGGCTCCAGCCCCCCACGACCCTCAACAGGATAAGCGGAAGAAAATGGATGGATGTGCATTCTCTTGAAAGATACAAACTACTAACCATAGAAGAATATTAATAAGAATAGATATTTTGCCAAGCTACCTAAAAAAATATTCAGCTTCTGACATGAATTTGAAGCATTATTGGACGGCTTCAGTTTCAAATGCAAATTGAGATTTGTCTCATTGTCTTCATATAACAATTCATTCTTGTTGGTCTATCAGTCTGACAGCAGAAAAGATGAGCTGAAGCTCCACAGTTTGGTGGGAAAGCTCTGATCAATAGAAAAGAGTTTTGTTCTACTTTAAGACTAAAGGGACCATTGGCCCTGAGAAGAGTGGCACTCTCACTCCACCATTCAGCCAGCTCTTATCACATCCTAATTTTTCTTGAACATCACCTTATAGTTGAATGAGCATGTTTTGCAATGCATAACGACAGTGAGATGGTGAATTAGGCATCAGGGGACCCTTTTCAGTTCTTACTGCTTATTAAACCCCAAGAAGAATTTCAGAAGTCCATCATGCCAGCCCAAGCAAAGAACCTTTCCCTCACACTACATCACACTGTGTTTTTTCTCTAAGATTTGCATTCATTCGCTGAGTTAGACTCACATCGTAATGCAAGTTAAATACTGTGTACATATGCAATACATGCTTTTTGTGCTGGTGAACATTGCTGTGTTCACATAATATGCACGTGAATAATAATGTAGAATATAGGCAATTAGGCAGTATGTGCATTGTGTGTGTGTGTGTGTGTGTGTGTGTGTGTGTGTGTGTGTCTGCCTGTCTTGCCTGCATGTCTACAAGTGCAGACAGAATGCAGAATGACTCCCCTGGCTGCCTTTGTCTCCCTCTGGGCCTTCTGGACTTCCCAAGCTTAACAGATCGACCCAGGCTGCCTTGCACTCAGGGTCCAGACTGGTTAACAAGCAGCAGAATAAACGCCAGTCAGTGAAATTGTATGTAACTTTTTAGTTCACACTAATAGTGTGACCTTTATTGATTTCTTGTCTCTGCCTTCAGCTTGCCGAAACACTAATGGCATTGGTCAATAAAAACCATGAAGTGGAAGTTCTTAATACCCCTCCCCCCTGTGTTGACCACATCCCTAAAAATAGCCATAGACCTCTGTAAGAGGCCGGCGAGCCAGGGCTACAGTATGACAGCTCAGGGTTCTTTTTCAATATGAGCTGCACTGCGTCCCTGTATGTTTCCCCTCTACAGATGTAAGCAGGCGAACATGCTGAGCCGTCCAACACATTTACTTTGATCCCGTCCCTACCATTCAGATGGCCTGCAACACTCAGTAAGTGTCCTGCCTCTTTCAATCGATACATTCATAACACAATGAACAGAGCATAAAATACCAGTGTGAATTGGGCACGCAAATCGAACAAACAGCCTTTTGGCAACTGTGTCCTGTGTGGCACTCTGGGATCTACTGCTTGAAAGAATTACATTTACATTTCGAAAGTTTTAGAATAAAAATGCCCCATGTCAGTATAGCTGCCACCCACTGCTGTATTGACCAGTCATGTCAATGTCGGTCTGCTCTTGTCCTTCCCTTTAACTTACAATGATTTTGCAGAAAGACATATAATGAACGGGGATTCAATAGAGCTAAAATCATCCTCACTTCTCTCGCAATAAAAACAACTATCTTCTCGTTTTTTGTTCAATGATTACGGTTCCAAGTTTGTTTGAAAGCGAGCCTATCCCTGTTCCTCAGGTAAATGACTCAATTCTTGGCAACAAAGCTGGAAATACTATCACACAACCTTTCGTGAATCAAAGTTCTGGGAGGGGGTGAGAGACCCCTGTGGTGCCGCTCCTCCAGCAACAGCCACGAGCAGTATTGATTCACCTTCCAGGCTTGAGCCTTCTGTCACACACAGTTTATCACTTTATTTAATTCACTGTTAAATAAACTGTAATTAGAAAATTTGTCCAGCAGATGTGTTGTAATTAAAGAATGGGTAGTGGTGCAGTTGCAAGTCGTACTACACTGCCTGTTGTGACCTTCACCCCACCCCCATTTCAGTGACATTGAAATAGGACTGTTGGATGATGATTTGGATCATGGTACAATTCATGATTTCTGCAATGGGAGGACAGATGATGCAAACAAAACCTTTCTGAGGGAATTTTACAGCTTGTTATGGAAAATATACTTTAGAATAATACTTCTAATGGAGGTGGTTAATGCTTGCTAGTCTTTTAACTCGGACTAAGCAATAATATTCTCTCGTGAAGCCAAAGAAAAGTTACTTGAACTATGCTTTTTAATGGTCTGCAGGGGGTGAGTCCACTGGCTGCGAAAAGAAATCCTAATTATAGAACTACAAAAGTTTTTTTTTAAAAACTCAATAAACATTGTCTTAGTGGGTTTATGGTCTACAGCACTGATTTACAGCATGGTTCTCATTTTATTTGTGTTTATTTATTGACTAAACAATGGTGCAGTGTGATTTTAATTTGAAGATCTTGTGATTGAAGAGTCATTACCACAGCACTGAGTCAGTCACATATCCACCATCTTTGTCCAAATGAGGTCAGATCTGGATCTGTAAAAAAAAAAACAAAAAAAAAACAAGATGAAAATGTCCAAAATGCAAACTCAAGGCTTCAAAAAGGCATCACAATGGCTACTTCCTCTTCCACAGTCTACAGTTATCTTGTAACCAGTTGCATTCGATGTCCAACATGGTCACCATGATGAGTTTTGTTCTATTTTCTTTGTCTCATCAGGGAACCAATTGTCCACTCACCTTGACAACTGATGAATAACTCATTACTGAACCTAAAATGTGTCTGTATTATTGATAACAGTAGGAGGTTTAGAGCTGATCAGAGATGAATGGGCCTTTTGTCAAACATCTCTAACAGCTATGTTGATCTCAACATATCTAAAATATATATATATATATTTTTTTATTAACAACTAGCTGAGCTTTTTCATAAAATCATTTTCATACTGAATGGATGTGACCTCCTGTCCATACTGACAGCGAAGTAATCCCACAGTCCTCTTCTGTTAAAAAAAAAAAGTTCCTGTATAGGAGAATGTTGCCAGGTGGTAATGTTCTCCTATACAGCAATTTGGAACTTCCTGAAACGCTATTAGCTGCTGTTAGTCTTAAACTTACTTTGATTTATTCTTACAAATGTACAACCCTGCATTGATATGTTAGGAATTGTTGCATTCCGGTTCCTACTGACAGACAACTGGACCACAACATTCCCGGTGGTGATGGAGCATTAGCACTAAGCAGACAGGACACGTGATGCAGATTGTAGCACCCTTGTGCTGTAGCATCACACAGCACACGAACGATGTTTGGAATAGCTGGACTAAGCCTCTGCGATTTGACTCAATGTCACCCCTGGAGGTGAGATGGGCTGATGCTTCATTTTTAACAGCAACATCTAAGCATCGGATTCAGTTACCAACTTGTATTTGTGTTATTTATAGTCCTTTTTCTGTGCGGAAACGCATGTTGAGTGTCAGAACCCGCTGTGAGACCCCTGTTATCTCAGGCAGCCCAAAACAATTGGCATCTTTCATTGACACAGACGAGTCTTTTTGGTGAGTAAAAAGATAGGAACTTTCAGGGTACCGTCTGAACATACTGAGCATGTTTAGGGTTTTTTTTGGGGGGGGGGGGTGGACTTGTTTTGGACATGCCCTTTAGGTCTGCGGAAAGTTCCTGTCATGTTACTCAAAATTGTGCAACTGGTTTGGGAGCTTGATGCAAGGAAACAAACATCAAACCCCTGAATGTTCCTGTAATGTTACAGAAATTCCTAGAACAAAGTCAAGTCAAGTCAGTTTTATTTGTCTAGCGCCAAATCACAACAAAAGTTCTCTCCTGACACTTTACAAGTAGAGCAGGTCCAGTACCTCACTCCTTCAGTTGATAAACACCCAACAGTTCTCCATCAGCAGCACATCCTGCAACAGCGGCGACGAAAACCTTCCTTTTAACAGGCAGGAACGTCGAGCAGATCCAGGCTCAATGGGGACGGCCTTCTGCTTTGACTGGTTAAGGGACTTAATGGGAATGTTCTATATAGGCTTCCCGAAACTATGTCCCTAAACATTCCTAGATTGTTCCCTGTTATTCCACCAAATAATTTCTAAACAACAACAACATTCTTGCTTCAGTTAGACACTTTGTAGCTGTGGAACTTCTTAGAGTGACCCAATAAGAATATCATATGACCTAAAGAACCTTTAGGAGCATGTTTTCTGTATAGCCTTGTTGTAATGTTGTAAATATGACCATTCCTTTAAAGTCATATAGGGTACTTTGAGCAGCAGGACTTCTGCTATATCTGAAATGTTCTGTAAAGGTTCAAGACAATGTTTCCTTTCGAGAACGTTGTGCAAATACATCCTGTCCTACGCGGGTTTAGACAGCCTTTTCTTGGCAGCTATTTTTGCTATTTTATTGTTGGTTTCTTTAACTAAAGTGAATGATGTATTTGTATGTTTATAAAAGTAGGACATTTTGTAGATATGTTCAATTTAGTTCTAAAATCTGACCAGCGCCCCATGTATGTAAGAAAAGCCTAAACCCGTAAACCTCACTTGAAGTGTAGTACTTCATAAATGACACTGGGTGTCGCTCCAGAGTGTCTAATATCGCTCCTGTGAGTTCATTTCCCCTCCATCAACCCCCTCTCCCTTGTTCCGTGTGTGTGCGTGTGTGTTGTGTGTCGGATAGAAAGTCAGCCTGGTTTCCAGCTGAGTGCTTGCTCTCTCACAGTGTGTGTGTGTGTGTGTGTGTGTGTGTGTGTGTGTGTATGTGTGTGTGTTGTCATTATTATCCACTCTGCTCCCAGCTTAGAATGGCCAGATTCACTCAGACTGAAACAAGAAGGCAGCACCATCCACAGCAGCCCCAGCCCGCTCACTCCTGCCTGGTTTTCACCGGACCGGGGGCGCCGCAGACCCAACAACCACTACTACTTATCCCACATCAGCACCAGTACCCTCAGATCACATTTCCGAAACCCATGAACGGGTCAGAACCCATTTCAATTCATCCGGAGAGCGGCAACATGAAAGACCAAGATGCCATTAAGCTGTTTATCGGGCAGATACCGCGGAACTTGGAAGAAAAAGACCTGAAACCCTTGTTTGAACAGTTTGGGAAAATCCACGAACTGACAGTTCTCAAGGACCGATACACCGGCATGCACAAAGGTAACGTGTCGCCCCTCAGACGGCTGTGAGGCCCACATATCGCTTTTTAATTGCTTATCAATAATAACTTGTGACTATTTTATCAGGCTTTATTCCGAAATAATGTGCTGCTTCAAACATTTTGTCATTTTTACGCATGTCCGTCTAACATCCGTGATGTTTGTCCCTGTTTTAAGTTTAATTTCATCTTGACACTCCGGCTTTTATTGTAACTACATAGCAAATATTTTATCATTCCAAACTGTGGTCGCTCTTGTTTATTGTACTGAAATAGGGTCTTTTTTTTAACACACTCTTTAAGTGGGGCAGAGGCGCTTGGAAAGGATGCATTTTTAAAGAGCCTTCCATTGCCAGTCCCATCTTTTGCGGAGGGGCGGCATCATTTATTCATCCATATGCTTTCTTTAACATCTCCCCATGTGCGAATGGAGCGGGCTGGGTGCAAACCCGACACAGCGAAATCACTTCAATATCGCGATGACTCAAAAGGGGCGCATGAACTGTCACAAGATGACGGACGTCTCCACGGAGAGTGGGCAGTGATGCTGCTGCTGCTGCTGCTGAAATGGAAGGCAGAGGGTGTAAATCCACACCGCTCACTGTACACAGTGACAACTTCCACCTTCCATAATGAAGTTGGTTGCCAAGGATATTGGCTACACGGTGTAAATCACGCAGGGGAATTCATTTCATAATACGTGGTCTCCTTTACAGTCCATCACGCAGTGTAGACGTCATCACCCTCGCCCCAATAACCACCATCACCCTCTTCTTCATCATCAAAGCACTTGCAACTTCTTGGTTATATTTTTTGATGTGCACTTGCTAAATTGGAGCAGTATCTAAATTAATAATAAGTACATGTGTGATCATTGCTGTATTTCTGCACCATCGCTGCCACAGACCAACAATTTCTTTGTTACAATACTGGGAAAATAAGAATCCTGCTATCTTGATTCTTCCTCATGTTCCCCTGCAGAGAGAGATAATGATTTGTGAAGCATTTTAGTAGAAGAGATCAGGCTTTTATTACTGTGACATTTTGGGAGTGAAAAAAGACAAATAATCTGTTGAAATTATGTAAATGTCATTTATAAACACTGCTCGGGTGTCTTCTATGACATCACTGTGAAAATAAAGCCCATTCGTGACTATCAGAGAGGTCCTGGATGGTCCACTGCTCGTAGATATTTATTTATTAGGATCCTTGAAATGACAGCAGTTTTGACACACAACAAACTGATATTAAAAGATTATTACGAATGGAATGTTTTGTTTTTGTTTTTTTTTTTTACCTCTTTGCTTTGTGACTATAACATGCACTCTGAAGCTGATGATAAATCACAGCTCATCAAACGTTTGTGCAGACTTCACAGCAGACAGACCCTTAGATGAAGGTAGCATCTATTAGCCTTTTGTTTTATGATGCCACAGGACGCTCCTGATTCTACAGTTGATATTGTCAGCAAACAGGGGGAACACTTTGTTTTTTCAGTGTGGCACTCATTTGGCATTCATCGGTATAGCGTGTTTGCGTGTTCGTGCGTGTGCATACAGATAAAATGTCATTGCTCTGTGTTGCATAATGATTGCAGTATTTAGCTGTGGAGTGACTGAAAAGACAATTAAGGCTCTTCGACTTATTTGCATTGAGAGAGATTGAGCTTGTATAGGTTTGTGTATAAATCAAGTATATGACACAGTTCTGAAGGAATTAAATCAATCATTTTTTTGTAGAAGTATTTTTTTTGGGGGTCAGACGTTAAGTAATATGTACAATTTGATTGACATTGAAACTTTTTCTGTGTTCTCATCTTCATATTATCATCACTTATCAGTTTGGCAATTCATCATGACTGTGGTGGTAAAACTACTCAATAAATTATTATTTTTTTGGAATAAAATCTTTCAAATGAGAAGCTGTTTTTATTCAGTGAAAGTTTTTTTTTTCCTCCATGTCTTCTTGTCAGTTCAAAACTCAAAGTCAGCAACATTTAGAGAAGCTGAATTTTATCCATTGCACAGAACATCACTCATGAGGTTTTAGGACTTTAGTTTCAATTTGCAAAATAAATCCAAACCATTTGTTTTGTTTTGTTTTTTGATTTGTTTTTGATTTGTTTTTTTTCCCTGCAGTTTAATGTAGTGAAATTTCTAATCTTATTTAATATTACAGAAAAACGAATTCTAAATGTATAAGGGAGTTTCTCCTCTTCTAACAAAACGGATAATTTAGTTTAGATAAGTAAGCTTCAGTTAGCCTCTCAAAATCCAATAAAGCCAGACAATTAACAATACATAATCAAACCCTAGTACATGAATGATCTCTAATGTGTTTTTATCGTAAATGACACTATTAAACTAAAAGGATTAGGAGGTATGGATCCTGATGGAACAGTGGAACATCCTCAAAGGGATACACACACACACACACACACACACACACATACACACACACACACACACACACACACACACACACGAACATACACACACACATGAACATACACAGTGGGTTTGTTTGTTTTTTTTTTAGTCACCACAGTTGTTTTGTCATTTGGATTTTGTCATTTCATCTAACTTGTGCCTCGTGTGTTTATTATTTCCTCTTTTCTGATGCAACCATTTTTCCCTGTGGTAATCCATGAGGGAAAACATGGAATTAGTTTGTAAAGCGTGATAATAATGCATGGCCATAATAACTTGACTCAAGAGGATTAGCAAATGTGCATTGTCTGAAGCAGCTGTCCCCTGGGTGATCAGCTGGTTGCCTCCCTAAACAGTGGCTGCCTCTGCCAATTAAAAATTCAGTCTAGTCTGCCTCTTCAAATGATTAATTCTGCCCACGCTGGCGAAGGCCTGCCAATTATTGTCGCCCATTGGTATTAATAGGTAGAGGATTTCCTGATGTTGAATTTATCACAAACTGTGAAAACTTCTCCCTTTGGCTTTAATTATATCTCCCAGTTATGGCACATGCGGATCACACGCCGCCATGTTTGTGCATACATGCAGAAATGGGTTTAATCGTCTGATATGGGCTTTCATGTGTTAAATTTTTGCCTTGTTTTTCTTTGAACAAGTGGTTGAATTGACCAAAAAAGAAAATCTTTTCAAAGTTTGTGTCATGGATATGAATTGTTCATTTTGTCTTAACAGATTACATCCTTTGAATTTGTTTGAGATTAAGAAATCTTCACTCGGCGCTCTCAGAAAAGATAAAGAGAGGAAATTATTTTTTTTTATTCTGCAGCTGTGATTCAGCTTAGCAGACAGACAAAACCAACGCTGCGCCAATCTGCCAACCGAGGCAGCCTGGTATCAATATTAAGCCGAGTCGAGTATCATTGTGTTAATGCATTTATAAATGGACCAGAGATATTGCTGTAGACCCCAGCCAAGCTGCAGCACATTAATTCACAGAATAATCTAATGAAATATTTATTCAAGTTTTTATTTTTTCTCTCCCTCTGAGCTCATCTGATGGATAGTGTTTCTCCCTGGGTTGTCCTCCCAATAAAAACGAAAGAGGGACATAAATGGGAATAGCTGGAAAAATTCATATGCGTCACAACCAAATGACACGCTATTAATATGAAAAAGCACGTAATGTGTAATATTACACCTGGAAGAATGACGCATTGATAAAACTAATCTCTGGCTTGTCAAAGCCTCTCTCTTCATTGATATGATGGGAGTGTGAGTGCATATCTACACGTCTCCATACTGGTTGTGTCTTATGGAAAGTGTCAGAGATCACAACGCTGCTGTAGGACAGCATTCCCCCTGAGGGAACAGATGGGATACATTCACTTACAGACTATAAACAGAGCTGTAGAAGTGACGACGACGATACATATTCAACACTATGATGAGCTCGTCAAATTGTACTTTTTTCATGAGGGGATTGCGGGTGTAAGTACTGTAGGATTGCTGACAAAATTAAACATTTTTGATTAAGTTTCATTAAGATGAAATGAATTTGATTACGGAGATTCAGGGAAAGCAATTCTTGGCCCCCGCAGTTGTGTGCAGTGACTTAATTTAGGGAACCAACGCAAAAAAAAAATCTTCTGCCGAGGCCAGAGAGCGAAGGCCAACGAGCCAAGCTAATGCAGTCAGAACACTCGCTTCACAATCTTTAAATGTCTGTAAATATTGTAATAAGCAACAGGGCTTTCCTCATAAAAGATGCAGCAGCTCAACTGGTACTGACAGGCGCTATGGGCCTTGACTTCAGGATGAGGAGCGCTGCCTCCCTTGCTTTTTCTCTTTTCTTTCTTCTTTGGTTTTCCAATGAGATTGCCAATCTTAGATGCGGACAAGGCCACACTGCTGGAGGTTAGTGTCCGCACACCAAATTCACCTGGCTTTTATTCTGTCCATGCTTCTCTCCTTAATCCCTGCCCTGGACAGCCTTTCAGATGGATTGATTTCCTGCACCAATGCAACATTCATTACAGCTTGCAGTATATTAATGCTCTCAGTATGTTGGGAGACCTCCTATTCCATGACCTTTCTGGAATATGTTGGTGGGGGCCTGGACTGGGGACAGACATGAGCGCATTCACTTTGCTGTCTGAACTTCATGTGTATTTTAAAGACGATATGAACCTCTGTGGCTATTTTCTTCTATGGTGGGATTCTGCTGAGAGTGTCACGTTTAAAGAAATGATGACAATAACATGGATGGGGTTGTTATTTTTCCCACTCTAGATCGTAGCTACCTGGAAGTTAAAGTGATTTTTTTCCTTTCAAATACTCATGAATAGGCATCTTGAGCTCACAAAAGCAACTTTTTTTGACGACCACAGTCATTGAGAATAAGCCTCGTGTATTCAGCTTGAAAGTGATGGTGACTGATAGCTAACAAAAGTGAAAGTGTCCAAAAATATTAGATTAAACAACAATTACTGAGCACGCCGACTGGCTAAAGAAGACTTGCTGTTACCCGATGATGCACTTGAAAATTTGAAAATGACCTTCTTTCCTGCAGTCTTGTTGCTGTGGCAGTTGTCAGCTGCTGGTCGCCATTAGCATCAAGCTAAATATACGTGGCTGTCTCTTTCTACTTTCTGAAGTCACAAAAAGAAGAGACAAGCGGGAAGTATGTCCTTCTGAGCTCAAGGCACCTATTTAAGATTACTTGAAAATACTCTGTTTGGATGAGGTATTGCTTTAAGAGTTATTTTTGCTATGCTAGTTTGCCACACATCTACCTGGAAGCTCACGCATTGCTGTTTGTGTTTGCTACTTAGTTTGTTGCAAATGCTTTGTTGATATGATTGTTGCTGCATGTAAATATGCTCTCTTAATGTTGATAAAAAAATATTTAAAATGACCGATATTTGTGTGCATTGATTAACTAATTGCGTTGCCTCACATTAATCTCAATTAAAGTTTAAAATAACGTAGAATTCAAACAAAATGGGTAAACAGAATACATTGCGGAAGGGTACTTGGAGTCTGTCCCATGTGACTTTGCTGACAGCCTTCTCAGAAACAGAAGATATTGGCTATTTTGGGTGTCTTGCAGGTAACGTTTCTCTTCTAGAGGTAGAATCGGTAGAAGTGTACCGTCTTCTCATTCATGCACAAAGGTCACAGCTATTTTCTTTGTATAAATACAAGTGAAGCCTATCTATTTTGTATGGGTAACTTAGCAGAGAGGGCCATTGCTTACAGCGCAGAGTGTACTCTTATGGGGGGGGGGGGGGGTTATAAAGGCACAGAGAGGGGAAAAAAAAGGAAGAGGAGGAGGGGGGTTGGTGGTTTCTGTTATAACAGCATGAGCTCTTTAATGTTGTGTTCGAGCCTGGCTGGGCACAGATTCATTTTAGAAGGAAAATGAAATAACAAGGGAGAGGGGAGATTTTAATGCAATGTTTTGTGATAATCCCTCTCCATTTTGGAATGGTTCAGGAGAACTCATGCGATAAAGCCTTGTACAAGCCTGGAAAATAAAAAGTTATTTGTCTTGCCTTATAGTACTGTACCCTTGGAGGGCTCACTAACCCCCATGTTTTGGCCAAAAAACAATCACAGATTAGTCAAGCTGTCAAATCTCTCTGATTGCCAAATGGTTGAGCCCTTGATGCTGGTGTGAATGAACAATGCATAAATGTAGAACATGCATGTGCGTTGAGAGTCACACCAACACAAATGGGGGTGGGTGGGGTGGGTGGGGGGTGGGCGTTATGACAGCGCTGTCACTAGATCCCTCGGGACAGGGAGGATAGCGCATGTGTGTAGCAAGACCCACGAGGCAAATGATAGACAGACACACAGGCAGAAGACAATGAATGTATGCAAAGATGAAGTGTTTGTCAGAGATGCAGATACAAATGGTTGCTTTTATCCCAAGGCAACAGCAGAGTAGAGTGATGGCTCAGCTTGGGACATTAGGATTCCTCTGACAGGTTGAGAGCTGTTTGGGCACAGAAGGGCAAGATGTATTGGAGGGTGGCGGAGGAATAGCCAGCCAGATGTACATAATGATCACTTGTATCGTAATATTTCATTACTTGAGCTTTTAACAGTTATTTCAACAGAATAACAATGCTAAAATGTGCAGTGCTTTACAAACAGACACTGAGCTCAGTCTCCTTAAATAACAATTACAACCGTTATAAACATCATCACTGTTGAGTCCTTTTTGCTGCACATGTGAGGCTATCCCTAACTGGGGATGAAGACATATTTTAGATCGGAAAATTTCTACAATTGCTCGGGTCCGTGAG
>NC_141333.1:16492772-16612772 GCF_037954235.1 Aulostomus chinensis | reverse complement strand
GATCAGCTGCTTTTCAGGATAGCGAATGATGAAGCTGTTTTATTTCTAACTCATTATCATATTTGTTTACACATTTTCCATCATCGTCATCATTTTTTTGCTGCACTTGCCTGGATGCCACTTAAGAGGTGAAATGTCAGATGCGCTACTAAATCTAAGCCTAAGCTTCACCTGCGCTACTGCTCGTAGTTCATGCAGCAGTAGCAGGGAAACCTAAAGTGGAGCCTGTTGCCAGAACTGGCCTACAGGTTTGATTTGGTTATGCAAAAATAAATGTCAAAAAATACATGAATACATAAATAAATAAATAAATATAATAACATGCCTAACAAGTAGAAAATTATGAGCACTAATTATTCTACGAAATAAAATGATATATTCTCAATGACTGTGCTTTTTGTTTTTGTACAGACTATTTTTTTGACTTCACAAATCTCATGCATCAAATTTAAATATGGATGACCCCATATTATTTAGTATTTGGGTGGCAGAGTGACACTTTGGTACAGCATGTTAGTCATGGTTGGTCATGTACTGAATGGCTGATGTTAATATCTTGTGTTACTGTACATTTGTGTAACCCTAGTTCAGATACAATATATTCAAACAATAACCTAAAACACGTCATATAATGTTATATGAGTACTTCTAATGTACTACTAATGAGCACTGAAATCTGTAGTGTTGAGTCAAAAGAAATTTTTAGCTTACAGCCCACAAAGGCGTTTTAGTTTTGCCCCTCCAATGGAAACAATTTGGGTGCCCCAAATGTTCAGGGTCCAGTGATGGTTATCAGTTTTAATGCTGCCATCTAGTGGACTAATCCAAAATAGCATCACCAAGCACTTTCCTGTAATTTAAATCAATGCTGCTGCTAGGTAAATGCATGATATTTTTCAAGATAACTAGAAAAACAACGACTGGATAGAAATGTTATTTTGGTTCAAATCCAAGCATAATCAACTTATTGCAAATATTTAAGACACAGACTTACTAGGTAGTTAATAACCTTCCATTCTGAGTCTTAATGCCATTTTAGAGACTTTCAGAGCTTGAACGCGGACATTTCAAGAACTTCTTGTCTGTTTGCTGTTGGCGGTGACACTAGGTTGGTCTAAATATACACGGCCAGCTCTTTTGCGTTCTGTGGTCCTGAGAAATTGATTTTGTGACTTTTCCCACTCAATTCCTCTTCAGTTGTTTCTGTGAATATAAATTAGCAGATAGAATTGTTGTGTTCTCGTGTGTTCAGAACTCGTGTGAGAACGATACCCCCTTGAGAGTCGTGCCGCCGATGCATTTAATGTGCTTGTAACAACAGGTTAAAAACATTTGTTTAGGTTTTAGACTACCTGGCTTTTGCTGAGTGATAAATTAAAAAAAGAATTACAATCTGTTAGTGGGAGATTAGACTTCCTCTATCCCTGAATCTGAGGGATAGGGGGCTTGATTTATTTGTCATGTTGAAGGCCCCTGTTGCTTGTGGTTTTGTTAAACTGCCGTTCAAAGCCATTATAATTGTATCTAAAATTTTGTCCGTTCCATTCACATGAGTTAATGTGGCATATTATTAGGGACAGATCCCAGTATAGACCAGTATAAACCAGTACAGTTCGACGGGACCACAAACAGCATCCTCAAAAATGACAGTCAAAGTAATTAAATCCTTCCTCAAAAAGAATAAGGTAAAAAGTGTATAATCTAATCCTGAGACAGGGTGTTTCTCTTCTACTCAATAGGAAGCCTGCTTGTCAGTGGTTTTAATGTTTTGGCTGATCAATGTACATGTGACACTCAAACGTCCCGGTGCAGTTCCCCATAATGCCTAACGGTGGTGCTAAAGGCTTATTTAACCAAATACTGTGGAACCAAAAAGCCTATTTAATGATATGATCTTACCAAATATTAGATGTGCACTTCAGCTGTACAGCAGCAGATGACATCATGTAGGTGCCTGAGAGCGACTGACTGGAGTAACACTGACAACTTCTCCATGCACGGTCAAAACTTGAGTGGTTGTGAGGGCCTGCTGACTGGCTTCCAACTGTAGAAATCTTTCTCCCTCTGTGACAACCGCTCTTGTTAGATCTTGATAGATTAGCAGTCTTCACAAGCACAGAGAACACTCATGCCTGAAAGAAATCCAGCTTCATTCAGTCCTTGCTTTTTGGTCAGTGCATGTATTCTGAAAAGACCTCGGTATCATGCGTGCCATTCGGTATTTTGCATGCATCTACAGTATTGAAATCATCCTGTCCATCGATCTGTATTAGAGAAATCTTGTTATTTACTCGTAAAAACGGTCCCAAGTCCTTGAGGAGTTTTTAAATGAAACAGAAGCGTGCTGGGGTGTCATAAAGCAACGGTTTATTTATTTTTTTTAAATCTTAAAGGGGAATTGCAAAGCAGCAGTGAGCATATTTAATGCATACAATTTCATATCCGCTTAACATCAATTTTACTGGTGAATTATTGCTCATATGGTGTGCTAATAAGTATTTAAGCTTGCAAGGCCAAGTTTGATTAAATTTGCATACTGCAAGCAGATCCAGACTTTGGTTTCATAGCAACTGAAGTGGTACATAAACATGAAATAAAGTTTTTTTTAATTTCAAATGTTTTGATTTGGCCATTCAAAAATCCCATGTACTATAAGAGCTTTTGATGCTGATTGATGATTGAATCAATCCAGCCTCTATAGTAGGGGATCTTAGTGTAGTGATGGATTTTTGCTCCTCCTGGGAAAGGTTCATAGGTGGCGGAAACCAACCCGTACACTTTTCCATCTTTGCAGATCAACGGACCCCCAGAGTCTCCCTGGAAGGACATTCAGAACACAGTGAACCAGAGTTTGATCGACAGTGTTATCTTACAGGTATGCACCTACCTGCGCTGGGCCAGTACCTCCAACCGAGCAGTAGGATTTCTCCATAGCACAATGCTGATTGAGAGTTATAACCACATTGGCTTCCATGAGGGTTAAAGAGTAAGGGCTCGTATCTGTTTCGCCCCAACCGCAGACAGTACAGACTGTTGATAACGGCGCAGAGATGTCCCCTTCAGCCGCCAGATTGACGGGTTGCACGTTGTTGCTGAAATTCACATTGGAGCTCAACTTGCAAAACAGGAAGATATAGTTTGAAAAAATGAGTATTTTAGTATTTAGAGTTATTATTGTTTGTTTGGTTGTATTGTCTTTTACCTTAAGTAACATGATGTCATTTTGGAGTCCAGTTCTATTGTAGCACTCATGCGGAAATGACTGTTCCACAGAAATATTCCTTATTTTCTTTTTGTGAAGGACATTGTGAAGTCCTAGAAAGACTGTGTAGTTCCTGAAATTACAAAGAATTATAAAGGAAAACAATGTCCTTGAAATGTTTTAAATCGTTTTGCTTTTTTTTTTACCAGAGCATTGTATGGATTGCATTTACTTGAGAGAAATTAAAAATCTGCTCTGTTTTTTTCTGAATTTATGAGATGATTAAGTCTGTCATTCAGACAAACAGCAGACATTTCTTTAAAAAAAAAATCTCATTTAGTATGGGTGGTGCGGTGGTGCAGTGGTCTGCACTGTCACCTCACAGCAAGAAGGTTCAGGGTTCCAGCCCCGGCTCCAGCACAGGATCTTTCTGTGTGAGTCTCCATGTTCTCCCTGTGCCTGTGTGGGTTCTCTCTGGTACTCCAGCTTCTTCCCACAGTCCAAAGACATCAAGAGGGGACGAGGCTGATTGATACTCTAAATTGACCGTAGGTGTGACTGTGAGTGTGAATGGTTGTCTGTCTCTATGTGTTGGTCCTGTGATGGACTGGCGACCCATCAAGAGTGAACCCATAGGCTGCTGGGATAGGCTCCAGCCCCCCCACCCCCACCCCCGTGACCCTTAACAGAATGAGATAGAAAATGGATGGATGGATGGAATCTCATTTATTCTGAAAAATAGAGTTGGTTTGCACATTAATTCAGAAGAAGAACAAAAAAAGTCCTGTGTTTCAGAATTGTTGAGATGATTTCTCTTTCAAAAAGATTTAACCCCTCCATTTTCATCATTAACACCTGATTTATATATTTTATTTTCAGATAAAAACAGAGCAGATTTTTTTCTCTCAAGTGAATGCAATACTCTACCACAGCACTGTATTCATATAACAATAAATCATCATAAATATTTATAATGAAATAAAAAAATTTACATTCTTATTTCATCATATATATATATATATATATATGATGAAATAAGAATGTAAATTTTTTAAGTATTATATATATATATATATATATATATATATATATATAATACTATTACTATTTACTACTCTGTGGTAGAAAAAAATCTAAATTACTCAATACAAAGAATGAGAATATAAATTATAATTATATTGTATATCAATACAGGTCACCTTTGGAGTTGATTTGATGATCAAAAATAGGGCGTTTTTGTTTTTGAAATAAGAATTTTGAATTCCTTGCACTTCCACGTCACTTATGCACAAATACAAAGAGTTGAGCTTACTCGGCTTGGCAGTGGGCTGCAGTCATCACAAACCTCTCGTTCAGAAGAAAGCCACCGCAGTGGTTTACATCACCGTTGCTAATCCTCAGCTCCAGAAGCACCATGTAGGGCCTGCTATGTTTTGCAGACTCTTGACCTCCGTGTATTTTCCCTGAATAAACTGTTTAAAAGAATATAACCCAAAAGAGATCATTGCTAACTGAAAGGGGGAAAAAAAACAATAGCAGTGAGTTTTTTAGAGCTGATATAATGAATGCTTCCTTGTGTTAAAATAGAATACGAAGCCATTAAAAACTACCTTACCTTGTTCATTTAAAGTCAGTGCAAGTATCACTATGACCAATGTACAGGGGAAATACATGATGATGTTTCAATGGCGCAATCACTGGCAACACCAGTGTATAAATGCTGAGATATATGGTAGCGCTTTTATACGCTGGCTGTACTCGAGGCTCCACGCCCCCAAAAGAAACATCATTTTAATACTAACACATGAGCCTGCACAAGCTTCTCATTCTTTGTATTGAGTAATTTAGATTTTTTTCTACCACAGAGTAGTAAATAGTAACCTCTTGGTTTTTGCGAGGTTTTTTTTAGTTTCTTTCGGTTGAATTGCTTCGAAATATGCTTGCATTTTTCCTTATCTTGCAACATACAGGAAGTATAGATTGCTATCATGGACCATTTCTTCCGACTCACATTAAAACCGACTGAATTTACAAAGATTTGATTCAGCTACAGTTGAAGAACTAAGTTTCTGCACTCTTGGATATCCATTAAACTCTTCCTATGGATTTAGACACTTGTTTTTTTGGTTTTCTACAAACGCTTCTTTGTTTATTTTTGTGGCACCTTGGCATAATCCTACTGTCATGAGTGCAATAATCTACTGCAAGCATTTATCTATCGTTCAGGTACATCAACCAAATAATGAAGGTGCATAAAATCATAAACATGCAGAACTTTTTTTTTTTTCCTAAAAACTCTTTGCTGCAACTCAAGAAAGCCCATGAGATACAAAAGTTTGCTTTTCAGTCACATGCCTCACCACTATTTTCATTCTGTCTCCTTCACATGTGACAAGATTATTGCTGAATGTCTTCTTATTCCTCTGTGAGAGCTGTGCAGATACTTTAAACTCCTCCAGAGGCCAGAACTCAATGCATACCTTTTTGTTGCAACATATTTGTTATATATTATCACTGACAAAAATATACAGGTTTTTTTTTTTTCCATCATGAAGTAATGTCTTAATTTAAAATGGAAAATTTTACCCTTCAAGGAGCAGAAATATGAGCTCAACTGTGACCAAAAGCAGCTGATTTATAACTCTAGGCCTCTATCCTGATCAGGAACTTATGATAGTGAAATGACCAGTAAGGTTCAGGTTTAATTAAAATAGAATCCTCAGTTGCGTAGGATCATGTGACCGCCCCAGCTGACCTTTGTGACCCTCCACAGAATATTGACAAGTTGGCATATTATGATAGGTGTAGATTCCCCAGATGTGTTTTCATTTTTACAGCAACTCAAAGACACAGTATTTGTTCTTCAAAATGTTTTGTTTTACAATCTTTTGCAGCTGTTTTAGTGACTGTATTTTGTTATTCTTTTACTCTGCTATATTTTATAGTTTTTCAGAACTTTTCTCACAGAGGAAACAGGAGCTCCTGATGTCATTCTTTCTACATTTCAGTGGAAAGAGAAACTATCTTCAGAAAACAACCACAAAAAGGTAAGCCACGATGCTTTCTTGATATTCCTGCAGGAAAATAGGCAACGTGCTGTGGCTGGATTAAACATTGCAAAAGAGGGGATGTGTTTTATTACATTGATTTTACCCGCTGAGACATGGAAGAGGAAGTACATGATCAAACTATTATCCCTTGCAGCAGAAAGCTTTTTAACTTTCGTCAAAATCAAAGTTTATAGCAGTGAAACAAATAGACATTGTTTCGTAGTGATCTTATGGTGCCTGGCAGTCTTGTAAGAAATATAAAGTGTATTATTTTTCTCATTAGATGGTTAAAATTCAATGTTTATCAAAATATTGATAGCGAAGGAAAGTTGCCCTGAGTAAAACGTGTACATCATCGTCGTTTTCCAAGTGTTTTTAACATGCAGTAAACTTTGTTCACAAGGAGGCAGTGTTGTCTTTTGTGTTGATTTTATATCCTAACCAAAAGGAGTCCAGAGATACACGTGTACTCTTTGTATACTCCGCAGGGAGTATGGATACTTGCAAGCCTCCACAGGTGTGGGTAATCAAGACTAAGAAGTCAACGCACCACCCTCAAAAACTCTTGCACTGCCACTCCGAGGCCTGTTCTCATTTGTGACTAAAGTAAATCACATTAGTTACCATGAGGATGGAAGACACACGGCGTGTATATTTTGTGTTCCTCTATGTCCTGCCACAGCTGGAGACTGTACCTGAGAGAGTGGCATCATCTTGACTGGCGAACGCAATGTGTCTCACACGTGACTTTAGTCAGTACAGGCTGAAATACTGAATATCTACAGAATCATTCCATCTCTCTCTCTCTCCAATGCTCGAATGTGTACATTACATCAGGATGGCAGGGAATGATATAGAGGATTGAAATTGGATAATAATATTATTTATTATTATCTATATTATATTGGGTAGTGTGGGTGAAAATAACAAAGGAAGAAACCAGGAGGGAAAACTCTATAAACAAAACCAAAAGACTAGAAAAACACAAGGAATACTTAAAACTACAGAGTTGAAGGTGTAAACAAGGACAGGAAGCTAACGAGACGTAGGTGGGTAATCAAACACAGGTGGAATACATCAGGGCAGAGCAGGTTATCAAACAGCAGGGAAATTGTAGTTGGCAGGAAGCACATCGACCAAAACACAAGTGGAAATAATTTCAGAATAAAACAGGTAATACGTTAAATCCACTGGGCCTGCTGTGTGGAGCAGCCATGATTTCGCCCTATATGAACTGGCATGTCTACGAGCACCTTACTGATGATCTTGAGAGATATCCAGGAGCTCATCAAAACAAGCTGATTGATCCTCCAGCACAAATGATAAAATCCTGGATTGCATCTTGGTACTTAGCTTCATCATCTGGAGTTAGCATATTAGTATAGCACTGTTTACATTGATATGCATGGTAAGGTAGCAGTTGAAGCCATTGCATATCGAGTCCGTTTATTTTAAATCTTTCATCAAAAAGAAACGGTTTATGCTTATTTCTGTTTTCTTGAGTTGAGCTCTCTCAGGATGAGAGCCATGCAAGGCAGCACGCATGCAGAGGCTGCTGTGAATGAATGTTCCTGGTGGAATAAACTACCCGAATCACTCTTTGTGATAGTGTATCCCAAAGTTAAATTAGCAAGATTACTCTTAAAAAAACTTCAGTTCACCCCTTGTTTTAACAGACTTTCTAGGTAAACACGAAACTTAAGTATTAGGCTGGAGATGAGTGTAGAGACGGCCTGCTGAAGAGACTGAGTGATGCATGCAAGGTAGGAACTTTATTTACCTTGGAAAATGCATGTTCAGCGATTTGTTAAGCGATTCGTTCACTGGGCGTACAGTGAACGGGAGCCCTCATTGATACTCAGTGGTTTAAACTTAAAGACCCCTTTTTTAATAGAAAAAAAAAGTGTTCATGTTTGACTCTCAGGGATGAAAACTTCTGAAAATCTTTTGAATGAATCTTTTTGAACTGAACCGATTGTAGTGATTGGGGATATGGAGAAGAATTGCTTTGCCCATGACTAATTATTGCTCCTTTGCTACAGACGACCCATGGCACACGTCAATATCATTTTTATTTTAGAAACAGAAGGAAGTCTTTGTGGCATCTCCATTTACAAACCACATACATGATGTGGACACCTATCACTGACAGAGTATGACAAAACTGAAATTCTATTTTATCATAACATTCGTGTAACTGAGCATAATATTTAGTAAGCATATGAAATGAGTCAATCATGACGCACAGAGTGACTGAGTTTTTGTCACATATTTCCAGTGAAGATTTTTTTTATTCTCTGAACTCTGAAATGTCAGACGGGGATTCTGACTGCACACTTGAGCATTAATCAGGCCACAGTTGTCAACCCTGGTATGATTTCTCGTCATTCAGCTCCTACTTCTTTCTATCCCATCCAAGCCGCTGCTTTCTCACAATTCAAACGTTATCACATCATAAGACGGCGAATGAAGAGTACTTCTTTAAAGGAGCATGTTTGTGAAAATGAAAGTGAAAGGCCACACTTGGAGCTGCTGGAGAAATGAAGAGAAAATGACATCAGCGTGTAGACTGTATTTTTCATAAAGTTGGAGAATTTTTCAGTTCATCTTTTTTTTTTCCTCTTTAAAGCAAGCAGGCAAACTACAATTATTTCATCATTAGAAAAATGTATTTGTGACATAAATCAAGTGTAATTCATTATGTCAGCTCAAAGCTTGTGGCCTCTTTTTTTTTGGACTTGGCACAAATAAAGGAAAATACACTTTCAAGGCACCAGTGAGCAATAGAGACAGAATTTGGATGTTAGCTGGGAATAACAGCTGACTGTGGAATAAAACGTGAAGGAGTCTATGCACTGAAAAGATATTAAGAGCTATAACACTGAAAAATAATGGCGGCTGTTGGATTTAACATGCATCCCTGTTTTTCACAGCACAGTCAGGCCTAAAAATATGCTGCTAATGGACCACAGAGCACAGATATGTCCATTATACCACTTCATCAGTCTAGTCTCAAGCGTATCCATCTTATACCTTAGTTGAAATATGCTATCATAATAATTTTAGATGATGCATTATTGAAGTCTGTGTTTAAGAAGTGGGGGGAAGAGGGAAAAAAAGGGGGGAGGTGGGGGCAGATGAGATGGAAAAGAGTGAACACGTTTTTAGGATGTGAGCTTCTGGAGTCCAGGGTAGTAATGGGAATTACAGGAGGAGATGAAGGGAGGAATTTGCTTGCTAGAGCAGGGCCTATGATGTTAACCCATCACTCTTATAGGGACGGAGGGGCTGCAAAAAATAACTGGTTTACCCATCGAACACAGCGACAAGGAAGTGGGAACGGTAATAAAAGTCATAAAAGACATCAATCACAGTGCAAATTACATGTTTATTAAGAAGAAAGAACAATGACAACGATAAAAGCCCACAGACATTCCTTGACCCGTCACGGCAGATCGAGCTAACTGGAATCGCACATGTGAATGGAGCTTTATGTGCTCTTGAGTCTTGGTGATGAGCTGACTCATGTCTGTGCTGTTCATTCAAATGATTTCATTCATTTAAGTTGATCACACCACCCCTTCTGCTTCCTGTTAGCACGCACTGCGGCCTCCCAGGTCACTGCACAGCACCGCTGAGTGTGGCGTAGCCCAGTGATTCTGGCTACCGAGACGGCAGCTAAACTTCTGAGATGGGAACATGTCACACTGCTTTCAGAAGAACTCGGGACAGTTCCCTGACAGAATGGGCTCCGCACGTACACTACTGAATACTCAGTGAGAACAACAACCTGTTCTCATGTCAGTTTCGTTGTTGCACCATAGCCTGAGGTAGTGAGTTATGAGCGTCGTCTGTCGGTCTAAAACAGAATGTCTACACATCTTATCTGCCACCCTGTCTATTACTTTTGCCGGATCATCATCACCATCACCATCATCTTTCTAGTTATTAACTCTAGAAGACAATATGCGGTGATGCAAAACCGTGAATTTACCTACTCCTCAAAATGAATCAAAACTGCTAAAGACCTTTTCAAGTCGACAAATTGATTTTTGACACTCGCTGCTACAGACACAATTTCAAACAGGGTTCAAATGTTTCCCAACATGAAGCTGTAAAATTCATTCTTAGAATTCGTAAACCGGATCCTTGACGGTTTTGATCACAGGAAAGTCATATCTTGCTAGGCTGTCAAGAAAACTCGTGCAGGTTCACGGGTGCTTGTAATTTAATCAGTCAGAAAAAAAAAAAATCCCCTCCTCAAGATGAAGAGATTTAACATGCTGATGCGTAATTTACACATCCCACATCTGAATCACATCTCTAAGATTCCAATACGAATTGAAGACATGAAATAAAGCATGTAAATGTTTACCACAATAATTTTCTACACTAACTCAATAAGTAATATCACATCGGGTCAATTTCATTCCTTCATTCTGAGTTTTTAAGCTGTTATTCCACAGCTGGAGAAGCAATACTGCTTAAATAGATGGAGCTGACTGTCGAAGTCTGAAGAGATTCTGTAAGAGGAGAGAAAAGCATTCTAGGCTGCACCTGTGATTTCAATAAAACATTTGTCTTCCAAGTTAAGTTTTTCACTGTTTTTACTCAAAATCAAATATGTCCTTTTCAAATTAACTTTGACAGACATTGCATAATGAAAACATCACATTAACTGGAAAAGGATGTAACACTGTGAGTTGTTTTGGTTTCACCCGGAGCTCAAAAATGGCTCTTTTGTGTTGCACTGCTTTCCCTTCATCTACAAGGTGCCTCAAATGTTCAGCTTCTCTTCCTGACTTTACACGGAGACACAGAGACTATTCACACCGTATTCATGGCAAAAATACCACAAAGTTTGATTATCATTATTTTAAAAATAGACTGGACAGTGTAAACCAGAGAAAGCTCTGAAACCAACATGGTGTTTTGCTGAAGTGATGCAAAACAGTAAGGAAATATATTAACGTTGGACACACCAATTTGGAATACATGAAAAAAAAAATACTGTACTATATACGTGTGTGTGTGTGTGTGTGTGTGTGTGTGTGTGTGTGTGTGTGTGTGTGTGTGTGTAAAATGAAAGAAAATTATCTGGTATTTGTTGTTTTGGTTTGTGTATTTGGAGACATAAGACATTCGGTAAACGTAAGAGTTGACTACTGGGTCATTGACTCATTTTCGTGATAAACCTTTAGGAAATTAATGTTTCTCTCTATTCAAATGTGACTAAAGGAAGCATGGTTTTAGTGTGTGTGATAAACAAACATTCATCTTCACACCGCAAACGCTTCCAAGAAGACTTATGACGAAGTGCTCGCTTTATATCTGACCTGAATTGCTGGTCAGATCTTTAGATAACTTACCTCATCTGTCAGCAAGTTTCATTTTGTGGTACATGAACTGGGTCGTCTTGCTGCGTTTTTTGTGTTTAATGTACCACAGGTTCTTGCAGCTTTTTTTCAGAAGGAAGAGAAAAAAACTGAGGGTTACATCTTTAGCCACTGTGGTTCGGTACAGACTACTGAATAATGCAGTTACCAAAGAAAACTACAAGTGGTGCAATACCAAAATGGACTGTCAAATAACATGGCCAAGACACAGTCAGAGCAGAGAAACAAATAATATGTCTGAGCCATAAATTATTTCAGCTCTATGTGTGTTTTTCTGTTCAACTTCAACCATTTCAATCCAAAAACCATGTGCTGTCTGACCAGTTTGGACATGGGATTCACATTTAGGTGTATCAGATTTAAAACAGCATCATAAAATGGTGTGGGAATGTTTACTCTTTTTATTTGGCGCAAGAATGAAGCTTTTTCAAGAAAACATTAAGGGTCCATTTGTTGCCTGACCAAAAAAAGAAAAAAGACTTCATTCAGTTACACAATTCAGGAAACAATTCCAGTCTAATTGTGATTGGAGGGGAAAGGAGCAATAACTGCACAGCTTGTGTGTTGAACTACTTTAGCCTAGTTTGGCTCCTTAAGTGACAAACATAACACAAACTGTAAATTGCCTTTGAACACAACTGTGTAAACAATGCACTGGATTCGCTGCTCAATGTATAATCATGTCACTTCCTGATAACCATAACCATATCTATCCTATAGATAACCCACCAGGCTGGTTGGTTCTTATGGTGAGCATAAATGCCTTCTTTTATCTGCAATCATTTTTATCAATTCCATCCATCCATCCATCCATCCATTTTTTTCTGCTTAACCTGTTGAGGGTCGTGGGGGGGCTGGAGTCTATCCCAGCAGCTTTTGGGCGAGAGGCGGGGTTCACCCTGGACAGGTCGCCAGTCCATCACAGGGCGCAATCATTTTTGTCATATTTTTTTCATAATATTCTTTTGAATAATAACAAGGCAACAACTTCCTTTCCACACACACTTGCACACATGCTCATACAGAATACCTTCATCTGTCTGAGCACAGACCCAGCATTCTAACCACAGAGTGCATCTGAAAGAACAAAGAAGAAACCAAATCAGCTCTTTGAACAGTTGCTGCATTGCTTTCCAATGTGGCGCTGAACAGGTCTGTGAGCAGGCAAAGTAATACATCAGCCCTTTTTCACGGAGGGCAAAGCGAGGGTCACATTTAATTAATCGGAATGGAAAGATGATCTTGAGAGATTCCCATTACCCCCGCTATAGTTGAGGCACAGTGATCGACGTGCCAGATGTGTAACAGCTTGGTCTGACAATACTGGATCACGGTTTCCAACCATATGGCCTGTTGAGTTCAAGATCCATCTGAGCAGATTTTCTTTTCTTTTTTAAAAGTGTCAGGCAGGATTGGAGAAGTCATTACTGTAAGAAGGACAAGTTCCCCGAGGGTGACAGGTAGCCGCTTTGACAGTGAGCTTCATGCTTTCTGACAACTTGCCTGCTTTCTCTCCCAGTGAATGTCGCACACAGTGATGGGCATTTTGCACCTTCTTTCTCACAGCTTCTGGTGATTTGGTATATACTCTCCAGATTCATATCCTCAATGTAGACACATATAACTGAGTTTAGGATTCTGAACTCCTCTTAGGCTGACTACATTGTGTAATGTTAGTGTTTTATCACATTGTTTGTGCAAGACAGGAAAATGTGCTATGCAGTGTGTGTGGATTTTATTGAGGCCAGGCTTCTCAGTGCCCAATTCCCCAGAGTTCACTTATCTGGGGAAACTTTATTGACTGGTCCCACCAGATGGAAAAGAACAGTGGTATTCTGAGTATTTGGATTCATTCATGAGTGAGGAAAAAACAGGTATTTGGAGGACACACTGTGGACAGACAGGAGGGCGAGATACAATAGCGTGTATCTTTAATGACCTACCAAGAAGTTCAAGAGAAGTCAGACAGTCTGTGTTTATTATTAAATTGAGAAAACAGATGCACGTCTTATTGGATGATTCCTGGCAGCTGGAATCAGGCAGAAAGCGGATCAGTATGTTTGTTTTGAGCACATGTGTGCATTTTTGCTTTTTTTGTGTGTGTTGGAACATACTCGTGTCAATCTTGGTTTGATAATGACAACGGGTCATTTTCTGGCAAAGAACTAAAACTACCATGAAAATATCCGCATTTGTTTACCGGAACTCGACAGCGCAACAATATCGCATTGATGATGGAGACGTTTTCTCGCTGCTATACAGCTGTTTTTGTTTTTAATATATAAAAGCACCACTGTTCCATTTCTCCCCAAGATTTAATGCCTTCATGTAACATGACATCAGGTAATAGCTGCTCTCTCGCAGGCACACATGCTGTTTACTGACCTCGCTCTGACTCCATTTGGCTGGTTAAATCAGCCACCGCAGCCATTTAGTTCATAAGGAAATTTGGAAAGACACAGGAATCAACAGGAGGGAGCATGAGGAGCCAGTGAATTACAACCTTTAGCTGAAGGAAAGAAGGATGATGGGACGGGGAAGATGAGGGGATAACGATGACTTTTTCATTTGGTTTGCCATTTCCATTTTTCCCAAAATGCAGAAGCTATGTTTTCTCACAGTGTGTCTTTGAACAAATAATCATTGCATGACAGCAGGTCACTTATCTTTAGAGACTAATATGTCTTCTGTTCTCGCTTCAAGTCGAAACATTCATCTATAGACTGTCTGCACGTGTTCTTCTGGATAGTACAGGGTTTGTAAAAAGAGCTACTTTGCTTAACTGATGTGGCAAAAATAGTTCGAAACAGAATTGTGGCTTTATACTTTTTATACTGTCACAGTGACATTGACCTTTGACCCCAAATTTTTAAGCTAATCCTTAAGTCCCAGTGAATGATAGCACTCTATTTGAAAACCTTACCTGAGATATTGTGTTTGTTTGAGATGTCCTTGACCTTTGACCACCAAAACCTTTGAGTCCCAGTGGATATTTCATTTGATGCAGTTCCCCTTTAAGAGAGGCTGAGTCAACGAGAATGGGTCAGACATACAGTATGAACCTTCACATTGACCAACAGACAGCTGTTGCTGGTTCGAACACATTCAAAACCCTTACTAGTGAATTATGGTCCCATCTGGCAATCCAGCCTATGACCCCTGTTAACTGAATAAAGAAATGACACATCTCATGTGTCTAATGAGAATGTGCGTGGAAGGATATCCATTCATAGTGAAATCAAATATGCATGCACCAGTGCACATTCTGATTAAAATTCAGAATGGTTTGATGCAGAGGGGCCTCATCCCCATGTGACCTCTGGAAACAAAATACTAGTCTGCCTGGATTCACATGCTGAACACTAACCTTTTCTCACCACAATGATTCATGTCTCAAATGTCTGGCCTTCTGCTGCAGCATGATATCCTCTTTGAGGTCATATTACAGGCCACTCATGAGCTGGAAAAACAAATTGCGAAATAAAGTGCGAGATCAGATGCGATGGTTTGCACAAATTTGTCGCTATGAGTTTCCTTTCTTAACCTACCTTCTCACACAGCTGTGTAACACCAGAAAATATCTAATCACAGGAGAATATCTAACACTTGTGAATCCTGCTGGAAACTCTCAAGGTCAAAATGTCGACTAAAGAAGATTTCCCTGTAGACCTGTTGGAGTCTTTTATCTTAGCGAGCAGAGTACGACCTCTGGAGAGGTGGAATGCATTGTCCGAGTTGAGGTGTTGTATTTGGAATTAAAGAAAGAACTTGAATTCAGCTTGTCTTAAAATAAACATCTTTATTTTCTGCCTTTTCAAACATCCATGTGTAACAAGCACAGACTCAGCAAATGTATTTATTCTTTAATTCAAAGCAAGAGGAAATTTCATATCGTCCACATTTTTTAAGTCGTTTTGGTGTAACTCATTGTTCTACTTTTCCATTCTTTGCACACTTCACCCTATCAATGCCACACACAAGTTTGAATAAATCGTTAGCAGGGTGAAAAGGTTTGAGCCCATTTTAACAAGCCAAGTCAGACCAGCTGCTGAGACCATGCTGCTGCTCTGTCTGGACATTAACTGCAGCATTGACCTGGTTGCCATCCATGTCATTACTGACATTCTATGATTGATTTGTGATGTGGGGGGGGGGGGGGGGGGGGGGTTCGATAATCTTTTATCAATTATAAATGTACAAGAGCCAGAATCACTGGATGTCAGTCCCGATCACTTCAGCCCCCCCAGCTCTGAGACTGCAGCACCTTAGTAAGCGTTAATGCTCCTCGCTCACTCTCCAAGGAAAACCAGGAAGACATGGAGGACTCTATGGGCAGGATACAGGATATTCCAACCAGGTAGCTGCTGCCCTGACCTAGTTTTAGCAAGTGCAACGTGTTATAGTTTCCAGCTCTGCAGTCAAATGGAGGAACATGTGGAAGACAAGAGGTGGCAGACAGTGGTGTCGATAAATCTTCCCCAGATGTTCCTTAAACACAGCAAACTTACAAAAATGAGCCCCATTTTAAAATCACAGAAGAAGCTTACAACTCTCCTGAGGCTCCAAGTCTCTGCGGGGAAGGAAGTCCTACATTTGCAGTGTCATTTGGTTCAACTGAATTTTATCAAGTGAAATGAAAAAAGATCTGTCACTGGTAACTGCACCATGTGTTATATTTATGAATATTACATTTATATAGGGGCATTTCTTGAGTTGTTAAGGCAAATTATATATATATATATATATATATATATATATATATATATATATATATATACATATATATATATATATATATATATATTCATTGGTTCAGTTAATGAATGCAAGAAGACTGGAGCAAAGCTTGCAGCTTGTCTTCCTTTGGCGGTGCCAGGTAAATGTATGACCCAGGAAAAATAAATCTGTCTGCAAAAACACTTGCTTCACTGTATGTGTTAGACACTACGGATACACAAAGTTTTCACACTTTGAAGACAACTCAAGCCAGGATTTCACACGATCGGTTGATGCCAAAAATTTAGAATCAGAAATCATATTCAGACATTGCCTCAGTCTCCCTGCAGATGGCACAAAAACAACTAATAAGCTGAGTTTTACTCCGCAGTATCAGAGTGCTCACTTTCCCAGATGCATGGATCCCCCCAGAGTTCACCCCTTAAGTCCCGCACCATGGCGGCCTGGCTGGACAGACTATGACCGAGTATTGTGATGTGGTTAGAAGCAGAAGGCCAGTGCAGATTTCACGTTTCCTTTCATGGCATTTCAAGTAGCCCTCAGCTTTCTTGCGTTCAGTGTGACCATCTTAAACATAAGATTGATAGCCAAGGCCAGTCGAGTGTTGTTTTAGTGATCTTTTACCTCTTCTCTCGTCATTACGCCATCCCTCTTTATGGAAACATGTTAAATCTATTGCTGCTACAGTACATGAAGCTGAATTTCTATGCTTCTCTTGAGCAAAATAATAATCATATCACAAGCTTACATCCTGGGAGGTTTCACTTTCCAAATGGACGGTTTTGTAATCTGTAATAAAACAAAGAACAAAACATACCCGTTAAATTTGTGTTTACATTGTCAAAGAGCCACTGGCCTCCGTCATCCAGATTCAGTTCGCATATTCTTTGTTTTCAAGGGTCAGGAAGTGCAGTATGTTCCTTTAAGACTGCTTCATGGGACACATGAAGATCATTGAGCCTGGTCGTGTCCATAAGAGGAAAACGATGGAATCTGCAGCAGCAGTCATGGCAACATAAGCCACTTTCCAATATTTTGCTCCAACTAAAGTGTCTCTCTGTCTCACGGGACCCCGACAACCAATTATTTGTGTCTGAACTTTAATTGAAACGTGCATTTTGTCATGCCTGAAACTGCGCATCGAGTACTTTGTGTCTCTTCTACATCTTAAACGATGTGGCAGAAGATTCTGTCAAAAGTGCTAAATACGGGATTTTTTTCTTATTTACTGTAATTAGGCCAAATTGCGCTGTCAAGCTCTGTTGGATTCAAAATTATTATTGGTTTCACTGGCCATTTTACCTCAAAAGACTATTTTGAGTTTGAAGGATTTAAAGGGGTCTGATTGAGAGACATAGATAAAGCTGAGACTAGCTATTGTACATGTGGTGTTTATCCACTTCCTGTTTGTCAGCTTTCTGTATCTTTGCTTTAATTATCTGGAAGAGAGAGTACAATGAATTTAAATGGCCTACAATGGCTTGTCGGGTCAAAATTTGGCCTCTCAAACTTCTCACAACACAAAATCAGCAAGCTCCGGTGACTACTTATTCAGGCTCAGAAAAACTGTGTTTAAGACAGAGGGAATAATCACTGACAGAGATCGAAACTGAAATGTTGCAGGTAACAACCCAAAAATATTCATGCTTTTCAGCTGAAAGACACAAGAGGAGCCCATCACAAGTTATACTGTCTCATTCATCTGTTTCTTTTCCTCATCAGCCCCGGCCAAATAACAATTTTTCTGCTGTTTCTCTTGTGGAGGGCAGTCCCAGACAACTGAACACCATGATGGGTTCGACAGTGGCATCATCCTGAGGTGGACACAGAATTAGACGAATGCCTCCTCCAGCTCGGCTGTGATTTAAGTTCAATAAACAGATCAAAAATAATCGTAAATGACTACATGATTGAGCATAAAAATTTTTTTTAAAAATCAGGTCTGTCCTCAAGATGACAAGCAAGCAACTTTTAATTTTTTTTTTTTCTGAATGGCTGCCTCATAGCAAGAAGGTTCTGGGTCCGAGTCCCAGCTCGAGCACAGGATCTTTCTGTGTGAGTCTCCATGTTCTCCCTGTTCCTGTGTGGGTTCTCTCTGGTACTCCAGCTTCCTCCCACAGTCCAAAGACATCAAGAGGGGACGAGGCTGATTGATACTCTAAATTGACTGTAGGTGTGACTGTGAGTGTGAATGGTTGTCTGCCTCTGTGTGTTGGTCCTGTGATGGACTGGTGACCTGTCCAGGGTGAACCCCGCCCCTCGCCTGAAGGCAGCCGGGATAGGCTCCAGCACCCCCATGACCCTTAACAGGATAAACGGAACAAAATGGATGGATGGATGGATGGATGGATGGAGTTAGGAGCAGAGACACACATCTCCTCTTCTCCATCACTCTAGCTTGTTGTGACCCAGCTCTGCTCCCACAACCATAATCTTTGTGTCCTCATAAATTCTGCAGTGATATCCGTTGCTGTTGTCGCAATAATGGCCAGCTTCATTGATCGGTTTGTCCCTGGTGTCTACATTGAGACCGTAGAACATAAAATAGAGCAGAACACTGTCTTCTAGCTGATGCACCATTAAAAATGTACCCTTAGAGTACATCGTCTTCCTAAAGCTTCTATTCAAAAAAGTATTTTATAATATTATCATTGCCTTTTTATTTTTTCCTTAAATAAAATCTTGGAAGCAGATTCAGTCCTGAGGAAAACACATCCTAAGGTTTAACATGTGAGCAGGTCAAGTCAGGTCCTCTTCATTTGCCATTTGGAAAACAGATCTGAGTCTTGCTCTCTTTGCCCCATATTGTTAGACTGTTTCTGTGTCGTAAGAAAAAAGTTCTGCTGCACAGCAACACATCAGCTCACACTTATCCTGTCAGATTACATCACAAGAAAAAGCGCATGCTGCATTGAAATACCGACACTAACTCTTGCGCATCAGAATGTCATTGACAAGTTAAAACCAAAAATGATAATGATTTTGCGGACAAACGTGCGTTGACAAGTTGAGCGTGGACAGACAGGAAAGCAAGAAATGGCAGCATTCACTTACATTCTAACACCAATTGTCACATTAGCTGACATTTCGAACTTCCTCTCTGATGTAATTTTGATTCACACAAGTTATCTTAAATGATAAATATTTAAAAAAAAAAACCCGAACCATTCGTGAACATATGTCAGAACTTGAAATAAATAAATCACAATAATAAATCAATTGTTGGCACATATTAGGTTGATTGCCAATTAGCAGCATGAGGTCTGCTCATTGTCCTGTTTATTCCAAGTTTCCAAAATTCTGAACAAAATTTGGACCTGTGAATCATCTCACATTTCACTGTTTTTCCTTCCAAGCAGCTTTATGCTCGGAAAAAGCAAAAGGATGCCTTCAGTCTGTATTGGCTGCTGCCAGCAGTTTAATATCACGGCTCTGTAATGGTGTGAGCAGTCATTTTGTGTCAGTACATCTGATTATTGCTTTTCATGGACATATAACAGCCAAAAAGTGAGCAAATGAGAGGCCCAGGTGGTACAAACAGTGTTTTTTTTTTTTTTTTTCGCTAGATACTGTTTTCTGAGATCCTGATGTACCCATAAACACTTGTAAGTGTATCAAGGAGTAGCCTAATGGACACACGAGAACAGGAGCCTTCTGTGGCCTTCCACTCTAAGCTGGTTTTAACAACGTCAAACCTTTATGAGATCCGGAGCACAGACTGTAGTGCTGCTCCTTCCAAAAACTAGAGGATTTCCTTTTTCAATACCACTTTAGAATTTGTGCAGTTTCATTTCAAGGAGAGTTTGTGGAGTTTTCCTATTATTTCTTGTTTTTAATCGTATGATCAGCACCTAATACCCATAAGACTTGTATGGACTGCATCTCTGGTATTATTTCTGTTCTGCAATAATACAGGACATAGTTGAACACGTACAAAATCCATCATCGTCTTCCGCTTATTCCTTACTAGTAAAGGTCGCGGGGGGGCTGGAGCCTATCCCAGCATCTACGGGCGAGAGGCAGGGTTCACCCTGGACAGGTCACCAGTCCATCACAGGACCAACACATAGAGACAGACAACCATTCACTCTCACAGTCACACCTACGGTCAATTTAGAGTATCAATCAGCCTCGTCCCCTCTTGATGTCTTTGGACTGTGGGAGGAAGCTGGAGTACCAGAGAGAACCCACACAGGAACAGGGAGAACATGGAGACTCACACAGAAAGATCCCGTGCCCGAGCCGGGACTCAAACCCGGAACCTTCTTGCTGTGAGGCCACAGTGCTGACCACTGCACCACCGTGCAGCCCCACGTACAAAATATAATTAAATAAATATATTTGTCTGGTTCTTTGGTATTGGGGGCTCTGACTTCATATTCTCTGACTTTAAATTCAGATTTATTAGTGACATCACCACAACATGCCACACCTCTCCTTTGCAATGCTCCACCCCTTCATCTGTTGCAGGGTCCATTGTTTGCTGGACAGAAAGCAACCCTGACAATCTCTGACTTTGATCTCTGACTTTGATCTCAGTCATTCTAGCTGTCATCTATGATCCTAAACCCTCAGACGCCTTTGGATTCCAAACTTTAAGCTTTCTGCACTTTCTCAAGCTGCCAGTAATAAACATGCCAAGTTTGACATCAATCAGATGAACAGTTGTTAAAGTTATTTAGTCAAGTACATACAGAGATTTGCGGCATTTTTTTTTTTTCAGTTTGAAAAACAGAGGTGGATTTAAAGGAAAGTTATTTACACACACATTTTCTGATTGGGTTGTATCTGTTGACGTAGCTGTAGTGCAGCACCCAGAAGATTTACACACAAAAAAAAAACCTCTATTACCTTTGGAAAGACCCATCTTTTTTCACTTCCCTTTTATTTATTTATTATTTTAGGCATTTATGCACATTCCATGAAGAGGTCGGCGGTCTGCTGATCACAGTTCTGCTGCAGCCTTCTGTTTTTCTTGGCTTCACCATGTCATAGTTTGGCTTTCAAATGATGCCAGCAGCTAATATTAAAAGACCATAGTGGTGTGGTGGTGGGGCAGCACATCAGACAACTCTGTCCACACGGAATTGACATACGGTGTGTGTCTGTTGTGTTAATGTTAATAGGTTACATATCATACACAAAGTTTATTTTATTGCTTTTTCAGTAAGATTAAAGACTGATTTGCCCGCCTCTGTAATCTTCAATCAAGAAAGTTGTATTGCTTGGCGCTTTTCCTTCTTTTTAACTTACCAATTAATTTTGTTTTTTGCATATGTAAATGAAGGCCCGAGTACCTTGGCGCAGTTTTTGGCAACTCCATCTCTGCATAGAGGAAAAAAGATTTAGTCAAATAAAAAAAAAATTTTTTTTTTTTAAAAAGAGGAAACGTCAGGTTCAAAGTTCTTCTTTCTCTAGATGTAAATTTTATGTTTCATCTGAATAAAGAACCTAACACAGTGGTTTATGTAAATGTGTTCTCGATCATTTCTGTCTTCCTGAAATTCCCTGAATTGTGGATTTATTTCATGAGGGAAGTTACACGGACTTCCATAAAAAGTGTTGAAAGAGCTTCTGAGCCCTCGTGCACTTATCTCTTCACCGTCATTCAGGACCGTGTTTTCATAGAGCGCTTAATGGGAATGCAGGTTTGTGGGTCTGAGAGTCCAGACACTGAGATTAGTTCTGAGGAGGCACTTGTGGGTTCAGTTTCCTGTCCACTAAACATCAAAGTTGGGTCTGGATTTTCATTTAAAGTGACATCAGGATATTACGGCTCACGTCCCATAATTATGGAGGAAATTAAGTATGAGACAAATAATCTATGTGAGCCTTAAACAACGTCTTGGTGAATCTAGACACACTTGACTAACAAAATCTACAAGAACGAGGATAAGGCCTGCAGGTAGCTAAGCATTTGGAAGGACAGCTGGTCTTCCACTCATGGGGTTGTTGCTGGCTTGTAAGAGGCTAATAATGGATGAGTTTGGGCTCCGTTCTCATTCCAGCATCTTGTCTGGACCATGCAAATAGTTACACTGTCCCAAGAACAGAAAACCTAGGTAAAAAGTTGATGACAGTAATGAACAACACCACACTCCTGTGATCATGTTTCGATGGTTCTCACTCTTTTAAGATTTCTTTATTTGACGGTGGATTCATTTTTTCCACAACTCAACGTAATAATTACATCTAAAATGTCAATCCAGTTTTTTTGAAGTGCATTAATATAATGTCCACTATGTGCACAGCAAGTTTTCCCACCTTTCAGCCTGCCAGAGCAACATAGAGGTGTTGGTGAGAAATTTCAGTTCGTCAGTGCCACCTCATCCCTGCAGACTGACCCCCTACTGCTTTTTGGCTGAAGCGCAAAGTTTAAAAACCAAAACCTTCTTGAATAATTTTTGTGACATCAGAACCCAGTACCCCTGGGATACCATCATTGAGTGAAGTGACAGTGATCTTGACCTTTGTTGACCTTGCCTTAACCCTAACCCTAGCAGCTAATCTTAACATTCAAAAAGCTTGAGTTTAAAGTTGTTCCAGTCCTCACTGTGTAGCAATTACACACACACACACACACACACACACACACACACACACACACACACACACACACGCGCATAGATTACTGCTCTGCAAAATTTAATTAAAAAGTTGAACGACCTCTGTTCAGATAACTTCAATGTCAAAAAAACAATTAAGGAACAATCATGAGAGTACAATTTCTGAGGAAACTGCGATGTGAATTCTTTCTTGTTTTTTTTCCTTGAACACAATGTGAAATAATGGAATGCAGTAAGAGTAACTAATTTGTTAACTGTCGTGTGTCTTTGCTGTAGAGCTGGGCCAATGCTGTTGAGGATGCTCTATCTAGGTTTACTTTAATCTAAAAGTCTTTGGGTTTGGTTTTTGTTTGGTTGAATGCATGTGAGTGTTTGCGCATGTACAATATGTAATTCATGCCAACAAATAATAATAAAAAAAATACCTCTGGTGATTTTCCAGTGTAACTCTGCTGTATTAATGGGAGTTGACTGATGCCTACAAGCGCCAAAGTTACCATAATTGTTTGTTATTTAGGTTTTATTCAGGAAGTTTCCACAGCAATGCTGCATTTATGCTGGTGCGGTGAGGTTTTTATTATCTTCAAGGACTAAAATGCATGGGCAAAGTAACTTAGCAATACTGCAGTGGAATAGAAATGGAAAATCAAACAGTGTTTAGCAATACAATTACGTGAAACACTGATGTATTACCGGTACATTCGCCTCCAACTATTGGTATGTAAAGTTTAAATGGCCATAAATGGCAGCAGAAGCACCAGTCAGAGCGGTGATCACATGTCTGTGAATGCGGTCACTTGAGGTTTCTTTATATTGATAAATTTGACTTCACGTTTGCTTTAATTTGCATCCAAGTAATGACAATTCGCAGGAGCTTTCCTTTCCTGCCTGCTGACACGTTTTCACTTCTGCACTCACACTGCAGCCTTACATGAGTCAGCTCCTCAAAGTCAGAACAAGTGAGCTCTGTTATGCATCACACCAGTCTAGACATTATTCACATTACTTATAGGTTAAACTGCCCGCAGCGTTATTGCTGGCAAAATAAAGCTATGAAGATTAATATTTTATATTTGTGTCTTTTTTGCAAATTACCAAGAGGGCAAATTTGTAGGTGGCATACAGTTCAGCTTCACGGCTACTAAACACGTCCACGCGTGACTGTCATAATGGCAGACAGTCATATATCAAAGCTCCCAAGCCTGAGAGCGTTGGACATTGTGTTTTATGATATATCTCCCTCAGGTTCCGTTTTATCTGTTCTCTGGACTTTTATTAGATCAAGTACTGCAAAAATACTTTTTTCCAGTTCAGGACATCTGGCTGAGATGTGGGTCAAAAACAACTTGTAATAATGCTAAACTGCACTGAGGGAAAACTCACGGCTGGAAAAAAATCAGCCAAGTACCTGCAGGAGCAAAGTTGAAAATGAAGTGAGAGAACAATACAAGGCTTTATATATGTGATGAATGAGAAAAATAATGGTCCGCATGTTCCACACTGTTTGGGGAGCAAGTCCTGTACATACAAGTATTTTTAAGAAACTCTACAGGCCACCAAGAATTTCTGTGAATCAGGCTTAGTTGCATTGTTTGGAAAGAAAACAGTGAGCATGATAATCAAAGAAAGGTTTGTCTGTTTCCAGTAATGAAACATCTGTATTTATGAGAAGTCCCCACATTTGGGATTTTTACCAGTGTTGTTTTGGCTCTGGGATTATGTCTGGAGAAGCTGTTGTTTCACCTGCTACAGTATTTATTTCTATTTATGAACTATGACAAACTACCATCCACAACATCCGAGGCAGGCTGCAGCACCGGCGAGGAGCAGCTCCTGCAAGCTTGTCCGGTGTGACGGGATTCGCTGTAGCCAGGATGGAGGAGGATACATTCGCGGCACGTTTTAACGTCGCACCGGTCGGCCTGCTTATTAATATGGAAAGTATGCACAAAGCCAACTACCAGAGCCATTTACACCGACGCCATTTAAAGAAGCAGTAACATTTCGCTGTTTATTTATGGCTTCTGGCTCTGGAGACGCGGAGGGAGACGCGGAAGGCGCTGCATGGAGACTCATAGGCCCGGCCTCGGAGCTTTCCAGGAAGCGCTGCCGTCTGATGTACTCCTCCCTCGGGTACGACTCGGATGTCTGCCTCTTCTATGTGAAGGGGGAGTTCTTTGCCATGGATGCCCGCTGTTCGCACTCCGGTAAAACCTCATCCCATCAGAATGCCGATAAAGGAGTAGGAATAATGTAGGTTACAATATTTGCTAAACGAAATAGTAATAATTGCACATCATCAGGCATACTGTTGAAGGCTGTGAATGTAAACAAAGCCCCGCATATGCAGTCTGATGTTTCACACGGGTACGCAAGCCTCACCGTCACAGTGACCGAGATTGTTTAAAGAGAGTCTGAGATGAGTGATGTCGTGTGTGCGTCTCAGGAGGTCCTCTGTGTGAGGGCGACATTGAGGAGGCCGACGGAGTCCTGCAGGTCTTCTGCCCCTGGCATGACTACGACTTTGACCTCAGAACCGGGAGTTCAGGGACATCATTAAAGGTTAGTGGTGGTGAAGCAAGCCCCTTTCAACCACATACCTCTCACTCGGAAGGAAAACACAATATAGGTTGCATTTATCATTGTGGAAACAAGACGTGAATCCCTGCTGTTCCTCACATTTTGAACCCTTCCTGTTCATCTGCTTCAAAATCGCTGAATGTTTATCACCCCACCAGGAACATGATGCAGTGTAAAACAAGACATTTTCACTTCCTGATACTGATTCTGATATCTGATCATATGTGTGAGCTGATATCAATGTGTACACACACACATATTTAAGTGTGTGTGTTTGTGTACATATGCACATGCAAACTCCACACATAAAGATCCTGCGCTCGAGCTGGGCCCAAGTTGGGCGCTAGTCCATCTCAGGGCCAACACATAGAGACAGACAACCATTCACACCGACAGTCAATTTAGAGTATCAATCAGCCTCGTCCCCTCTTGATGTCTTTGGGACCAAGCTGAAGTACAAGAGAGAACCCACACAGGAACAGGGAGAACATGGAGACTCACACAGAAAGATCCAGTGCTGGAGCTGGGACTCAAACCAGGAACCTTCTTGCTGTGAGGCCACAGTGCTTACCACTGCACCAACATATGTGTGTGTGTGTGTATACAATATATATATATATATATATATATATACACACACACACACACACACATATATATTTATATATATATATATACACACACACACATGCATACACACATACACATAGGGGCAGCATGACTCAGATGTAGATGCGCTATGATGTCATCAGAGGTATGTGAGCTGGCTCAGGCTGTTTTCCCACTTTATCAGTCACCCTCTGACTGGCAAAGTTACATATGTAACCGTAAAACAGTAGAGGAAGAACAGCACCCTTTCCTGTGCAGGCTGCGGATTAAAAGCAGCATAGATGAATGGATTTCCTGTATAATCTATAGATGTATGAACTTGATGATGCATTTTTACTCAGTAACAGAGTAATGGTTTTTCCAACACTGTCATCAAACCTTGAATGACTTTATAATTCCAGGTAAACAGAAGTTTAACTTGTAGTCTGCTTCTGGGGGTTAGTATGAGTGGGTTTGACTGATTTTGTTCAAACGTCTTCGCCTGTTCTGCAGTTTGAAATATTGAACCAATGAGCAAACTCTATATTTTCATCTCCAATTCTTTAAACAGAAAACAGACTTCATTTTCTGGTAACAGCTGTTGAACCACTCATCATGTCTGTCTACACTGGTTTTGACAAACGAATCCAGGTAAAGTTAAGATTAAAGAACGTGTCAGGCTATAACCTCAGGAAAATTAATTGTCATGTACTATAAGAACATCTGCATAGTTTCTAATAACATTCATGCTGACACATGACTGTAATGTAGGGTCGTGTGTTTATTTACAGCTGTAATTTCTTTGTATTTTTCTTTTAATTGCTTTAGCAACAAGTGTATGAAGTCAAGCTGGAGGGCGGTAACGTGTACGTGAAGCATGCGAGCCGTCTCTCCTTACAGCCGCTTCTTGACAATCAGAAGAGCTGAACAACCTCAGCAGCTGCTTTGTCCGTCAGCCCTTCGTAACCCCGCCAGTTCCCTGATTACGGAGCACCCTGCCTGCAGCAAGCCCACCTGGGCTATTTAGAAGACTTTATTCCACAAATCCAAGCCATGTGAAACATTCCTGAGCCTTATCTGTCACTTTCACAGTCTGTTTGTTTGCGGTGAATTCCAAATGATATCAGCGGATCGTCTGAAGAGGACATGACATCATGAGATGTGGAGAGAGAATCAATGTCGGTGCTGCAAATGGAGCGCCGAAGGTTCATTCCGGATGTTGACAACACACCTGACAAAAGCAGACTTTTTTTTAACCTTGATGCAACATGGAAGCACAGTATTTAACTTTATACTACTAAACAGCAAAGTACTGGCTGTGTAAATGTATTTTGTAAAGTGATGATTTAAAAGTGTTTTCCAGATTCCTGAAAATGTTGTATTGTTATTGCATCGAGGGAAACTGTTACTCTGGCTACTTTGTTACGTGCCATGGTTAAATAAGTGGGTGTCAGCCTCTACCTTTTGTTGAATTCAACAAAAACCTCATTAACAGTCCAACATAACATTTCTATAATCTCAGATTCTGTATTCTCATTTTCCATTATCAGTCAATGCACAGAAAACACACCCCAGTCTTAATTGTAATGCAGACATTTTGCACAAGTTAAACGTAATTGCAATTACTGGATTACATGCAGCATGAATTATTTTCGTAGCACAGGTAATGGTCGTCATCAAAAGAAAAAAGATCGGTTAACAAATAATCTGCCGGTTGTTTGTAGGTATTTTTTCAGGTGTAACTGGTCATGTCTGATGTTTTGTTTCTTTTTTTTTTTATCTAACCAACCATAAAATATCAATATTATCTACAAAGCAGACAAAAGGAGAAAATCCTGACATCTGCAAGTGATTAATTCTTTAAAAAAATGCTGAATCAGTCCTTCAAGAACGGTTATGTGTCTATTGGGATCCATTTAAAAGAAAGAAATGTAGATGAGGACTTCTCTTGGTCTCTTGACAAGACAGGCAGATGCTTTTTATCATTGTAGTCGTCAGTGTCTTGAAATGAATGGGTGACCTATTGTGACTAAAGAAACTAATCTTTATCGGTGATATTGCTGTTTAAACACTGACTGTTCTGTTTCATCGGCCAATTTAGAACTAAACCAAACACTTTTCCTCGTCTTCAACATGCATTACCTCTTAAACTGCAAAAGCTGCCTCTCTTGTTGTCTGCTGGATAAATTTAAACATTTCTTCCACTGATGTCAAGTTACCCCCCCCCCCCCCCCCCCTCAGATTTGAGTTGCTGAACAGCTTCCTAACCCAAACTGAGTCCCAGCAAGCAGAACACATATGAAGGGCAATGCAATTATGATTGGTGGCAGCGTTAAGACCTCTCCATCAGCTTTTCTCATTCCTGGCGCGTGCACAGACAGGTTTGTCTGTTACTGACGCAATGGGACTAAAAAAAAAACAAAAAAAAAAAAAAACAGTAAGCCAGGCGCCGGAGGAAGGTTCACAACCTGAAATGCCCCACTGACTCCAAAAAAAGTGTTTTTCTAGCATTATACGTGTGTGCACTGATGCGAGTGTGTTTTCTTTATTCATCGGCGGTGAGAGGAGTCACTCACTATATTTTCTGTCAGCTTCGCTTACTGGCAGACACAGGGCGTCCTGTCACGGAGGTGTTAGTGACAGTGTGGCTCAACACTTTCCTGCCTCCTGCACTCCCTGTTGTGCAGTTTTATTACACTCATAATTCCACTGGTTGAAAATGCTATAACGTGCACTCGAGGTCTAACTGAGTGCTTCATAATTTCTCTCCTGATGGGCAAACACTACGGAGGTTCATTTAGTTTTTGTCTGTACACAGAGGATGATTTGTAAAACTTAAAACAACTCAAAAGCATTACTTTCACAGAGGGAACCAGTCAATTCATTTCAGCCCATGTGTTTAAAACAGTTTTTTATTTCATTTGCGTAACTTCTCATGTATGTCATGAGCTATATATCTTGTTTATTGTTGAAGATGTTTTGCCTCACTGCATACAGCATTTATCTGTTGGAAGCTGGCAAACATTTGTTTCAAATTACTGTTGTGATGCTTGTACTGCAAGTCAAAGCTATTGTATGTATTATTCCATTTCCAAATGAAATTATTGTTTCTCCACATATTTGAGCATTTTCTCATTTTTCCCTTATTTGAACAAATATATGACAATTGATGTGTCCACAGTCAATAAAAGTCAACAGAGTACCATTCAGAAGGTTCAAACAAAATTATTTATTTACACTTTCTTGTTCATACAGTTATAGTAGATTTTATACAATACACAATTTACACATGAAAACTAGAAGGAAACAAAGAGATTGACATCACCATGCAATAGTTAATGCTATTAAAGCTTTCCAGAGCACTATCAGGAGTAATTAATGCGATTCAAGGTGACTTCCTGCAGCACAGTGGCATATATACAACTACGGTATCTTTGTAAACCCCAGAAAAGTGGTGGAAAGGTTCAAGGATGACCTCCTGAATAAATTATGATCTCCCTGAGACCGTCTGGACTGTGCAGAAGAGAAAATTGCTACATCTTTTTAGGAAAAGGAATAATTCTTTGTGATTACTAGTGGACTGTGAACCTCTTACTTTTTTTCTGTTTGCAGTGTTATAACAGTTAGCATTAGCCTACGAGAGCAGAGAGACAAACGTTTTTGATGAATTGGAAAACATCTTTTTATTTTCAGATTTCTAAATTTGTATTGCTTACAGAAAGAAACCAAGTTATCCAAGGTGGGAAAGTATCTTCTAGCAATGGTCAGAGACTACATAAAACAGCTGTATTTCTGTAACAACTTCCAGAGGACTGAAGAGGAAAATATACAAAGCAACAGGCAGCAGCTGGTTAGCGTAGCGTCATAATTACAGGGAACAGTTAGCTCTGTCCACAGCTAACCATCACCGTGTGAGGCTAACAATCATGTTACATCCTGTTTGTTTAAGTTGTAGAGAAACTACTGGCAGGTGCATGAAACAAGTAGGTTTGAATGGCAGTGGGGGTATAAAATGTCTTCCGTTTTCATGAACTCTGCCAGGTTTCTCCTGATTTCTAGTCTTTATGCTCAGCTAACCAGGGGCTAGCTGTAGCTTCATATTTATCTTGAAACCAAGGGAACACTCGATCATCCGATAATGACTCCACAATTTTGACATTTTTTTCACTCCCTTTAAAACTGAAATGTTATTACTGCTGATGCCAATCCCACTGAGATAAACTTTTTTTTTTTTTCATCAAAAGTAATTTTTTTTGTGTGATTTAGCTGCTGGAATCATGTTTAAATTCCCTCCATTTGATCCAAAATATGTTGGAAATGTTTACTTTTTTAAACTTCTTTTGAAGTTCCCCAGACAACAAACTAATTGTTTTTGAGGAATCCATTCCCATGCAAAGCTTTACATAAAAGTTTACTCAAGCTTGTCCTTCAAACTCCCCCGATAACTTCTCCACATGAATAAGCCAGTTCTGCTGTCAAAGCATTCTCCTCCCAAAACTTCCTTCTTCCATGTGCAACCACTTTTGAAGCCCTGCGATTCTATAAGTGATGGACTGTGAGGCCAAAGACCACAAATATTTTCCCTTTCCTTTTTACCAAACAGCTCCCCAAAGTGATTAAATCCATCACGAGGTAATCTCGCTGCTCTTTCTCTTGATGTCTTTGGTCTAACATTTCCTCCAGTTGCTCTACAGATGTTGGGCCTCCTCAGCTGACCTCACAGACCATTGCATTTGTATAGAACTTAACTCTTCCCACACCTGGAATCAATTATTATCTTCCTTGCAGGTGGGATGCAACATCTGTTGCAGGGAGACGTTTGTTTTCATCTACCCCATCTAAACTCTACAGTCATGGACGGCTCACCGGTGTGTGATTAGAGAGGTCAGTGATAATGGCGATGGAACCAGGAAGTGTCACTCTGTTCTAAACATGTTTCTGGAGCTCGCTGCTAATTAGCGTCATGGAAAGAGATTATTCTTCAAGGTCAGGATGTTTTGGTTGATGATATATGGCTCACAATTACACAACTTTTCATTGGCAACTTCTAAACACTAATTAATAAATCTGTCACGCTGGAGGAATAAAAATGTAATTAGACTAAATAAGATTGAGGTGAAAACTCATTCAGGTTTACCGGCAGAGTGCACTGGTGCCATTTTTATGGTGAATGTTTATAATCCTCCTCAGCTCAGTTTATTGTAATTGACTTTGTGTTCTAGAAATGAACTTGTTTGGCTGTTTGTGAAGGTCTGGGTTCCCAAGTGGATATGCAATTTATTTTCTAATTAGCAGAAGACTTATGTTTACTTATCAGCCTGGTCTCTCTCCATGGACCACAGACCCCCTATTTGGTTTTGGATTAGTTCAGCGTCACAAAATTCTGACACGGGTGTGCAAAGTCCTATTTTGAAGATGGAACTTCTATCACAGAGGAAAGTTTTTGCTATTACTTTGATTAAATTGCCATTTCTATCATGTAGAATAAATGTATAATTTATATTTACCTATATTGTTATATCTTCTGCCCCAATTAGCATGGAAGCCCGTCTGTGACCTTTTTAAGCAAGAGGAATCCTGTTCTATTGACAAGGAAAAGGCTCGACTGAGAATTTAACCTCCCGCTAAATAGACTGCTTTCTGAAGAAGAAAAGATTACAGTTGTCATATAAAGGGGGTTAATAGAGTCTACATAGCTGAAGAGTGATTACATAGCAGTTAAATTATTTTCTGAAAATCTGTCAAAATACGTGTGCAAGAAATCATATTCACACAACCTGCCACATGTATTGAAGGAGTAATTGCTTCATTCACCAGTTGCATTTTTATTATAGCTAAAAATGCAAATTTTTAAGAATGATCAAGTTTCATTATGCTACGTACTTATTGCACTTCAAAATACAAAGGCAGCTCACTGACATTTTTAACAAGTAAATTTGGGCCTTGATAAGCCTTAACTGTTTTTTTTTGAGAAAGTGAGATATGAGGGTGTGCACGAGTAACAGCTTGTTTTTGGATGTGTCACTTTGGAATGTGCAGCGAGCAAAAGGAAGTGATGTCATGTCCCACAATCAATTATTATCTTTTAAGGATGTCTGCGTCTGGTGAGATCTTTGCTTGTTTTGGTATGCAGGGAGGTATGACAGAGTCACAGCTGGCACAGTGGCATGTTATTGCAAAACACGAAGAATCACTGAGTGAAAACATCCTCAGTTACCTAGATGTCGTGGTTCACCCTCCTGCATCCAGTATGTCGGTGTGACTCTTTCAGTTTGTAGAAATTAGGCTCATCGACAGCTACGTTTGCTCTCAGAGAAGTCCAATGGTAAACAGAGGCCAAATACAAAGACGTACTGTAGCATCGTATTCACAGTTTCTGACGGTTTGGTTTTAACTCAGACACTGAGATACATCAGCAAAAACATCGACGATGGAATGCCACAAACTAGATATATAAAAGTTACATTCTCAAACATTATTTTGTCATTTGTAAAATGTGACCAAAGCCAATTAAATACATGACAGTCACTGCATCAAGCCAAATGATGCACGTCATTCAGGAGGGAAGGAAGAAATGAATAACACAAACATTTCAAGTAAGTATAAGATTAATGAATATCTTCAATCACACTCAAAACTTTTTCTGAGTCGGTGTCTGCCTCAGTTTTGTAATTTCCAGTCAAGAGGAAGTTGATACAGACCAACAGACTTTTACTTCTTCAATGTGATGGAATCACCATGCTAGTCTTCACTGAAGATCTGAAAGAAGAAACAGAAATATTTAGATTATTCTGATGTTACTTTCAATGTGAACATACATCAAATGATCCAACCCTACCTTCTGGCACATTTATTGGCGTTGCTGAGTGCGCATGGCCAATCGCCTTCTGTTTGCAGTGCTGGTTCTGCGTCCTGGGGTCCTGCCCTGCTGCTCGGAGGGATAGCTCACCACCTGGGTGGATGATCTCTGCACCTGCAGGCCCTCCATCTCCCTCATGTCCCTAGCCATCTGAGTCAATGTCTGACCGGGGTTTGTCTGAAGACGCTGGAAGAGGCTTTCCCTGTTAATTTTTCTCTCTGGACAGCTGAAGGTCAGTGCAACTCCAGACTCTGACTTCATCTCTCTGGAGAAACCATCAGAGGTTCCATCAAAGCAGCGCCCAATAGCAATCTCCTTGGCAACCCTGGGATTCTGGTCCGTGACTGTGTAGATGCCATAGTTGTGTCCTAAAGGATCCACTGGGGCTAACATGGTGAATCCGTGGGTCTCATTGTTTGGAGCAACTGGCGGATGTTTGATGAGATACTCTCGGAGGAGGCTGTTGGTGTCGATTCTGCGACAGTTCCCTTGTGGAAGGACAGATATGAGGGATCTATCCACCTCCGCTTGATCAAACAGCATGCCACTACATTTGAACTCTACACAGGCTGCCGAAGTGTTGGCCTCTCGCATGTCTCGGGTGCTGCGTATGTCTCGAATGCCATAAAGTTTGTCTTTTGTCTCAGGGTGTGTTCCTCCCAAATTCCTTGACCTAACCATCACTTCCTTTTGTCCGTGGATCTTGACCTTGATGAAGCATGCTCTGAACTCTTGGGGATTAGGCCACCAGGAAAGGTAGTCCCCTGTCCAGGTTGTCAAATCATTCTCCTCGAAGGGTACAACATTGTATTCATATTTGTCCTTTTCCACTCTGAAGAATCTGAAATGATTTGCATCAACAGGGGCATTTTCACAAGCTATTAAATTCTGATATGGATAAATTGGCCCATTGGTCTCGTCGAGATTATTTTGGTTTGGCTTTGCCAAGTTAATTCTGAAGGCTGTTTTCTTCAGAGCTGTGTCTTCATGATCTGAGCGCTGGTAGTCTATCTTATCCAGATATGGCTGAGACACTCCAATGATGTTTGGATTCATCTTTGGGGAGGAAGGAGCTGCCTCTAGTTCTTCCCCACCCATCATTGCAGTGACATAAGCAGTATAGGCATCAGGCCTCTGTGCATCACAGAAAGCTGGCAAACAGGCCCCATTAGAGCCGGTTAAGACACTGTCAAAGCGGCCCCATGCCCTGGGATTTGAGGAATATCCAGGTTTGGGTTCCAAATTTATCAAGCTGATCACAACACCTTCCAGCTGTTCAGTGGGAAGGAACTTGTCACTCATGTAGGCACGGACCTTGACGTAGCAACGTCTGTTTTCAGGCACATCTAAATTAAAAAGCCTACGTTCTCTGATTTCCATGTTGCCTATGAGGAATGTGCGCTCTTCTCGTTTGCTCCTCCCATGACCACCAGTGGTTTTGGTATAGGAGAATTTACTTTCCTCTTCCCACACTCCTGTGTCAGGATTTAAAGACCACAGTTTCATCTCAGGAATGTGCTCTTGCATTTTGACATGCTGTGTGTCAAGTAGGACTTGGACTGCTCCAGCTCCGAGTACCTCCTTGTTTGTCTCATCCCTGAAGTCAACAGAGAACATGCCGTAAGTCCTCAAAGGGAGCATGTCACCCTCATTGTCGACAAAGTTGAGGTCACCGGGGGCCGCAGCAGCTGTGGTAATGTTTCTTGGGTCAATGAATGTGACACTGGCTTTCACAGTTCCTTCATAGACTTGGCCATTATCTTTGTGGAATGAGTTCGCTGGAATAACCAACTGCCCTATAGGGTCTTCACCTTTAATTTCACCCAGGTTAATAGAGTTGGTCTCTCCTGCATTGATATCAATTGGTGCCTGCTTTCTCATCACCTTTACATCATGGTAGATGGATCCACCTTTCTTGTCAAAGATGAATACCTTTGGGGTATCAAGAAACTTCTCAGTGGGGTCAACAAAATTTACCACTAATCTCTGTGTGTCAGGTGTGATTTGTAATGTGAAACCTCCTTGATATCCAGTGGTGCCCATCCTTTCTTTACCAATGTAGATGTGCCCAAAGCGCAGAGGCTCATGATTGTCAGCTGCGACTACTCTGCCTCGGACCAATACAGCAGGCTGCACGCACTTCTGACAGCTGCACTCAGAGACCGCCCGGATAGGGAGGCTGTAGCTCCCACAGTCAATGATGCGGCTCTCCATATTTTGGACACCACAGCAGAAACCAACTCCATCTCGGCAACGCATATCAAAGTCTAAAGAGCCAGCACATTTGTTGTGAGGACAGCGGCCGGCGTTGTAGAACTTGGAGTTTGTCCCAGGTTGAACACAGTCCATTGGCAATCTGATGAGATGCATCTCAGGGGTGGAATTGCATGCTGGCGTTCCTTTAGCTGTGAATTAATAATAAATTACAGTAAGCTTGTGTTGATATGACACACCAAGAAGATAAGTCAGTCATTTGATTCACATAAAACATCACCCAGCTTGTGTTATTTGATTAGCAAATGTATTTGTACTGCAGCTGCAGCCTGCTTTTGATGTTTTTAGCTCTTCAGCAACCACTGCAGCCCCACCTCACACTGCAAATATGACAAGTCTGACTTCCCATGAAGAGAGACTGCGTGCTTTATGCACGAGGCACTGCTGTCTAACTTCATTTTGACTACAATTTGAATCTCTGACAGACTTTGTGTGCCTGGAGCTTTCCAGATGATTTTTCTTTTACAATGGAGGATTCTTGTTCTCACACCTCAAAAGGGAAAAACAGCTCAGCATTGATCTTTTTAAATATCATCAGACAGACAAGTAATAAACAAGTTATTCCCTGAGAATGGAACTTGATCCACCACCTAACTAGCAATAGGTGCCAGGTGTGCATGGCTGTTAAAGGGAGTGATTAATTCTACTTCACGTTTTTGCTTGTTAAAAGAAAGTTTTTCCTCACCACTGTCACAGATGTGGTTGCTCATGGGGAAATGTTGTGGGTAATTAAATTAAAAGAGTGCGGTTCTGAATGTACTCTGCTGTAAAGAGTCATGAGATAACTTTGGTTGGTGATTTGGCGCTATGCAAATAGGACTGACGTGACTAATTTGGAAACTAATGACAAACTTGCACCAGACTTTCCCTGAATACTCATCATTTACTTCATCGTTAAACTGATTTGCTGTTTGGCTTTAGACTTTTTAACCAGGGCCCAAAATATGACTTCTCAATGCAAGAGGAATATTGCACAAATGTCAAAAATCATCTGATATTTAGCCTTGATTCTATTAGACTTGCTATTTTGGAGACATAACTGTTTGCTCCAATATGGCTGCTCCAATATAGCTGCTCATATAATTCACTCAGATTTATGAAGGTTTTAATTAAAGAAAATACACAGTTATTGTATACTGATGAGTGAGGCAAGTTTATAGCAAATAAATTGGAAGCTGACTTCTTCCCTGTTCTGTCGCTTTGTTTTCACACACACACACACACACACACACACACACACACACACACACACACACACACACACACTGTCTGCTTGGACTTCAAGTGCCTCTGAATGGTTGAGTTGGACAGTGAATTGTGCACGAAGAGATAATTAGACATAAAGTTGAAGGGAACATTTATTTACCAGCCATCCAGATGGGAGCTGGAGCGAGTGAATTGCCGTTCACCCAGACATTGGCAGAACAATTACTGTGCATGATATCATGCTTGAGCTTGTAGTCTCGTATCCTTGTTAAGCTTCCCATCACCAGAGTAAGTCAATAATTGCAGACACATGGAGCAGTATTACACATGTGATATATCTTCATGGTGATGGCTTTACCAACTTTGAGGATAAATTGTTTAAATTTGGTTCACCTGAATAAACTAACGCATAATATGGTAAATTAAATTTAGGTCCTGCACAATGTAAGACACGAGAAGAAACACCATTGTCTTGCACATACAGAGGCTCCAGCTGTTGTGACTTTTGCACTGCAAGTTTCTGTACGCGGCCTGAGATATGTAGCTTTAGCACTCTTCCATGAAAACCCTGTTTATTAATCTGTGACGTGGCTAACAAGCACCTGGAGGATATTAACAGTGTATAGCTCTCCCACCCTGATACATACTTGTCTGACTCTGAGAGAAAAGAAACAGATTTTATTATCATCTTGGATTTCAGCCTAACACTGGGTGCTCTGGAGACACTTGTTTTTAGGTTTTACATTGACCAGAGACACTTTACAAAATGAAACTCTGTTTAGAAAGATGCAGTTTCAACCAATATAAATTAAAAAAAAAAACAAGGGCTGCCAAATTCTGTGAGCCCCTCTGTGTTGAAAGTGTGGTTTTGTCTGGATTCTTTTAAAATGTGGTCACAGCTCACCAGTGACTTAGTTGGAGCTCGATCGGACGTTCCTCTGAAACTGAAAGAATCTCTGAGCAGCTGCTCTTTAAATGTAGTTGTTTGCTTCCTGTGGTTTTACTTGAACCTGTTGAGGATTTTAATGACGTCATTGTCAAGGGCAATGGGATATCAGCCAGTCTAAGGAATTGCAGTTTACATCACTATGCCATTTACAAGAAGGGACATTTTGTCTGTTGTTGGCTCTGAAACAAAAACTCAGCACATGTAGGAACGTTTTGCTGTTTACGCATCTGGAATCAAGTAATGGTTAAAACAACTAGATCTGTACACATATAGCTTGTTAATGATTAGATCCTACATACCAATCACTGTGAGGAAGGCTGAAGAAGACTTAATGCTGCCTGCAGGGCTGCTGGTTTTGCAGTAGTACTGTCCCGCCTGCTCTGGCTTCAGGTCTCGCAGTACTAGGTCCTCTTCATACTTGTACACCTTCCTATCCAGCAGAGTCCCATTATGGTACCTTGAAGATAGACATTAAAGTTTGGAGTGGAGAAAATGAGAAAGTTCATGAAGAAAGTTCAGTAGATGCAGAATATGAACATGGTAACACCAAAATGTTGATAGATATTCTTGCCAACTGCCCAAAAAATAGGAATTACAGATACCAGATCCAGAGCATGAAACTTCCCATCAACAGAAAACACATCCCCCCAGTAAAATGTATTTCCTCAATCAATTTAATCAGAATATTCTGGACACATTTTGATAGATCAATAATGATCAGAATGGTTTCCGGTTGAACGCATTCATCTTTCAGAACTTAAGAAGCCTGTGGATGAGTGAAACATCTTGTAAGACTCTGAAACAAGTGCCATTTGCCTACAACACGGCACTGGAGTTGCCATGACCAATATGACTGAGGATGTTCAACGACATTCGTCTTTCAGCTGTTGCACTGTTTCACCTGGACAAAAGAAATGTGATCGAAATTTGACTATGCGTGATCTACAGTTTGATCCAGGATCTCATGTTCCTTATGACTTTCCATCAAATGTAATCACAATTGATCAGCTTTATTGTGAGATATCGTGATAACAATCAAACCAACATTATCTTCTTAGTGGGGCAATGCTGGTGGGGGAAATCCACATTTCACAAAGGATGTAAAAATGTTAATATTTCAATAGCACCCCTTTTTATTTTTATTTTATTTCATTAGTTATTGACATCAGATCTTTGCAACTTTCTGAAAGACTTCCTTGTTTTGCGTTGTTTTTTTGTGTGTTTTTTTTTAGAAAAATATCCAATTCAGAAAAAAACGATATGTGGTTTTTCTGTGGAAAAACAGGGTGGTTTTTCTTAATCAGTGGAAAAAAAGCATAACTATTTTTCTTCTTAAGTGAATGAAATACACTTCCATAATAATGTAAACTCCAAATATAAATTTCACACTATCAAAATACTGATATTGAAAAATATTTGTGTCATGATGTGATTAATAGTGTGCCAGGAATAATATCTCACCAGTAGTACTTGTCAGGTGTGGGGGATCCTGTCGCCTTGCAGCAAAACATCACACGACCTCCCTCATAACGAACCTTGTCTTCGGGGTGCTTAACTATATATGGTTTTTCTGTGGAAAGCAGAAAGGCACAAACCTTTAGTCTGACTCTTGCGAATGTTGCAGCAGAGTTTTGAAACCTCATTAAATTCAGTCAGGCATCACACTTTATTCTCAAGTTGGTCTCTGTGCTTTTGAAAAATGATTGTTGAGGGAATTAAGCCCTGAAAAGCTGCACAGCCCCACTTTTATTTGGTTTCCGTGCAACCAAGTAAGTGCTCCAGACTATGGGAAGTCTTAGAACAGGCCAGACTGTTTATGTTGTACTTTGGTCAATTTCCTTTTGGTTCTCTGCAGTCTGAACAAATGATTGGAGGATTTAGTGGCTCGGTGGAGCAATGACAATGAGAATTACTGGAGAACACATTTCCTTCAAAATAGCTCTTCTGAGAATTTACCTGCAACTATTCAGTTAAACCAAACATAAACACCGAATTTGCTTTATGAATTGAATTTAAAAGAACTGTTACAGTGCTTTAAATAGTTATTGTCATTGATACTCACCAGCTGATTTGAGGATGACCTGTACCCAGGATAATCCTGTAGAGTTACTGGAGGAGGAGACACTGATGGGGACAAACTTCTCCTTCCTGATAGTGATCAGAGTTGGGTCAGAGGAGCAGAATCCCAGGAGTCTGAACTGGCCTTTGGCATCTGTTCGGACACGGATGACTTTGGGCTGGTTAGCAAGTGCCACCCAGGCGCCCACCACAGGGACACCAGTCACACTGTGGACCTCCCCATGCAGCACATGGCCATCACACACACAGCGGCTGCAGTCCTCACTTGGACGCCCGTTGGTACACACACGCTGACATTTGGCTGTTGTGACAAAGAGAAAAAGAGCTAAGACAGGCTCACAAAGACAAGAAAAGCAATCTGCATCATACCCTCATACCTGGGCAGGGACTCTTCCCACACTTTTGCATTTCAACAGGCCGTCCGTTACACTGCACTGTAACTGAGGTCCTTTCACAGGTCCGTCTTCTAATTCTGCGACCCCCACCACAAGTCGCCGAGCACGTCCCCCACCGACCCCATGGACTCCACTTGGCTGATCACACAGAGACAAGGTGAGGACAATGTGAGTATACCACACAAGTGTATCACAAGCACTTGTGCCACGTGTGACTTCCTCACATCACACCCAAAGAACATCAATAACAGTGAAGGGCTGATGGATGCTTGGGATTATCACCTGTACATAGAGGGGTGGAGCACTCCCTCCTCTCTGAGTGATGCCCTTGACATGCTGGTACCAGTAGCATAGGCATGGGCTGAGTGCTCACACATTTCCTCTGGCGGACCTGGATGCCGACATCGTTACACACCGTGGTTGAGCAAGGACCCCACTCACTCCAGTTGGTCCAGTAGCTCTGCACTGAACACACACATCGAAGAACCACATGGTATAAAAGAGTGTTTATTATTGTTGAATCCATTGTAAATGTAATTTCATGCATGGTGGCAGCTTGTAGTCGTGAGCTACTGTCATCCAGACTACCTGGGGGACACTGAAATCGGACATGGTAGTTGGAGCAGATGCGTCCGTGGGGCTGTTCCTTGTTGATGCACCAGAAGCCCTTCTCCAAACTAGAGTGGACAATTTCCCCAGTGTCAGCAGCTGCCACCCAGTCTGTAGTACGGGCCTCCATAGCTGTGGGCCTCGCGCAAACTCTCTCTCTATAGTAGAAACGGATAGCCTCCAGACGCTCATAGTCTCCATTCCCCCCAGGATGGTCGATGTTAAACCAAGATGTCCACTCTGTCACGCCTGGAGGCACATGGAGGGGTTAGAGTATGTGAAGAGAGGGAAAAAAAGTATAAAAGAAAGCAAACAAGTCAGCACACAGTTCAGAAATAAAGAAGGGGCGAGAAAAGAAAAGAGTTTGGAGCTACTTTTACATGAAAGGGAGACAAGGGTCAGATAGAGGTGGTCTGGTACTGCCATTTGAAACTGATGTCATACACCCCAGGGACTTCTGCACTGTCCAGGTTCATTCTAACCCCCCTGACAGATGAGGCACATAGTCTAGTGTCTGCCACATGTTCTGAAACCTGAGCATTTCCTTAAGGGGGAATGTGAGGAATTAAAAGTGAAAGAATGTATTTTTAACATGCTGAAAGACCATCTTTCTTATACAGAATATTACAATATTTCTGTAATAAGATGAACATTTTATGCTAAAAAAAAACCCAAAGATGACATGGCATTTAATGCTAATTTCCTTTTTCTGTGGCTGTTGTATCACAGCACACAGGGCAGACCGCAGACATGTTACTCCTCAGCAATAATTAAGAGTATATCACTGCCATTTGACTTTGAAATAAACCATCTCAGCCTAATGCCTCTGGTACAGGAAGGCTTGAGGTTTGTGGTGTCATGCCTCCTTGTGATGCATGCCAGTAACTGTCAGAATAGAGGTGATATAAGCATTTATTCTATGGAACACTACTGTAGTAGACTCAGCTCTGAATATCAACATCGATTGATTCAGTACCTGTTGTTTGTGTGTCTGCAAATGCTTTACGGGTCGCAGTACGGTCTGATTGACTCCGGCTGTCTGATCCTGCAAACAGAAGGAAAGAACCAAAGGAAATGAGCTTGTAGTTTGCCTGGAATCCTGGAATCTAACCTTGAATGTACACAGTTATCCTATATTTTCCCCAATTTTCAATGTTACAGTTCAACTTGCACACAGAATAGTACAGGGGATGCTAGGGTTGTATGTGTTGGTGAACAGTGGGCACTTTTGCTAGTATTTCTACATTATGAATACTTTTTCTTTTTATACTTTATGATATAACACTCTTTATGACACACCTCACCTTCAAGGGATAATTTCTGAGTGCCTTCGCAAGCTATCAAGCTGTGATACCACTTCATTCCTCAAGAGGCAATAGTGAACTGCACACTTGCAGAAGAGTTATGCATTTATACTCTGAAATCCTGGATTCACCAGCACGAGTGAGCCACTGTCGCGTGAGGGAGCAGCAGTTCAGGCCAGCCACCATGCAAAGGAATCTCATTTCAGCCACTTTTATCCACAACCCTTGATCTCAGTCTTTCAGTTTATTTGTGAAACTCATCTTAAGGTAATAAGGGCCTCCTGTGAAATGAAGAGTCAACACTCCAACCTTCTGGTAATGCACCCCCCTACTGATCTGAATTGCACTATGAATTGTTAGAGTTTTCTTGGCTACAAACTCATAAATGTCTTTAAAAGGCCTGGACTGTTTTTGTCCTTCACTGTTCCGTCTCTGGCCTTTCTGTCCCCTCTATTAATCATCATCCACCCCTTGCTTGTGCTTTTCATCCTTTGACTTATCGTCCTGCCCCTCACTTGTCCTCTTCACTCCAACCCAGTTTCTTCTTGATCATCAACAACCTGCCGCTGTTGAGGATGCTAATCAAGCTCCAGCCGAGAGAAATCCCTGCACGCAGAGTCGTCTGTTAACAAGGATCCGAGCCAGAAAGATGGACTACATCCTGCTCTGTCTTCGCTTACACATGGTTGAAAATTGCAATTTCCTTATTTTTAGTCTTAATGACATATGTCCATACTTCATACATACAACAGGCATTGATCAGCCTGTAAGCCTCGCATTGTCCTCATTTTTCTGCATTAGTGCTTTGACACACAACCGCATGAGATGAAAGCAAATGTTTCCTTATTAGAAAGAGAGAGATATTTAACCTGCCACCAAATGAAAATGTAGTTCTTTGATTTATTCAACACGTACAGTTACATGTTTCCCGTATGCTTTGAAGTGCCATAATTCATTTTCCTACAGCACTCTTTTTTTTTTTCATAGTTGCCTGACATTTCGATCCTGGTGTTTCACTTGGGCAGAGCAGAAAAGTAAATGTCATGGTTTGAGACGGAAACAAAAAGTAGCTTATGCAGCCTGTGTGTCTGTGGGTGTAATATGGGCTTCGACTTCTGTCGAGACACTGCTGAGTTTACAAGGAGAGGCTCCCAGCACAGAGGACAGTATCGATCCTCCAAGACTCCGCATTCTTCGTACGCCAACAACTCTTTTCTTTACAACGCTGGACTGTTATTTTGCTACATTTAGCAATGTGGGACAGTCACTCGACTGAACAAAGATAGACTGTTCAAAAGTATATCAAACAAGTTGAAGGATAATGGCTGATTCACTGAGTGTTTGTTTAGCTGTGGACCTAAAAATGTAGACCTGCCTCTCCCAAACTAAGGTAATCTGTTTTTATTGGGTCATCAATTGACAGTATGAGAAGCTTGACCATGGTGTGATTTTGGAAAACTGTCATGTCATTTTCTTAATTATGTAGTAGACCAATGCCAATAATATACATGGTGTTGAAACAAAAAGTTCAAGGAATTTCTACTCTAAAACTTCTGAGGAGATGGAGTAACGGTTTTTTTGAGGGTTGGTGCTATCAAAATAATTGGATGAAGACCCCAAAACCTAAATACCGAGGCAAAGAAATTTTTTTTAATGCAAAGAAGAGACGTTGTTGTGACCGCAGAAAAGTAAGACACTTAACTGTTTGGATGTGTACATCCATGTCTCATGGACTCGTGTCTCGCTAGCTAGCCAATAATAACAGTTAAGACTAATGTCTTGTAAACATGTTCGCCTGACTGAAATCATACTTTTGAAAGTCAGATTAACATACTGAGATAATGCAGTCAGGAGTCAATTAACTCCGGCATGTACACGCTTCAATCCACCCAAAAACTGCAGTGGATCCCATGGAACAAAACACCAGGCTGAGTTGGGCTACTGTGAAAACAATGAGGTCTGGACAAAATGTATGCTGTCCATGCTTAAGGAGGTTTCTGCTTTTCTTTAGCAGTTTTTGAAATCATGTCCGCTGTTTGAAAAGCACAAAGCTTGCCACATGTTCACTGGCCGGAAAAAGTTGAACCGTAAGAAAGTCAGACTGCCACTATATACAAGAAGGTGTACTGCGACTTACGTCTCTGGAGGTAGACATATTTTGGTAAATAAATTGATTCCTCCACATTCGTGTGTACAGGAACAGGAAAGAAGTCCAACTAAAGGACATAAATGAGTTAAAACTATAGCTCGCCTGCAATGTAAACCCACTGACTTGTCACTGAGCCATGTGCATTGAAGTTAACCTTCTGTCTTTGATTTGCGAGGTTGTCCCTCACGTTGGTTAGGTAACTAAGTTTAAATTCCACATAATTTTGATGAAATTAAAAAAGTGGTGATAAACATTGTTTCCAAGTAAATTACCGCAATTTAAATGTGTTTTTTGTTATGGTCTGGAGCAGACAGCACATTTCTGTTTTGGGTCTGAAGCCTGGGTATTAGATCCAAATAGACAGTCAGCTGACTTTGATGTCTTTTTCAATGCCCCTGGCTTTAAAAGACATTGTTTCCATATCAGCTTTGTCTTATTGAAGCACTGGAATGGCTGGATAAACAGAAGCAAATGTTTTCGTTTTGTTCTGCCGGGCAGATGTGGCTCTTGTTTGTTTCCAAATCAAATAGTTTTTCTTCACTTCTCGTTAGTCTGAGCAAATTTCATTTCAATGTAATTAAGATCTTTTTTTTTTATTATACTAGTCAAAATATTTCTGCAGAATAATACAACATCAATGGTCGTGCTATAGAAACTGAAAACTTTTAAAAACAGGGAAAATAATTGCACACGACCAAACCTTCAGTTACACCTAATATAAGAAGCAATGCCCTTTCCACAGCAGCTTTCACTCTGGTGCCAATTTTGAAGTTAAATATCGCCCTGTTCCAATTAGGTGTGTCAGGACCCTGGTATTATGCAATCTGGCTCAAAGCTTGGCTGTGGCACACTACATTGAATGGGAACATAATTAATGAGATCAATTACATCTGTGTTCACCTGCTACAACATGCCAAAATGGCTTCTATATTACCTCCCCGCACTCTGAACTGCATCCATTTTCTGTGAAATCATAAAACATTTTTTTCCTCACTCTTCTTACATAACATTTCCTTCACGCTGACACCAAAACAAAGGGAATTCACAGCAGAGCTCCTTATAATCGTCTCAAGATGTTCGATAATGAAAACTGTGTACTAAGTGATTGTATTCAGTTTTATGAGGTGACGAATGGTTTTTAAAATGTTAAAAGAGGAAAGTCAGATTAGCTAAAGGGAAGGGCAACCTTGAGGGCAGTGACCTCAGTTACAAGGGGCGTGAACTGGCCCGACTCCCGCGGCAGACTCACAGTGCTTATTGTGCGTTTGAGCGGCATGTTAACACTTCATGAATTTTAAAAGCTGGGAGATTTTATCAAGCACTGCTTCATGTGGCTGGTATGTGAGGTAATTTATCTCATCAAGAACCAAGAAGTTTACCTCCTATGTCGTAAGCCAAGAAGGGGCATGGTTAGAAGTTATGATTTCCTCTTCAGTGCTAAAAGAAAAGTCCACCCTTAAATGCTCCATTGGTACAGTATGTCTAGTTTGTCCTTGAAACTATTCATGTGCTCTATTTCTGTAGCTACACAGTAAAGATGTGGCTCTCCTTTGTAGAAGTTTCACCTTTGACATCAGCCTTTCCACATGAGTTATTGTAAACCCTTCGCCAGCCTCACGGCGACCCTCATAAACCACAGACAAGGTAACAAGATACATTATTGTTGCCACAGAAGGCAAAAGTACCAATATTTAAGAGCAGGCTGGTTAGCATCTCACTTCCTCTTATAGCCACACAGTAAGCACCTAAATGCCAGGCTATGTCTGAAGCATAGCTGTTGGATGACTCTGTACCCCTCATTGTCATTTTTACCCCCCTTGAAGCTCCAGGAGCAACTGCAACTCTTATTTTAGCTTTGTATCACTGTGGTTAATGGTGAAATGCAGCTGGTGAAAGCGTACAAAGGTAAACCTTATAATAATTACCATCATCTATGGTTGAGTTCAAAAATAGTCCAGTTTGAGTTGAAAGTGTTTTACAAACTCACAAATAGATATCTTGAGCTCCAGATGTTTTTTTCCTCTCCTGCGTCACTTCTTTGTGACTCCAAAAAGGTTGAAAGACCAGCCGCGTACATTTATTTAGTTAATTGCTAGCAACAGTAACAAAACAACATTAAAACTGCCCCAATATGTCCCTTTACAAACTCTGAGGCGCATCATCCAGTGTAATCCATACCTCATCCAGCCGCACGCTAAGTAATTCACAATAACACATCTGCTGTGGCGCTATCTCGTACAGTTATGGACGAGTCCAAGCAAGTTAAGTCAAAAGAATGCACCAGCTACATGCGCTTTGTGCAACTGGGTATGAACGCCAAACCAGAGGCGATATAGTTAGTTTGCTGAGAAGACATGGATTATGCTGGACGATGCGCTTGAGAGTTTGTAGTCGCAGTTAGCTTGAAGCTAAATATATTGTGGCTGGCTCTTTCTGCATTCTTGAGTCACAAAGACGCAATGCTGGAGGGAAAACATCTTCACAAGCTCAAGACACCTATTTATGAATACGTAAAAGGCGAAATGCAGTTTATTTGGGGAAGTGTCCCATTAAATTCTACTTTAGGACTAAGTTTACTCAAATGTAAAGGTTTACACCAGCTCCAGTGTAGGTCTGTACATGTGAATTCCAGTTGTGCATTTTGAAGAGGAGGAGGGGTTATTTGGAGGATGGGGATCAACTGTACCAGCTGGTTCTTATAAGATAACATATACCACCTTATGTTGTAATTTGACGGTGTAACCAGTTGATGTCACTCTTGTTATTTTTAAACCGCTGCACTTTTTTTAATTGACACCTAAACATAATATTTTATATGAGTTCACATAATTATTATTGTTTTGGGTGGGTAACGGTTGGTTTCTTAGACATTAGCATCCTTGCTAACAACAATGTAAACTTATCATAAGCAGCGCTGTTTTCTGATTGGCCACAGGAATTACAAATGTCAGTTTCTGAGACCATAATTTGATCCGTTTAGATGCCGAAGTATTTCAGAACCACGTCTCCCTGTGCTGTGATCAAACGTCAACACAGATTTAATATCTAACCAGTATTCTGTAGTGTTGAATTATTACGATAACTTAAGGGTTAATGTGGCGCAGCGGGCTTCAGTGCATTAGCAAATAAACTTGTCTCACTGCAGCACTTTGTGGACGTTTCTCCCTTTGCCATAAACTATTAAAAAAAAGGGGGGAAAATGCTGCCAAAGTGAGGAAAGGGGAGAATTCATGACTTTATGAAGTTGCACCCAAAAATGTTTCAGTCAGATTAGAGAGGTGTGATTGTGCCAGATGAATGTTGGCAGAGACACAGGTTTTAAAAGGAAGGTCTGGATCCTGTCTATAATATTGCAGATCCTTTCAAGAGAGAGGAGACGTGAAAATAACACCCCCCCCCCCCCATGTTACATAACCAATTGGATTAAGTTTGCTAACAACAAGGTTGTACAGTACTTGTCGAAGCAGTTCAACTGTGTGTTTGTGTGTGTGTGTGTGTGTGTGTGTGTGTGTGTGTGTGTGTGTGTGTGTGTGTGTGTGTGTGTGTGCTGGAGTGTTAGTCCAGCTGCAAATGTGTTGTCACAAAAGACAGATATAACAGAGCTTCTAAATCAAAGACATTTAAATATCTGAATTTGAGTATGTGAATGTTTGTGTGTGTGTGTGTGGGGGGGGGGGGTATGGTGTATGTGATGATCCGTTTGCTGTGTCATATGGAAGCTGTTTATATGTTTGGCGTGCGTCTTAGTTGAGGTGAGCGCGGTTGCGGAGGAGTCTGCTCTTTCTCTCTGAGTCTATCTCTTGCTCTTTTCCCTCAACCTTCCTTATACTCAAATATCCTTGTCTGATTCCTAAAACATCTGCAGCTCATTAAAATCAGCAATTTGATCCCTGACATTAACTAATGATGCATATCAACCACATGATTTAAGGATTTATGAAAGTAAAACAAAAGCTTTGTGCTCTTAAAAGAAAGTATTTGTGGCATATAGCTTTATAAAAATAGAATTTGAGGGCAACGCTGAATTTCTGCATTAAAAAAATATCTTGCTTGGATTGCTGCACCTGTGCATGTAGGTAGAGAGCCAGGACCTGGAAATAGCTCAAATAACAACAGCTGATAAGCCTCAAGAAACCATTTGCTGGCACATTCGTGTATACACCCAGAGAGAAAAGCAGAAAATAAAGATTTGATATGGCTTGACGTTAATGGAATGAATGTGCCCCTTTTTCTTTGATCCATTGTAATCCCTGTCTCCTTCAGTCAGCTGGCCAGACAGATATGTGTTTGGAGTAGACAGTGGTCAGCATCTGGAGAACTCGCTGTAGCCCTCATGAGCGATTCACAATCCTCCAGCTGCTCAAACACACATCTACAGTAGCTCGGCCTGACGCTTATGAGGAGAGAAGAGACTGGCAGCGGCGTATAACACCATGCGCTGAGGTCTGACATGCGCGGGATGTTAAAAAAAAAGGTAAAAGAGGTGGCAAAAGGTGGTAATCCCCTCTGAGTTTAAGGAGGCATTCAGCAACAGCTGCTACCTTCAAATAGGAAAAGAGCTCATAAATCTGAGGTGTATGGAGAGAATCAGAGCCTTTGACAGAGAGGCAAAGAGGTAGAGAAGGGCGTGGGAGAGGAAAAGTTGTTCCTTGAGGACAAATGGACAGATGGAGATGTGCAGTTAGCAGGGGACATACATAAGTGGCTGAAATTGACATCAAAGGGGGAAAGAGTGACAGATTTGGCCAATTTAACAGAGGAAAAGAGGACGGTAAAGTCGTTTCACCTGCACTCTTTGTCCTGCCTTTTATTCCATTTTCTCATTTAGCAGAACGCGAACCCAGCAGGTTGGGAAAATGGGTCACTTAGTTTGTGATTATTGCTTCTCATTTCCAAGGTGACTGGAATCGTATCTGAGGAATTGTTGGCACCGCTTGTGAGGGTGAAATAAGGACAAATGGGCCAAAAACACTTAACTGCAGGATGTGGATTCTGTTAGAGGAGCACGGCGCATAACGTAAAATTTTATAATCCATGTTAAAGTCGCAATCATTTGTGGATGCAACACAGTTGTTAGAGAGTCAGTCTGAATTTCGCCATACACTGCAACTAATCTGATATACTTTAATGACAGAAAGATCCTGCAAGACATTTACAATTCTCAGGCCTTTGAGTCCGATCCAGTCCAGTTCTATTAAGACGTCGCTACCTTACAATTTTGCTTTTATGAACTGCCAACTCTCATTGAAAGAAAATGTCAGGTTAATGGGGAGCAGCTTTGCAAAAAGTACAACTGCTGGTGTCGTTTTGGAGGAGTGCTGCAGCTTTTAGATGATGATAAGAGTGAAAACTTTCCAGGAGCTTTAATGATGTGGGTCAGCACACTGAGGGAGAGGCAGAGCATCTACAATGAAAAATCACATCATAAAAGACTCTTTTTAGATTTTATCACAAGTGCAGGCCTTCTGTTTCTGACCGGGTCGTTAAAAGTGTCTACAAGCAGAACTTCTCGACTGTATTTGAAGCATTTAATCAAGACCACAGAGAGACAGAACGCCGGGCCTCTCCTCAAAATTACCCCCCTTCTCCTCTTTCACCACGTGTTGTTGATTACAGTGCTGGTGACATAATAATTATAATAATAATAATAGAGAGCTGTGGTGGTCCATGAGAGTAAGAAACACACACAAATGTGCTATCATATTAGCTTAGCACCAGATACTTCTCGAGAGATCTCAGCCAATTCTGCTCTCACATCTTCAAGGGAAACTGCAGTTCTTCTTGGGATGAGCAATTTAATTAAGCCAGTAGAATGTATTTTGGTTAAATGTAAATGTCCTGTGTCGTGTGTGTGTGTGTGTGTGTTTGCGTGTGCACGCCCTCTATTTAGATTTACAGTCACTTACCTTGGCCTAGGGCCACCGAGGCCAGGAGAGACAGCAGGAGTGCCCCCGTGTTTAATCCCGACATGGTGCCACACTTTCAGTCGCTGACCTTTTGTCTTTTTCTGTGATCCTATACAGCATTTAAACAAAAACACACAGACAAAAAGAGTTGAGCCAGTTTGTCAGGTGTGCTACTGGTGGTGGTGGTGGTGGTGGTGGTGGATGATGATGCTGCTGGTCGAACGGAGTCTCTTTGCTGCTCAAGTTGCTGAGTTGGAGACAGGAGCTGAGTCGTTTTTAAAAGAAGGGGCATCGTGAGTATGCGCCAATCCAGCCCCTCTCTGCTCACCATTGGCCAGGGAAATGTAACATCTGGGTCCCCCATATCATCTTCCAAAAAAAGGTAAAGGGTATGGTGGGGGTGGGGTTGGGGATAGAGACAGAGACAGAGAGAGAGAGAGAGAGAGAGAGAGAGAGAAGGAAAGAGAGAGGGAGGAGTGTGTGGGTGCTGTTACCTAAAATAAAAGGGTCTTTTCCTGTTCTTACCAGAGCCTTATTTAACATAATGTTCTAAATTCTTGCTCTATTTGTCATTTAATTTTGCTTTTATCCACAAAGAAGACGTGTGTGTGTGTGTGTGTGTGTGTGTGTGTGTGTGTGTGTGTGTGTGCGTGTGTGTGTATGGTGTGTATGTGTGCAAAACACGTGTCGTTTTGTGTGTTTCATTTATTTTGCTTGAGGATGCTTCATCTTTTCACCCCTCTCCGTCTGTCTCTGTCCCCCTCACGTTCTCTCTAGAACAGTCACAGCGCGTGAAGGGCCAGATGCTGCTCTGTCTCTGGTTCGACTTCTGGTTCAGTTTTGTAACTTTTTTTTTTTTTTTTTTTTTTAACAGTCGCTGATTGCAGGGTGATGTACTGCCAAAGAGTGGAAGTGACGTCATATGGCATGCCATTCAGGAAAATATGCAGACATGAGATGTACTTATGAGGTGTAATGTACTCACTAACAGCACATGAAGTGTTACAATTGATGAAGGCTGCTTGTAAAATCCTCAGAAAGTCCAAACATTACATACATTCACCTTTACAAACCCCTCTGGATCTTAAGTAAAGATGGGGTTAACCAGGCACTTTTGAAAGAATAATAAATTCATCCAATGAAAAAAAAAATGCATGAAGGACAGACATTCAAGACTCTCTCCAACTTTATTGTTTGATAAAGGATAAATCCTATGAAAATGAGTCCCATGCTCTTTATGTATTTATAAACATATAAACTCAACTCAATTCAACTTAATAAACAAGAACATTTTACACTCCAAAAAAATAATTTTAAATATTGAGCAGGTACTGTATAATTATGTACTTCTTCTTCTTTCATCATCATTCGTGTTTTATTATAATTTTATTGTATTCAGTTATTGCGTTTGTATTTTTTTTATTTTGTTGCAAAAAATCATTTTCTTCATGTTAGCCCATCTTGTAAGACCACTGCAACCTATTATTGATTTATTTATTATCTTTGAATTAATTAAAAAATACGTACGACCTCTCTTGAATCTTAATTTATAAATGTTGTCAAAGTAAATATGGTGGAATCTCTTCAAGTGTCCATGTATTTTTCCCAGAGAAATTAATGAAAATGTAAAATAAAAAAATAAATAAATAAAAAAGTTGCACCGTCAAAGACAGTGATTCATTCAGAAAGTGAGTCATTCAGGCTCTAAAGTTTAATGGGTTCTTCTTCTTTGGCCAACGCTCCACCCCTCATCCAAGTCTCATGAAACGTGGCCTGGCAGTTTTTACGTAATCCTGTCAACAGACAAACAAACAAACATATTACCTCCTCCGTGGAGGTAATAAAATGCTCAGTATAGTGAGAGTTACACATGTGAGGTTAAAGTGATGCCTCCAGTCAAAAATGTGCGCGTCTCGTTCCCATAGTCGAGCTTCGCTAGAGTTGTGGACATGTTTTAACATTTAATGATGAAAGTGTAAATTATCTCTGAGCTCAGTGAAAATCTGTCCGACGAGCAGGATATTTTGGAAACTGATCCCGGTCCCAAATTCAACATGAACAAGTATAATGTTGAATGAACTTTGTGATAAAGTATGAATCATCTTGTGTCCGGCAGCACTTAAATATGTGAAATGAAAAATGTTTGCATTGTCATAAACTGCATCAGTGCCTCAAGACTTTTATTGTGGTAAAAAAAAAAAAAAAAAAAATTCCTTGCAAAAAACAATCACAGGCACAGATCAAAGAAGGTTTTTGAAGACGATACCTGAATCAGAGGTTCCCAAAGTGTAGGTCAGGACCAACTGGGAGGTCACGATATCATTGTAAAAGTGAAAATGAAAATTGATTAAATATAACTTTGATCCGTAGTATGAAACTATTACAACATGCACTATAGAATTAGTTAAATTTGAACAAAATTAAAAGGGGAACATTTTTTTGCAATGAGGATCCTATATATTTATAGTAGATAGATAGATAGATAGATAGATAGATAGATAGATAGATAGATAGATAGATAGATAGATAGATAGATAGATAGATAGAATATATATATATTATATTATATATATATATATATATATATATAAAAAATTTTACATTTAAATTGTTTATACGAGTGATGGAAGTTACCATTTTTTTGAATCACTCCAGGATGACTAAGGGCAGATCTGCCTGCAGCCCCACACTACAATGTAGTCCAATGGGGCAACTGGCTAATGTCACTTTACACCCACTAAAAGTGCATTTTTTTACACTGACATGTTTGTGCTGTTAATATAATTGTCTAAAAAAGTTAGAAAAACAGGGTCCAGGTTTTGTGTGTGCGTGCCTGTGTGCGTGCGTGTGTGTGAATATCTTGTATAAGTTTGGGATCTTTATGGTCTGGTTGTATTACCACTGGCTATTGTAATATTATGGGACAGCTATGACCTTCTACCAGTCTGGTGTCTCTTTCAGTACGCTACTACAATCTGTCATCTGTAGTTTTTGAAACTGAGAAAAGAAATAGAAGTGAGCCCCGTCAATACTAAAGACATCATTCTTTTTTTATTTTGCTGCACAATGTCAGCACCTCATTCAGAGTTCTGCCTCGCTGCTGCTCTCTGCTACTCACTCCACTAAATCTTTCAACCACATTCCTTCTCTGTGTAAGACTATCTCTCACTGGATGTTGCAACAATTGCCACTGTCAGTTACAATTGTTCGATTCCTCCAGCCACCATCAACTCCAAAGCTCATTACTGCAATGATCTTCTGAAAGGCACCAATGACAGAGTGGTGACAAGTCCTTGTTGCCTCACAGGGGCGGGACAGGATAACAGACAGGACCATTTGAGCACCCCGACATATTTCTACAACGCTTGTCAGTTTGCCTCTGACAGACTTAATACCATCAAGTGAAAAAATACAGACAGACATTCCTTTTCTCTGACTTTTTACACCCACTCACACATGTGCACACGTTCAGGGCATTAGTGCATTAGTATTCAAATGAGACTCCTGTACTCAGTAGAAATACAAATGACCTCATCCATCAACAGCACAGCAGCCTCACTAAGTCATTCTAAGTGAAGCTTGCAACCCTGGGCTCAATAATAAGAGGTCTTCCTTCCCCTGCAGCCTGTTATAGTCTGATCACACCAGTTTATGGCTTTCATTACCAAATGGAATCCAGTTGGGAATCAATAAACAGAAGTGCTGGTGGAGTTCATCCAAACAGCCCAAGCGTAATAGCATGCATTGAGGATATAACACAGGTAGGTGGGCAAGTGGCCACTGGTTGTTATTTTTGGGTCCGTTGATTAGAGAATTCTAATAGGCGTGACACCAACTTGAGGAATGTGCAATTAATGTCTATGTCAACCTGATCTCATTCAAATATATGAAACTACCACCACCTCTTAACGAGGAGGAACAGCATCTCTTATAATTTATGTGCCAGTACCACAGAGAGAAACAATGCCAATAAATGTCAATTAGGATTCTTTGGTGGAGGGAGAAATGATCTACGTGCAGCAGTTAAAGGCATCTGGCATCATATTTCCACATAAGTGTATGTTCCTCACATCGGACGCGTACAGTCCTTCGAAATGCTTTCAGACCAACTGGATCGTATTCTGATTGTGGAACGATTCATTTTGCGAGGTCATTTGATGTTCAAAACATTTAATCCATCCCTTTATGGCTGAAACTGTTACTAAACATGTAGTAGGCTACAGCCGAGCCTCTTTAGCAGGATTCTCTTATCTAGAACCACTTCCTTTTGCCAATGAACAGGCTCTGCATTGAGTTGGGTCCTAACCACCGAGGTCACATGACCTCGAAGTTTAAAAAAAAAAAGCACATTAGTATTATAATGCCATGTAGTCAGTTAAAAACATATCGCGCACTGTAACTTTAATGGTTTGAAATCTTTATCACTCTTTAGGAACAACAGCGTCTTCCTGGGAAATTTAGTACGGTTTAGGTCTGGTTAGGTTTAGGAACCTAAAACATTTAGATACGGTGGTTTGTGTCAAAGTTTTGAAGCGTAGTATTAGAATGGGATTGCAAAATTAGTTTTTTCGAAGGTACCAGCCAGTACCTTAACATGTCCCCCGATGTGGACTTTCTCATGTTTTAACCAGAGGGCTCACTGTCCAATCGTCTGACTGTGCTGAACCAGGGAGTCGGTGCGTCGACAACAATAAAGTATCTTGATTTTTGTTGCTATTGTTTTCGTGGTGCGCCCAGACACAACTAGATTACAAAAACAAAACTGACCTTCCCATTTTTTTTTTTCTTTTATTCAACAAGAACTCAGGTCCTTTTGAAACAGCTACTTCAGTAACTGAAAGCAAAAGTCATGTGGAAGTGCAGGCCTACCAAACCGATCAAAAACACATGAACAGATCATTTAAAACCAACAGCTGCGTTTCAATAGAAATTTAAACATATAAACATAAATATATCAGAATGTGAACCTTCAAAATAAGTCCATCTTTTGCAAAATAATCCTGTTTATAATGCTACGGCTTGTACAAGTAGACGGACAGAAAAACTCTGGTCCCTAAAAAGACATGACTTAAACCACGGATTCTAAATATTATCGTCCTACTGTAGCGCAACAGCAAAATCAGTGTAGTCTGATCACAACTGATAACATTAAGTCACAGTAACAACCTATAAAATACAAAACAAGAAAATTAGATTATGCTTTCAAAATGGGGACTGGCCACACCGGTTCTTATGTTTCCTATGTGTTACAACTCGATGAGACAGTCTGTGCCGGGGTATTCCGGGAGATTAAGATCATATTTTTTCTGGATGTCGTAAGGCAGGAAGCGTCCAGCCAAGAAATGCTTCCCTGAGAAACTGGTGGCACACTTCTTTGGTGCTGTCAGCGAGATAAGAACTTCTGGGTTTATCCCATCCTGACTTGCTTCCTCTACGTCCCAACCTGAGGAACAAGAGGAGGAAGGGAAAGAAAATCAGCGGTCTTAGAGAGAAGCAGATAATCTAACTGCAGAGATGTAGCACATTTTTTTTAGGGAAACTGCACACACGGAAGTTGTTGCAGTTCTTCTTATTGTTTATATCATCTTATACTGTACATCCCTGTGTTTATATATCCTGCACTGTGAAAGTACCATCCACCACTGGACTTGAACCACATACCATCAGTGTAGGAGGCAGATGCCCCAACAAGGAGAATGAAACCCACAGGCACGAGTGTCAGTTAACTATGCACTTCTTAAGGTGTCAGGAAGTGAGGTTTACTCACTGCATCATGTGACCCACTGGCCACCCTTACATTTATATTGTTTCCTTTACATTTTTTACGAAAATTTTTAAATTTGTATTGCATGTTTATTTATTGCTCTCCCTTTGACACACTTGACACCATCAATAGTCCCATCATTCTGAGGCAATTCTGATTATTTCATCCCGTGTCACTTTATTTTTTCAGACTAAAGCTAACACCAGTTGTCCATCCATCCATTTTCTATACTGCTTATCCATTAAAGGTTGCGGGGGGGGGGGGGGGTTGCCAGTCCGTCGCAGGGTCATCAGGAGCAATTAGGAGCTCAGTATCTTGCTCAAGGATACTTGGACATGGTCACAGGGGAAGTGAGGATTGAACCAGCCTTCGGTCGACGGCCACTCTACCTCCGAGCCATGCCACCCCACGTAACACCAGTTGTGTACTTGGTTTATGCATGCTTGCTGGTGCTGCATGAGCGCACGTGTTCAACCAGGCTACATACACTTACATCACTGTGGGTTCCTCTTCTGCTGGAAAACCCTGAAGTAAGTGATAAAAAATGATTCCCCCACAGAGCTATGGTGATCCAACCTCAGCTCAAAAAGGTGGATAGTTTTATGACAGTTCTGCAAGTAGGAAAGCATCTATTGTGACAGTTTGTTTTGTTAGCATTCCTTTGGGGAAGGATGAGCTCACAAAATGCTGACAATAGCAAAAAAATCTATCATCCACGTGTGCCGACAGACATAGAAAACTGTTGTTTGAGAGCCAAGATTTGTACAGAGCTGCCAGAACGATCATATATCACGTTCTTTGTCTGCTCCTGAAACCTCCAGTCTAATCATACAGACCTGAGGGCACATCCACACTGGTAATGGGGATCTTGACTTGCTTCAGGGTGACCAGAATCCCAGAGTAGGGTTCCTTAATGTTGGAAGCATCGTCCTCTGGGCCAAGCATAGCATCAATCACCAAGTTGTAGGCGTCGTTTATGAGCTGTACCTGAACAGAAAAAGACCGCTGCATGAATAAATAGAGTTCACCTCCTCTACAGTAGTCTTCTAAATCAGAATCCAGACTTGAGTATGATGAGAGCCAAATCAAGTGGGTGTCTAATAAAGTTGACTTTATGTGCTTCCCCCAGGCATCGTCTTGATGTGCTGTTGTTGGGGATGAATGGAAGACTTTCATATTAAAAGCACTGTAACACTGCATATGCCCCATTAATTCAGCTATTCTAACCTCATACAAGAGGTAGACAGGGGAACGGGATTTTTCCTCCATCTCCTTCTTTCTTTTTCAGTTATTATCATCATTCTAAAACGGATTTGCCCAAATCCTAACATCTATCATCAATTAAAAAAAAACAACACTTGTTTATATTCTCCTTTTCTGACAGCTGTTATTCAAACTGAGCATGTAAAAACTGAAGTTGCACTACATGAGTTCGTGCACATGTCGATTTTCCTTTTACAGTATAAAAAAGGGATGCTGCTAACCTCTGTGGGGAGATAAGAAAGGAAAGGGATATCCATCTTCTCACACTGAACTGTGAAGTCTTGATGCAGGCTGTGAGACGAGCGTTTCGGGTGGTAGATGGTCGGCTCATATTCCTGAGAGAGATGAGGCAAGTGAGGGAAAAACAACAGACAGGGGGAGGGAAGAAAGACAAAAATAGAGGAAAAGGTTATGTAATATCAAGACAATGGCCAGTGATTTCAGAGCACTGACTGTATCTCTCAAGACAAGAGAAAAATACTGTCCAGTGTTCAAAAGTAGCAGTGTTCTGCTGTCTGCTTCCTGACTGAATACTTCCCTTATAATCTGAAGGCTGGAAAGAGTAGAAATCCAGACCACTATAGTATGACAAGTCTGTGATGCCAAGAGGAAGCACCTGTGATCTATGACCTTTGAATTGTTGCCAAGGTACTGTAAATCTTAAAACATAGTCTTGCCGTTTTTATAATACTTTTCCAAAATTGTGAGAAATCCAGAGAGAAAAGCTAGTGCTTACCACATTGAAACTCCATTTAAGTGTCAGACAGTAAGATCAATGCGCGGTCACACTCAAGATCGCACACAGGAATAACTGTAAACTGTGTTTTTGTGACTATTTCTTCAGTAAATATAAAGTACCCAGATTGAAACACATTGCTGGTTTTATAACATTGTCAGCACAACAACAAACACATTTGATTGCGTTCGGGTAGATTATAATTCATCATAGGTCTATATCTCCAAATAAAACCAAATGAAGAGTGATCGGCACGTTTGAATACACGTCGTTTTGTTCTGGTTTGGGTCATTTTGTGGAATTTTACCATTAAAGCCTTTACCTGGCACTTCAGAATGGGTCTTTTAATTAAGTGACCATTTCAAGATCCAAAGCTGAACATCATGAGGGAGCAAAGGCTGAGCAGCCAAACCAAATACAACCCACTTTGCCTGTGAGTGTTTGTGTATGTGTTCCCCCTGAGGTTGCCACTATGTCCTCGAACCTCATCGGTAGTTGCAGCATCAACTTGACATAAACTGTGTGAGACCGAGAAAGAGCTTGGAGTGAGGGCCGGTGTCGCCGAGCATGAGAAGAAATGAAGCGTGAGACAGAAACAAGCGAAGGGCACAGCCGTTGTCAGTTACACTCTCTCTCTCTCTGAGGGGTGAAGTGTCTTGTTTTCAAACACAGAAGTCCATTAGGAGTGAAGTGAGGAGATCTAAAGGACAGAATCCTTTGGCCATGTGTGACTCATGGCTAGAGAACTGGATGCAGAGTTGGAGGTGGGCCTCACTTATTTCTGTGAAAGTTGCTCGTTGGTGTGTGAGGCAGAAATGTTTAGCACATGGTCTTTGAGGAGAAAACATCCATCCATCCATCCATCCATTTTCTTCCGCTTATTCGAGTTAAGGGTTGTGGGGGGGCTGGAGCCTATCCCAGCAGCTACAGGCGAGAGGCAGGGTTCACCCTGGACAGGTCACCAGTCCATCGCAGGGCCAACACATAGAGACAGACAACCATTCACACTCACAGTCACACCTACAGTCAATTTAGAGTATCAATCAGCCTCGTCCCCTCTTGATGTCTTTGGACTGTGGGAGGAAGCTGGAGTACCAGAGAGAACCCACACAGGAACAGGGAGAACATGGAGACTCACACAGGTACAGGGAGAACATGCAGACTCCACCCAGAAGACTTCCTCCCACAGTCCAAAGTCATCAAGAGGGGACGAGGCTGATTGATACTCTAAATTGACCGTAGGTGTGACTGTGAGTGTGAATGGTTGTCTGTCTATATGTGTTGGTCCTGTGATGGACTGGCGACCTGTCCAGGGTGAACCCCACCTCTCTCCCCAGCTCCAGCCCCCTCCCCATGACCCTTAACAGGACAAGGGGAAGGAAATGGATGGATGGATGTTTAATTATGGGAAGCTCAAAAAAAAATGCATCCACGCAAGTCCATGGGAAGGTAGTTTCGGATCACAGTGTATAAAATGACAGATGCCAAACTTGTAATTTCACAGTTTGACCACTATGTAAGACTCTTGGCACTCTTCCTGTGATTTTGCCTCCTTTGCCTGAGAGATATTCTTCTATCCATCTGAAAGTCTGTATAATTTTTTCTCAAGAATTTCTATTGAAAAATGTTTTGTAGTTGGTTTTGTAATTGGTTGACGAAGCTTTAAAACAACGGCATTAAAATCAGTTGAACCCCTGGGCCCAGAGCTGCATATATTACGAAACAGTAACATCTACAGTATATTGACTCTGACACTTCTATGGTCGTCTCACTGTTGAAACTTTTATTTTGTGTCCTACATTATTGATTTAGCCCTTGTGATTGTGTAAGGCCTGGGGCTTAAGAGGTATTAATGAGCCAAAAATAACATCACATCTACATTTATGATGTGAAAAATACACAAGAATTAATGTGCATAGGACTTTTTTTTTTTATTTTAATCCAAAATAAACTTTAATCAATGATGCTTCTCCTGTTACCATCAGTGGAAACAATCAAAGACACAAACTGGTTTAGAGAACATGGATGTCCTGCAGTGACATGTGAAGCGAGTCGGCCTGTTAGACTGTAACTGATGATTCATTTCTACACTCTGTCTGATCACATTTACAGCTCCGCATCAGGAAGTCAAGGCCGCGTGTGTGTGGTTTGTTGTATATGTGTATGTTAATGTGTGTGTGTCTCACGTGTACGCCTGCGTGTTTTCCTGCTGACAGGGATCACATCACACCATGGAAAACATACACCCTTACACCAGGAGAGCAATTCATAGTCCAAGTAAGTATCAAGTTTCTCAAGTTAGAGCGAACTCTGACAAGTGTTGTCTCAGTCGGCCTTGTGTAGTTCGCTCTCAAATAATAATAATAATACTGCATGTAGCATATTGATACAAGAACAGATGAGGCAGAGAAAAAAATAAAACATGACATGGTGAATGAAAGAGATTTTCAAACAAATAAAATTAGATATAAAGCAGCAACAAATTGTCTGGGGAGGAATGAAAAGAGGTTGGATCGTGGTATCACTGCTCAGTTGTTTAGGGTTTTTCAAAGTTAACACTGCGGCTGCTTGTTAATTTTCTGGAAAATGACAGTAAAGTACATCTCCTGCAGAGTCGACCTCTGACCTCAGCCATAGCCCGAGCAGAGAAAAAGACTCTTCAGAGAGCTATCAGGCTGCTCAAGTCCATCTAACATGGTTTTAACCAGAGCTATTGCACTATAAATCTCGTATGTCATACGCACACTGTGAAACGTATAGACGGTTCCACTGTAAAGTCAACTGCTGAAACACACGTCCCATATTTCCCCACAATAAAGTCACATGAGCAGGGCAGGATGACAGCGCCCTGCACAAAGATACTCTTTCACTCCCAGTCATGATGAGTTTTGAGAGGATCGATCTGCAGGTACCTGGCAGGATGAGGCCTACAGATATCGCGATCATGATGACATCATATAAAAGTGGCAGCGGAGTGTATGATGCAGACAGCGTTAACAGGAGTAACAATAGCATGATATCATGACTGTCTGAGTGCCCTTGCAGAGAGGGTAATGGGATAACTGCTCCGAGCCGTTAACAGGAGCTGAACTAATATTCTGTGAAACACATCGGAACCCCTGTTAGGGCTGACTTGAGTTAAAGTTTACGAGGTTTTTTGTAATATTGCCTAATGTGTGTTCTCATCAGACTTTTAAACATATAATTTGTCTTGTATTTAACTTTTGTGCATTCCAAAGTAGTGTGGTAGCTTACTTACAAATATGCGCAGGTGTCGCGCGCACACCAGGCCGATGGAGCCGTTCTGATCTGGTCCACAGATCACCAGAACTGTTGGCTGTTTCTTTGCTAAAGAGTTCAGAGGGTAAGCCTGGGGGGGTAGAGAAAGAAATAGAAGCTAGCAGTTAGGAACAGGAGATATCTAGGGAAGAGAAAAATAGAAATGGTTATTGATAGAGAACAATGGGGCGACTCAAGCGAGAGGAGAAGACAGATAGTATGTGGTATTTATCCCTCAGACTTAGAGGGCTCAGGCTATCCGGTCCGTGCCACTCCATCATGCCAGGCATTCCAGCACTATTGTCTCATCCCTCTATGAGAAAAGCTTCGGTCTCATTAAATCAACCCTGGCAGCAGTGGAAAAAATGCCAGTGTCCTCGCCGTGGGATGCTTCCGTATTTAACACACTTTCCGTCTCAGCTGCAGAGGGCTGTTGGCATCTGCCTCATTAACTGCCTGCACATTCCCTCGTAAATCAGCCTGCACCTTCTTAAACAAGACAGGTAATCGCCTGCAGAGCTGTCAACCAGAGTGGCTAATCCTCCCAGTAACACCTGAACGATACAGCTTTGTGTGTGTGTGTGTGTGTGTGTGTGTGTGTGTGTGTGTGTGTGTGTGTGTGTGTGTTCACTCATTATTACTGAAAGCCCCATCAATTCTTCAAACCCTATGTCACATTACAGATTATTTCATTAACTCAACTATTTGGTGGCACAAGAGTGAATGTAAAGATTAGTTCACCAGACATGCATAGAGACAGTTTACGCCAGCTTCTGGAAATCCTGACCAATTAGAGCCCAATAAATGTGTGTCAGAACACATGTTGCATTTATCACTGCTATAAATAGACCATGACCACAGTAGACATAAGGCTTTAGATTGTAGCCTACAAATTACATTGCAAGTACTTTGTAATGATGTGGCACATGTAAAAGAATTAATTATAGAAACAAGATAAGAGCAAAAAAAAAGGAGGAATTTGGAGAATTTAATTGAAATGTTAAACAGATGTAAATATTCAATAAATTGTGCTTATACTCTAAGATAACCGGGGGAAATCGTTGAGGAGTTTAGTAATGTTGCTATTATACAGATTAGATGGTGGTGAGATATTCAAAATATAGATGTAGGTTAGTCACAGTTACATTAGAGAACCCGCCTTTCATGTTTTGGTCATTCTTGGTCATGTTCTGTGGAAGCCATATTGGATTATTGATTTTTACACAATCTTGATTTTTGAGGTTCTTTTTTTTAGTTTGTTCATCTTCATTTTAGAAATTCAAGCCCTTAACAGGACCACTTCTTTTTTGCCGAAATCTATTATCTGGAACGTTCACTTCCTGTTGCAGCCATATTGGATTCTGATTTGTCTCCTTCTGCCTTCATGGATTCTGTGCACTGACATTTTATTGTTTTCTTGGCAAGCGATGAGTATGATATATTTGACGGTTACCCCTTGCCTGGCATTTGCGGGCAGCTAACCATGTCTAGTTTCTTTATGTTTTCTCATAACCACCTCGCTATAGCCTGTAATTATTCGGCTAAGTTTTGGAAAAAGTAGTTATATGATACCCATTACAAGTCCTCTGTAAATGTTTTATTGTACCCTGTAATTATTATATGAGCACACCATAATTACCAAATAATTTACAGGCTAAGGGATGAAATGTTACTTAATTTAACAGTGAAACCTCACATGCTGATTCTTAAAGACTGACGGAATCGTCGTGACCTTTGACCTCCAAATTGTGAGCGTCTGAATCAGCATGATTCCACTGATATAGCCGCAGCAGCATGGAAAAATAGGTCATTGTCTCAATTGTATAATTTGATATAGCAAGATGAACCCAGGAGACGCGACAGCAGACGTTAGCTTGGTTGTAACAGCTCAGCTGAGAAATCACCAGTGTCATAATGATTGAGGACCCCTGGACCGATGCTAACGTCAGCCAAGAACGACGCTGAGGGAGGAGAGTAGACAGTAAAAAAGAGTAAAATAGGACATTAAGTTTCATTTTCATATCTGAAACCTAATAAGGGATAATGTCAAGCTCCCTGGAGGAAAATTACCACCTCTGGCCAGTGAGGACTATCCAGCTCTGATAGTGCCATCGCCAGCTGTGAACTCACCTGTATCAAGTGACTCAAGGTTGCTAGGAGACTGAAAGCTACACCAAACAATATTTTTTTTCCAGTGAAAATGAAAATGTAATGAAAATATGTGTAATGACCACGACCTCATAACGTCACATCACATTGTGGCGCTAATGCCAGTATAAATTCATTAGGATCTTTTTCATGATCCAAGATGACAACATCACGCTACGGGCGGCGGTTATTAAAACACAAGACTGTCTGCATTTGGTTTGGTCCAACAAACAAAAGACGACGAGGAGCAAACGCTGAAATCCTGTTTGGATCCCCAACTCTAACCTGCAATATTTTTAGAACCTTAACCAAATGTTTTTTGTTCCTTTGCGACAGCCCCATTTGAATCCTGTTTACACCATAACTTTAGCCCAAACCATAATGTTTTCCTAGTATTTTTTTTTCTGCCTAAATCGAACCATTCCTTAACTGAGCTGACGCATCATAAGATATAATTTCCAGCACATAATTTCATTTCACAAAACTGTTATGAGTCATTATGAAAATGAACTTTTCTAAATGACAAGAAAACATTAACACCTGACTGCAGCCGTGCAAATTCCAATTGACTTCGCATTGTCTCCATCGTACGAACACGCACTCTTAGTGGGTGTAGAGCCACATCTTCTCACAGGATTGTGTTTTGTTTTTCACTATTCTTTTCTCAGAAGTTAATGAAGACAAAAACAAGGCTAAAGGAAGAGGGAATATTACAAAAACGTGAACGCTGTATATCAGTATGGTTTTCAGCGTCTTCGGCTGAGTTCATAGACTTCGAAAAAAATCCGATGCTGCCACTGCCTTCTCTGTTTTATGCTTTCATATTAAACATTAATTCACATTGATCTCTTCTCCGAGCTTGGAGGTCCCGTTAGAGGGATCAGTGATACCAGCGCTGGAACCAGTTCGTGCTGCTGGTGAAACCATTAGAGTCACATACTGTTGAAAGGGAACGACTATAAATGGATCAAACCACATTAATTCAGGCAGCTCACTTCAATGTTTTGAATCATTTGTCTCCTGACAAAGAAGCAAAGAAGAAACTTCAAGAATTTCCAAGGAGACCATGACCATTCCAAAGAAAGGCTGCCAAAGCAATCTCAAATAATGAATCAATAAAAACAGCTATTGACCAATGAATTCTTTATACTTTTTTGTTGATTTTACACACCTGAAAAAGGCCTCAGCGAAGCCAAAGAACACAGAGTTTTACTACTTTGAGGCAGAGTAGTTTCTTTTTTTCTCACAATTGATAGAAGTCTGTGATAATCTTCCAAAATGATGTCACACCTGTCAATAAAAACTGCCCTGGCAACAAATGACATGTGATCAGTATTATTTTAGAAGAAAAAAAATGGACTTGCAATAAACCTGCTCCATTGTTTTCCAGTATTTGAGGTATTTATGATGTTTTTCAGGAGTTTCTACAAGTGCCGACAGATGTGTTGCTCCATGTGTCGGGCTGGTCCGCGATACGGCTGCCTCTCTTTATCAGTTTCCCCAGAGAACTTTTCACATTTTCTTTCTTTGAGTAGGCAGCTGGAATTATGACATTACAGTCTGACAGCACCAGATGTTTTCCATGTAGGTCCTACTTACAACAGACCCCCCCCCCCCCAAATATTTATTATTTTATTAGTGGCTTTTAAAAATGGGCAGTAACTTTAGTAATGTCTCAATTAGAAGAAAGGTGCAGGCTTCGGGGTTGCTAGGATGCCTTCACGCATACACAAATACGTCCGTCTTGATTGTAATAAGGTCTCCGTTGGGAATACCTCTTTGAAATAGATGTTAAAGGCACATGTGCTTTCACCTCCAATCAGCCTGAGACACATAGCGAGCCTGAGAAAACACCATCAGGTTCCTAAAAACACAAATACATAAGCGCACCAAGCCAGTGTGTTAATGTTAGTGCAAGGAAAGCAGACTGCAGCGTTAGATCTCCGCTGAACTGTAGACTGATTTACTGCTGTGTGGCAACAAAATGTCTCCTGTCTCCACTCAGGTGTTGAAAAGCCTCAGACTGATACAGAAACACACACTCAGTCTGGACCTGGTGGCTGTGGCTGCTGCTGGAGCACTGAAGGGATTACTTACAGAAAACCTATAATCTATCTGGCAACCGGAGGTGTGCGTGCGTGTGCACGCACACGCTTGTTTGTGTGGTATATTTGGAAGCCAGTAGCAGTAGGCCAGCAGTGAAATCAGACTGTCTGCATCTCCTTTCACTGTAATTGTCCTTAAATAGCGGTGATGTCATGTAGGCAGTAGCGTGCTGCTGGTGGCTGTGGGCAGCAGCGTTCTGGGCGTCCAGGCCATGTTTGTTTAGTAAGGCTATGCTGCTGGGTCCAGTGGTGGAGGGCCAGGCAGCAGGCCAGCAGTGGCCCATGATAATAGAGGGGAAGTGGATGTGGTGGGTTTAATCACACGCTCTTAAGGGAGAACACAACGTCTCTCCTTCTGACTGAAGCTGCCACTCGGCCTGTCTCAGCTTTTACTGGGCTCCTCTTTTTCATTCTCACGGTCGCCCGTTTCCATTTCACTTTCTTGAAAATGTTGGTGCTCATTCTCAAAGAAAGATGTACGTTTGTTTGACTTAATGACATAATGCTGCTTTACAAAACTTTCTTCATGAAGAAACTCCAACCAATTAAAACTCACACGTCACATTCGTATGAGAAGTATCTGCAGAAGGCGCAGAATTTTAAAAAATAGCCATTTTCTGACCTGGAAAAGTTTTGGATAAATACATCATGCCAAAAATTGCAGGAAAAGTCATGAATACCTGCACGTTGGAGTACAGTGTTGGAATCTCTACTATTTATTTCCTTTAATGCTTGAATATGTTTTATCAAACCAAGCTTGTCATACACTAGTAAATTTTGACGAGTAGTTCTGTGTTTTTCTCCTGGCCCCCTTAAACAAATACATAAAACCTGCAGCAATAAAAGCTATAAACACAATATCCAGATAACAGCTTGTAAAATGAGACAATTTGTTTACATACCAACAGCGGCACCGTTCATTTTCACTTGTTTTTTTTTAACCAAGTCCATCATTCGTTCACTCTCCTGTCCTGATTCTGTCTCCGTCAGGTTGATTCTGACGAAGAGTAAATCAACCTGTGGACCGTGCACATGTGGTGAAGTCCCCAGGGACACTGCAGGGTGAGGGATTTGCGAGTATGGAGTCCATAACGTGATGCACAATGGCACCAAAAGGCTTTTTCCAATTATTTATAAAATGGTGGGTACATTTTTTTTCGGGGGCCAACCCACATAAAATGCAACCTGAAACAACAGATAGCTTGTTTCTCAGAAGTACGGGAGAAGACAAACATAGAAAAAGTAAAGCCACTTGGGCGGTGCTGGAACCGTGTGTCTATCCCAGTTAACTTCAATCAGATCAACCAATACATTTTGTACTCAAAACTACATTTTCATATGATCTTATTTGGTATGTTGTATTTACTGTCATATGCTTTGTTATCATTTCGTCTGACATTTGTTGCAGCACAACAAATAACCCCAGAAAGATCATGTTTTGAGTGTTGTTCCTGGCTTCCTCTCGCTTCTCTAATGTCACTTGTTCTGGAGGAAGATATTAAAGGTGTAAAATTAGAAAGTCTGCACACTAGAACTGCTCCCAATAAAGTTAATGTGATCTCACCACATTTAACGTTTCGGTTACAAGCCCTTCATCACATGTCGGAAACATGTGGTGGGATCACATTAAATTTATTGGGAGCAGCTCTACTTTCTAATTTTGTGCTCATGCTTCTATTCCCTTTTTACATTTTTTGGGGGGATATTGGAAAACTTTGCAGAAGATATTTTAGGTGTCTAATTCATCAGATGTTAACACTTGGATGTGTTGTATTTCTATCGCTCCTGCCCTTGTCTCCTTTTTTTCTCTCTCTCATCTCATCTCATGTCATCTCACCAAAGACGCATATTCATCAAAGCCAGTCGAAGAGCTCACAGAGGGAACCAATATGGTGCTCAAACAAAATCAGCGGTCTGGTCTGATGCCTAACTTCCCTCCGCAGACTCTTTGTTTGACAGAGTCCAGATTACGGCAAAATGAAACTTTAACCACACCACAAAAGAAGAGCTGCGAAAATGTTTGCAAGTAGATGTGTCTGAAAGTTAAAACATTTCCATCACATAATAATCATGCAAACCGTAAAGTAGCAGCAAGCGTGACCTTTTGCCCTCATGTACAAGCAAACTGTCACTATCACACGGAACACAATGTGGCAGAACATGTCGATGTTTTTCTGTGATGAAATTTAAGACTGTTGGGAATGGATCGCTGAGTGGTAGTGCAGTGTAGAGGCCGAGGAGCTGATCATCCCAGGAATAGTTCCAGACTCTGTGTTTGTACGCATCTCTCTGTTACTATGCCATTATTACCTTAAATTTCCTTTAGCTGGAACGTGATACAGAAACTTGATCCAGTAACTGTGTGTGCCAAATGTTCAGAAGACAAATGACACATGGCGGCGTAATGTTTGATGTTGAATATCCTTTAGAGAAATGCCCAAAAGTACACCAGAATACAGCTAGTGAGGATACTGATGAATGCACGCACGCGCGCACACACACACACACACACACACACACACACACACACTAACAACAATTGGAATGGACATTCTTGTGAGAATTGGCTAAAATGTCCTCACATGTCAAAATGTCCTCAAGGATCGGTTCACACAAGAATAGAAAGACATGTGCGCGCACACACATGCACAATGGGCCAGAGTTTTGAGACTAAAATGGCCGTATTGTTAAAGTCTAATTTCACAATAAAAACATACGGAAATATTTGTCCCAGCCTTTTCGGGGGTGATGTTATCGGGTGAAAGACACGTGACTGAATTCTGTGTCGCCACTTTATTACAAGTGTTAAACAAAACCCAATGAAGTAATGAAAATGACTAACAGCCAAGTTAGAAAAGCAGCGCTGATAGAAGTTTTGCAGACCTTAGTAATGGCAAGAGCACACGCATGTCCCCAGATCTCTATCAGCTGTTGTTGTCCAAACCTGTAGTCCCTCAAGAGCTCTGTCTCGATTGCGGCCGCCTCTCCTTTACTGTTGGACAAAACACAGAACAAGACATAATAGATGTTTAGTCATATTTAGTTGATCTTCAGTATCTGTTGAGCTGCTCAGGGAGAGAATCAGGGAGTGAGCGTCGTCATGAGGTCATCGCCGCTCCAAAAAATACACTGAACCTCATTAAAAAGCACAACGTGATTCAGACTTTTGCTCACCAGCAGAAAAATGTGCTGAGTCCGCAGGATCCGTGGAGGGATTCAAAATGTCTTTTCTTCCACTCCATGATGCACCAGCAATGCTTAAGCCAACATGTATTTATATAAAGTGACTTTTACTTTTTAAACAACACCGATATTTATACATATTGAATAGTGGCAGATTAATGTTTACAGAGAGGATTTTGGAAGTAAAAATGAAAAACAAGGCACAAACATATCCATACCCATAAATGGTAAATCTTACATTTCTTATTTTCCAGCTTCAAGCCTTATAAATAATCAATCTTCTTTCAAACATCCCCAAAGTGGAGCGGACCGATTCTCAAACTTGACATGAGATGAATGTTTCATCTGCACTCCCATCATGACATTGGCTTGCTGTGCATCCCAAAAACGGTCAGGACGTGCAGCCATGAAACTCAAAACAGATCATGAGAGAGATTTTAACTTTGTTTTTCCTTTGTCTTTTTCGCAAATTGATGCTTTTCCAGTACATGGGGTCCCCTAAAGACCTATCCTGTCCACAAAATTTGCACACTGATTTGTTACTATCCATTGGAGTCCAGACCGTTCCATTTCATCTAGCGTAATTCATTGGAATATGTTGTGGCCAAATGTCATCCAGAAACCCAAATCACCACATGATCATTTTAACTATTTACAGGCTTGCGAGACCACAACACAGCCACAGACCATTGAAAGTTCTCAAAGGAAACCAAAATAGCCCCCCCACACCCAAATAAAAAATTCAGTGGAAGGCATTATTATGTAAGTTCACCTTGATGTGAATGACTACAAGTCTGCATTGCAGTCCACATTTCACCTTAAAGGCCTCAAATTGACTCTCACTAAAGTGTTAGGCAGCATTGTGATGACAGACAAATTAATGACATATTTTGAACTAAGAGTTGACATGGGGGCGGCATGACTCAGAGGTAGAGCGGCCATCTAGCAGCCGAAGGGTCGCTGGTTTGCTCCTCACGTCCCCTGGTGTCCATGTCAAAGTATCCTTGGGCAAGATACTGAGCCCCTAATTGCTCCTGATGGCCCTGCGACGGACTGGCGACCCGTATAGGGTGAACCCCGTCTCTCACCTAATGTCAGCTGAGATAGACTCCAGCCCCCCCAACCCCTGCGACCCTTAACAGATAAAAGGTATAGACAATGGATGGATGGATGGAGATGACCTCTGTAATGTACTATGGTCACACACAGTTGAAACCTCTTTGCTACTTTGCCTCCTCCTGATTTCGCCATGGTGACAGTGTGACTAATATTGGTCGCCTGCTGGTGCTGCTTTTAGCATTGAGGGGTGTGTGAGTGTGTGTGTGTGTGTGTGAGACCAATCCTATTACAGGAGTGGATGGTGACATGGCTGCAGCCACAACGCCGTCACCTGTTATTCAGAGTATGAACATTTGGCGAAGGCCAGAGGAAATGATTCTGAGTCCTCTAAACTGAGGGCCGATACTGTTGCATCCCCTTTACTCTACAGACATCTAGTGGTCATCACGAGTACTGCAGTTTTTGAGGAAAACCTGGACGATAAAACAGTTATATTCAGGGAGAAACTCAACAAACTGCTTGATTTCACCTGTCATACTAGTGGAATATTGCAGTAACTGAAGTAATTGTTATTTGTGTCAAATACTACTGCATATTGCAGAGAAATAACAAATGCAATCAATATTTTTGCTTCTAATGAGCAGTAAATCTACAGGGTACATCGACTCTGCTTCAAATCTCTATCTCTCACAAAAGATAAAGAGGTCTATGTGTGTGCAAAACATATTTAGTAAATTCATCACTGTGCATTGTTAATTCATAATTTGTCCATCAGACATGCAGAAACACTCAGTGGTTACACTGCACAACAGGTTGCACTGTTTTTATGTGTTTTATTTGTTAAGTTCTCGTATCTTACACAATACTTTTATTTAGAAATATTGCTGTATGATGCAACTTTCTCACAGATATTCAGCCATATGTGAGGATGCACACACACTCAGGGTGGCTTTTGTTATCATTTTCAAGCTGATGAGTGTGAAGGACCAACACTAAACCGCCTCGCCGTCCCCCTGCATCCTCGTGTGTGAATCTTCAGGTGCATTCATTCTGTAGTCATCCCTATTCTCTGGAGACAGGTGTTAATGCTAAACCTGTGTTCCTTCAAGATGCAACCGTGTGTGTGTGTGTGTGTGTGTGTGTGTGTGTGTGTGTGTGTGTGTGTGTGTGTGTGTGTGTGTGTGTCAGCAAGCTACTGTATCCAAGTGGGGCTTCTGGCATTTACCTGAGCCAGTGGAGCGGCACCAGCTGTCTCCCATGGCTCACCTCAGGGATGTTTCCTGAGTCACTGTGACAAGTTGATCTTTGGAAAGTTCACACTCGTCCACATGGTTTGCTGAGCTCCCAGAAGCACCACTGAGCCAAACTGGTGTGTTTGTCTTTGAAATTTGTGGTGTTCATGTAGGTGGGCGGAAAAGTCTGTGCCATGCTACCACTGAGACGTAGCATCAGTGACAGAACAGCTGCTAGTGTTAGCCTGGAGGTTTTACCACAAGGGAGCAGCACACAGCATTCAGCACAGATGGCTGATGCATATCCTCCTAATCACTAGCTCTTATCATGGTAATTATTTTTTAAACGAGCATTTTTGAATCTGAAGCATGTCTGTTAGCATATTTACCTTTGCATCTATGTATTTCAATGTGCATAAAACCTGCTGAACACTTTATAATCAAAAGGAGTGTGCAGGTAGAACCCTACCTGTGATTTTCCCTGATTATGCGCTTATATGTGTGCCCGTGCATGCGTGTGTGTGTGTGTGTGTGTGTGTGTGTGTATGTATGTGTGTGTGTGTGTGTGTGTGTGTGTGCTGTCAGGAAAAAAAATTATGAGCATTAGCTTGTGTTGCAGCTGCCCACCAACACACAGATAGCAGTGGCCTCCCCCCAGGGGGAGGCTTGATTTCCCCACGCTGTGCGTGTTGCACGGCTGTAGAGTGTCACCCTCGCTGCAGTGCTGCTCGACTGTGATCATAACCTGCTTAATGAATCTGTTTGCCTTATACATGAGATAAGGTGAAATGAGACTCTAATGGTCCCAGTGGGGAAAACGCAGTGCAGCAGCAGACGATAAAAACTAATTAAATAATACTTGATGAGTCGAGGGTCACTGAGACTGTTAAATATGAATTTTTATATGTTAATAATTCAAGTGTATGAATGACAGTATCTGCAAAATACTGTCGTGTTTCTTGATGAATTCTTGGAAGGTTCGAAGATATTTGTTGATAGCGATATTAGTGGTACATGATATGATCAAAGTTACATATAGAATTTAATCTATAAACATACAATACAATGCAACGGCTCTGAAACAGTGTCACACCATGATCCTGCAATGCCTCTCCTAATGTCCCTGCGCAGCCACGAAGCATTGTTTTATCTTGTGAGAGATAAATACTCTGCAAAATAGAACGCTGGAGCGCTGAAATAGCTGCTTTCTCTCTCCTCCCCTCCACCCCCACTGTCCCCACCCCCCACCCCTCTCTGTTTGCCTAATTTCCACCTTTCCAGTGTGATCTGCTGGTAAGATAGAGGCAGCTTGATTAAAATAACTGGAAGTGTGAGACTGTAGCCAACATCTTTCAACCCTGCAATTGCTCACCAGGAAGCTCCAATAAGTGAGAGGAGGAGGAGGAGGGGGAGATGGCTTTGTTTTACAAATGGACACACAAGATTTTGACACATATTCTTTGTAGCATTATAGACTTACAAAAGTAATAAAAACATAATCAACATAATATTATAGAACTAGCGACAGAAACACACTTGGAGTGTTTACAGTTTATGACATGACAACGTGTACATTGATTTTAATTTCCCTGGCCGTGTGGCAGTATGACCTTAGCTCCCTCTTTTGCAAAATCTCGCTGGTAGACACAAACAAACAAACAAACACGTCGGCTAAGATGATGAGCACACATCAAACGGACGACGATCTACATTTCTTCCTTTTTTTACCTGATTTAATTGGGTGAATCGTGAATCTTCAAATTCTCATTTGAAGAAGTTACACATTCACACATAGAAGCCGCCCAGTTCAACCACAGTATGATGGTTCCAAGAGCTCCACTGGAGCAGTTGGAAGTGAAGGGCCTTGCTCAAGGGCACCTCAGTGCAGCTTCTCAACTTTCCCCACCCAAACGTCATGAACAAAGTTGTTTATGAGCTGAAATTGTAAAGTTTGTTTTGTTTTTCAAATCTATGAGACAAATCCATATTTATGGCAAACCTTACTAAACATGCAGTAGTGCTCAACAATACAACCACTTTTCTGTTGCGTGATCTGAAAGGTTTTTCAGCACTGGAGCTTGGCCACATAACAACTGTTCATAGCTGCCCCTGCAATTAAATAAGCAGTACTCATGTTGGTGAGGGGCTGGTTCACCCTGCTACAGAGGACCTAATAATTTGTCGAGCTGCCTTTGACTCAGAGAACCTAAAAACACTCTGGTCATTAGAGCCACAAAGCTCTCTTCTGTTCTGCTCTCTGCCTGTCCTCTCTGCCATTATCTGCCCATCTCCTGCTCCAGCTAATGCTCAACAGATGTTAATGATACAAATATGATACAAATAAAATAACTCTTTTTCTTAATAGAAATCAAGTCCAAAAATCTTCCAGCTCTCATCTGGAGCAGAAAACTCCTCATCATGAAATACGAGGAAAGGCTGTTGCAGGTGATGAAATGATTTCATATTTAACCAATCCAAGCTCCACATGATGCTGCAGACAGCTTATTTGACCAGGTTGTGAATCACACCCTGAGGTTCAAGTGCAGCGAGCAACCCCTGTAATAATCTGCACTCTATTTGTTCCCACCACTGCTTTCCTCCACTGTGCCACGCTTTGATCTCCAATTTGACTGATCTGCTGTCATCACTCAGGTATCTCTTTCATTTCCTCTCCCTATCTTCCTCTCCGGCTCTCCTTATACTGTCGTCTTTCACTATTGCTGCTCCTCTGATGAAGGTTCATTCGACCAGAGCGGTGGCAGATACCGAGGGGTGACAGCAAGGGAAAAACAAAAAGAGAAACACACAGAGATGATGCACTGGCCCTATCAATACTCATCAAGCAGACCGTTTCATTGTTACACTTGTTTTAAAAGGTTTTGGTCATAATCCTGGTATGATGCCGATAGACAACCGTGGTTAAACTGAGCCGCTAGAGGGTGGTTCCTGTGTCATTATAACCAGACTATCAGTAGCTTTCTCAGGTGTGTGAATATAAATGCATTTTATTCAACATGTGTCACGTCGGGACAACTTTCATCATCGCTAACACCTCCTAGCATTGGCCTCAAGGAAGTCCTGCAACCTGCTGCCAGGAGATGATATAAAATGAAAATGGGTAATGGAAATGTAGAGGACTATGGCATCATGTGAAAAGCAGATGAGTCTTCATCCAGTTGCAAAACATTCAAAGGAAAGAGAAATCTCTGCAATGATAAGAAGCACATAAATTTGCCAAGGAGAAAATACCGCTAATAGCTACATGCTGCCAGTAGGCTCAGACTGTCTTCAGGATCCAGACTCAACATTTTCATTCAGATCAACCTCACAAAAATTAAACACTTGGTCCTTGTAATAGTATATATTTGTCCATTAGTTTACATCAAAATCCACCTGTTCCTTTTGAGGATACCTTACTAACCAACACATTAAAGCCTCAGCAGAGAGAGAAGGTCACTCAGTAAAGAGTATAGCCCACTCACAGGCAATGTCAAGAAATAAATCTGGCACAAAAAAGTAATGTGCTCTTCCGTGGCCCTCGCTAGATCCCTCCTTTAAGTTTCATAGAAATCCACCAGGCAGTTTTTGTGTAATCCTGTTCACAGGCTTAGATAAAAACATAACCTCCTTGAAAGAGAGTGTGATGGAAGCTGGAATGGTAATAACGCAGATTGACAAGCATCAGCAAAGGATTTTTTTTCCCAGGAAGAAATGCATGCAACGACAAAGACGGCACAAAGCAATAAGTTAAACCAAACAAAGACCGTATTGGGTTATTACAAAAACTCACGCCCTGTAGCACCAGATTAGATGTCTGAATGCATAGTGGGTTTATGATTGTGTGTGTGTGTGTGTGTGTGTGTGTGCGTGCGTGCGTGCGTGTGTGTGTGTGTGTGTGTGTGTGTGTGCGCGCACATGCGTGCTTGTTTGTTAGCCCAACATTTGGAAAAAGCAGCATATGCAATTTGGGAGATGCTTTTGTTAAAATGTTAATCCAAAAATGAACAGAATCTAATAAAAACCCAAGTGAGTAGGATTCAATATAGGATGCTTGAGTGCATTAAAAATGGCTTTTGTAGATTTCTGAGGGAAGAACACCAAGACATGGGTTTCATAATATGACATCACACAGGATGATCAGGTGCAGTAGCCTCAGCTGGCAGATAGGAGCCCACTGTGTGCCTCCATATGCTCCCATTTATCCGTCCAGCATGAACCCCTTTATGCTACTCAATTCTTATCAAATCAGGAACACGTGGCTGACTTTATTTCAAGTCTTCATTCAGAACTGGCTGTATATTATGTGAGAGAGATAACATCCTGTCTCTGCAGTTGCGTCATTTTTTAAAATCAGGCTTAATCAGTTTAGCCGTCTGCTCATGCTTCTCATATCCGGTCAGACAAGACATTCTTTAGATAATCCCTTCAGTGGCGCCTGTTTTTTTCTTCTCGTCCTCCTGCAGCATCAGCAATAGCGTCCGTTGTGCACCTGTACATGTACGAAAGGTATATATCATATAGAGACACAGGTGGTGCTCATTTCATTTCATGCTTCCTGTTCTCAAGCACTAAAAATACACAGCAGTGAGTCAGGTCTACTTGTGCCTCATTTTTAGATGCCATGTGACCTCAAAAATGATGTCCAAACCCACACTGAAAAGCACCAAAGCATGAACAGACATTAAGTGCACCTACATGAGTGAGAGGGCACACCCACGTGCACAAAGGCTGTACCATCCCTTACCCTCTCAGTGGTCCTTAAACCTCTCACCTATCCAGAATATCCATTTATAACCTCTGTCTCCGGCTGTAAACCCAGCACCCTCCACGTGAGGCCGGAGGCCATCCGCATCACAGATTATAAGGCGTGCGTTGTCACATCTCGTTTGTTCTCTCTGCAGCTAGGTCTTGTCCTGAGGGTTCTAAGAGCAGAGCAGAACGGCTAACACAGTTTATGAGGCCACTGATCAGGACGCAGCAGAGGGATGGTCCGTCTCTAAGTGACCTAAAGTCTAATATCAGCAATGTCTCAGCTGACCTGCGCTTTATAGGAGGAACAGTCTGCCTTTCCAGAGAGATCTGACCTGATCCCCTTCATGTAATAACCGAGATATCATCCACAAGGCAACAGCTGTACGCACAGATTGTCCTCCACTCAATAGACACACATTTCTGTGCAGGTGTTCGAGGTCATACTCAAACTTATCAAAAAAAGGTCATCTCATTTTCCTCCCTGTGCTGACAGCGTTGAATTACAATACGGCCCATTAAAACCATGCTGAGAAGAAGAAGGAGAGCATTGTGATCCTTTTTAATTAAGGTAAAATACAACCCAGACTGACTGTTGCTGACAAAATAAAATAGAACGCATGAAGGCAAACAGTTGGTCCGTGGCTTCCTTTATCAAGTTGTGGCTTAGATCCACAACAGAGGCTTTTCTGCAGTTCCTGGAGGCGATGACTAGATTGAGAGATGGAAAGAAAATGAAATACTTACAAATTTGATAATCAGTAAATCATTTATGACTTATTTCAAACAAATGATTTGCTGGTTTCAGACTCTTAAATATAAAGGGTATTGCTGCTTCTTTTTTCATTTATGTCAAAAAAAGAAGCTTTCGGAGGGGTTTGGACTGTTGGATATAGAAAAGAAGCTATTTGAAATGTCACTGGGCTTTTGAGCATTTTCTTTTACATTTTCTTAACTTTTTATTTTATAAAAAATAAACAAATAAATAAATAAAATGAACCACTATTTGCAGCAGCGGAGAAAATAATCTCAAATCGCGGGCTTAATGGAGAATGTATGCTCCCAATGTTCATGTTACATCAGCAACATGGGAAAACGCCCTGACTACTTCAGAGTATGTGATGGTGTGAGGATTCCTTACGCATTTTGGATATTTTACATTCCTAGGAGCAGGTCTGAACACGTCGTTAGACCTCCCTCCCCTACTTCCAGCTGTGACCATTTTCCTTTTGCTCGATTTTAATCCAAATCTGTTTCTTCCAATAAACTGAAATGTAATTTATCCAGTCGAAGGCCAATCTCGTGTTTTTGCATAACAAAAGGCAGAGAAGACAAGCACACTGTGGAGCAGACGGATGAAAGGAGAGATCATTTACACAGAGTTTTGTGCCCTACTAAAAATAATCCAAACAATGGAATAAAATGAAAGCTACCCCAAACTAGAATAATTGCCTTGCGGTCGAATGCCTTCACCAGTATATCCAGTAGCATTTTACATCTATGCTTGATGAGAGTCAGATAATAGATATTATTTGAACTTCAGATTCGTTTAAATTAAAGATTCTATGAGTCTGTTTTGACCAAACCTAACATTATTCCTTCAAGGCATGACTGAGAGGATGTTGAATAACTGTGGAGAATCATGAGGTCACGTTTAAACTGACCTTTTGTATATACAATGTCTCGTTCTCATTATTGTATCTTGACCTTTGGACACAAAAACGTAATTAATTCAGCCAGTAGTCTCAGTACCAATTTGAATGAAATTTGAAGACATTTTCTGGATATTCCTGAGCCTGAAGAGTAAAAGGTCTTGACCACCAAGGATGCAATAAAAGAAAGAGAAAGAAATGAACCTTTTAATGCAAAACTCAATGATTAATTTGCATATGAATGGAAATTCTTTAGTTCCACAAGGAAAGTGAAAGTCCACTGAGTACAGGCCTCACTCTGTCTGGTTTCCATCTCAATGTGAAGGGAACCTTTTGAGAGTTTGCAAAAAAGAAAAAAAAAAAAGTGAATACATTGTGTTTCCATCAAGCGGCTGGAGCAGAAAAACAACGTGCAAATAGACAACGTACAGACAACCAAAAATAAGGCGTCAGCAGAAACAGCCGCCATGTGAGTTCATCGGTCGCTACGACAGAACTTATTCAGCAAAGCATCTCCCAATATGGGCATTAACTCTTTCTGAAGAAATCAAAAAACAGCCCAGGTTAACATAAAAAAAGGTTTTAGCAATTTAAAGGATATTTTTAATCCTTTTTTTAATTTTAGCATGTTTGGCATTTTGGGATGATGTAAACCCAGCCACAGTAGAAATTACATTTACATGTCTTATTGAGTGCGAATGTTTTTCTTCTCTCGAAACTTCTTAATATAAATTGAAGAAACTACCTCCTCGCCAAGTGCTTGAGACCACGTCAACTTTCACATGATCAAAGACAAATGGCCGTGCACAAAGGTTGAGGAGACCTGATTCTCTTTGACAAACTACCCTTGCCCCTTCTGTGTACTAAAACTTCAAGCACAGCGCCACTCTTCCATTGCGATACGCATTGTGGCCGAAAGCGAAACTGCAGCAGATGCAAGATGGCGGTGCACCCAGGTGCTGTGGCTCTGCTCCTCTCAATTGGGTTCTATGTTTGTTGTTGAGTTTGTTCTTCTGTTGGTCAGCGACTCGATACATAACAGGCAAGAAAGTTTGGGGCATAGTGGGGTGCACTAAAACTCACCGGCGACGACCTCGATACACATATCGCACTGCTGCAGGAGATCGCTCAGCCAGCTCTTGGTATGGATCAGCAAGGCAGCATCCAGCCCCACACAGGCTACCCAGCACCCAGCTATAGAATATGACTGATCCATCTATTCGGTCATATTCAATTCATTTATCTACTCCTCCATTTCAACAAAAAATAAGTATCTCTTTGTAGCTTTTTTTACACTGATTATTTGCATTGTTGCTAAAGTTTTCTCTTATGTAGCTGTAAAGGTCCGTTGTTGGAAAGATCACAACAAGCACAGTTCCTCAACACTGCATTTAACCATGATGCAAATTACCCCCCCCCCCAGTTTGATAAACAAAACAAAAAATGAATCGTGACCTGAAAAAGCAAAATATTAAAGGAACCCTTGCTGAACAAAGTTAGCAAATCTCATGCAAGGCAGAGTCAGAAACTTTGGTTTGTTTCTTTGTTTTTTTCAAAATGTTGAAGTGAGCTTAGCACCATCCACTATTTCTCATCTGCGCACAAGACAGCATTGTTTGATAGTGGGACAATTTGAAATGTTGCTGTGTGTAATGGATTAAGAATGAGCAGCCACGGTGAGCCGTGAGAGTACGAGCTGCAGGCCGAGTAACTGACATCTCTTTTCGATCATCATGAGTGCTGTTCCAATCAATCAACTTCAAGAGAGACTCTTGGCTTTCAAAATGGCATTTTCCTAACCGTGATTGCCGGCATTCACAGTAATGACGGCACAACGGGTGACCACAGAAAGATGCTGTGTTGTTCAGCAGTATTACATGGTGGAAAATGAGGGAGACTGTTATGGCAACATGACAAAAATAGGAGACAGGAGGAGGGGGACGCCGGAACAGAGAACAACAAAGTGACAAACATAATTAAGACCTATCAGCAATACTAGGGTACAAAACGATAATTCTGAATAGCAGTTGAACCCCGCTGCTCTGCTATATGTGGCTAAATAAATCGTTTTCTTCCGGGCAGCAAACAGAGAGCACAACTGTGTCAGCATGAAACTGTGTTTAATCAGTGTTCATCACACTGTTGGCTGGAACCACTGAGACCAGCTAAAGGTGCATAAAAGGGTGGGTCGATAATCCCCAGGAGGCCTCTGTCTACAGCTTCTACACCCGTTTGTCTCCAGATGTCTTGTTTAGGGCACAGTTGTTGGAAAGACAGAGAAATGTAACAGTCCAAAAAAGCAGGATGAGGACAGAAATCCACCAGCTGAAAAACACCAAGAATCATCATATTTTGATAAATGTTGGTTACGGTAACAAAATCTAAATTAAAAAATTCTAAATTAAAAAAAATGTGCCCACCAGCCCTTCATTAGCCTCTTAGCAGCGCTTCTAAGAATATTCTGGTGTTTTGATGCAATTAATTTCTTAGCAGTGATCCAGCTGGTGTCTCTAACCATGAGCACGTCCTTCTCAAGAGAGCTAAAAGAGTGGGCAGGGAGCCACCTCGTTGAACTCAGATGGAGATGAGAGGAGGTTATCTGGCGGGTGCCAGAGGGGGATGCTGGACTTCCTCGCGGTGCAAGATAAAGTTGAAGGAACAGAATGAAACACTGCTACTGTGGAATTTCAGGAATAAAATCTGCATCGGAGCTCTTTGAACTAGCAGCGGTGACCTCTGAATAAAGATGTATTTAAACAGCCGCGAGATCAAATGAATGTCTGAATCTGCTAATGCTATGCAGGAAAATCACCTTCTCTTTTGTCTATTCCCTTTGCTATAAGTTTGGCCGTACAGCAAAGAAGCGCTGAAAAAAATGGCTAATGAGTTTGGAAGTAAGTGAAAACCATCTGCCCTCCTGGAACAGGAAAGCTGATTCCTACAGAGCCAAACTTCAGCGGAAGGTCCGTAGAAGACATGTTGGTCAGTGCCAAATGGTAGAGGTAGTAGTCGTAGTAGAGGTAGTAATAATGAGAGACGTGCCACAAACACCTCCTGCCTCATCAGGATTGGCTCGGTGGTGAGCGCTGTAACAAAAATGTGCCATTCTTTCAAGTTTCTATTTCAGGTGACTTCTTTTGTGGACTATTCAGGAGTGATACCGATGGGGAACGATTGCTTTCAGAATGAGAAACTTTAATCACTTTGGCCACCAAAATATTTTTAGGTCATTCTTCTGTTCCAGTTCCAATTAGTTCCCTCAAAGTGTTCTTCAGATATTAGCAGGAAATAGACAACCTGACATCCTAATTCCTCTGGGCCTCAGCTGTTTGTGGTGTGGAAAGAACTGACACCTGACAACTGGAATTAAAACATAGGTAAATATTTACATTACAGCATAAGAATATGATCTAATCATAAATTGAGACTCCAATTCACTCTGGCATAAGTGTCCATCTCTTTAAATGAGTACAGCTGGTTATCTTATATTTGACATGCACTAATCATGTGTTCTAATCAGCACATGGAAACACTGACCAAACATTGTTTTGTTCCAGGCACAAAGTGACTAATAATGTTCATTACAATCACAGTCATGATTAAGATTCAAAACACACACCATCAAAGGCAGTTACCATCAGAGACAGGTTTTAATCAGCGCAGTCCATTTCTTCAGGGAGGTTGTTAGACAGATGTGAAGGCCTGGAAGCACCTCTGTTTAAAAGATCTGAAATAAATCACTCGAGAACAGCAGAATCCTCAGAAGATTAGCTGGAATATTTTTGATCAACTATATTTAAAATTAAGCTTAAGTGAAGCTAAAACCTCTCTCAGTAGCCCACTCATTCTCTTTGGCAGTGTCACAACAGGAGAAGGCATTTAAGGTTCATTCCGTAAGTGCTGAGGACCGCACATCCATCACTCATCCAGCCATCAGTCCATGCATCCATCCCAAGTGTTTATGAGTGTTAAGAAGAACGCCTACATAACCTGCTGTTGTGTACACCAGGCTTGAGTAGAAAGTGCAGGATGCGGTGGAGGAGTGTTATCAACCTGCAGGGCATGTTTGCTGCAACTCTTGCACAGAATCCCCTGCCAGTTCCTCCCAGCGTGGTAGGTTCAGTTGTTAAGTGAAGGTCATACGGAGGGCCAAACATGCTGCTCTGTTAATTCTGTCATTGATTTGACTGAATTGATTACAGTTATATCCTTTAATATAACTGAAAAAACATGCCCAAAAGAAAACCCATGTGCTACACGCTTTAATTTTTACTAGTGGGGGTGAGAGGGGTGAATATTTGGGGTTTTCAGAGGTGAAGCAAGATAAATGTGCTAAGCTAATTAGCTTTGTTTTCCCAATGCAGTATTCTTTCCCAGAGGAAATCTGCTTGCATGAAAATGAACAAAGTGTTGCACAGAGTTCCACTCTTATGCCAAATGTCCTCTTTTGGACTCGTGGGCTAATAGTCCTGAGGGTGGTTCTACAGCAACAGTCTAAGTTTAAAGTTTAAAACGGAACGTTCATACCAAATCAAATGTTCTGTTCATGCCCTCACCAAAACAGGCCCAAATTCTTCAATGCTTCAAGGTGGAAGACACTGTGAAGTCCAACATTGTTTCACTGTCACTGCATAACTACTTCAACCCTACTCCTCCACAATTTTGATCAATCAAGATCAAATAACAGACTTCTCTATGTTTTCTAGATGAAGCACACATATTCTGAGAATTTCCCTTTGCTCACTGAATTTCTGAGTTTTATCTGCCTTCCCGTCCAACCTGGTGATGTTTGAGTCTTGGTGTGAAGCCATTTTAGATTCTTCACTTGGCAGGTAGCTTAACAACGTCATTACTTGCCTGTTTGAGGCCATAAGCTCAAGACCCAGATGATGTCTTGTCAGCCGTTGTGATGTGCAGGTATGAAACACTTGATTTTTCATTTTCTTCCAAAAAAAGAAAGAAAATAACCAAACCTTCTGCAGAACAGCAACGATTTCATTCCTTTTTCTTTTTTTTGTCATCATTCCATATTGCAGGAGAGCTCAGGGCCTCATTGCGGCTCAGGTAATGCTGAGTTTTGTTGCATTGCCAATAAAAAACAAGATGAGGGAATCCTCGGGCAAAGCCAGAGGAGGACAAAACTTCTGCTGCAGGTGAAAACTCTGAGGCTTTCTGCTCATTGCCTCCCTACATCATCCACTTGTATCTCAGTGTGTGTCGTATCTATGCGTATGATCTTTAGCCGCTCTGCCTTTATGTGTAAAGGTGGGTAAGAAGCAGGTGGGTTAAGTGAAAAGCATTTGCCCACAGAACACACACAGCACATGAACAGCAGAGAGCATATTAACCAGAGATCAGACCTCAAACCCAGGCTGTCCCCATCTCTCGATGTCTCCTAGCATCGTGTTCAGCCAGAAGCCTTCACACTGAGCAAAAATGTGTTCCCGTCACAACTGCATCGGTGCACAAGCGCACCTGCACAGACACACAATATGCAGGATGTGCATAATTGATGAATCCAACAGGAGGGGGGATGGGATCATGAGAGGGACCAGAGAGCCATCACACTGAAACTGGCATTCGGCCGACCTTTCACTGCCACGCTGGCATGTGTGTATGCATACATATGTGGATGTGTGGGTGTGTTCAGAACATTTGTGTGGCAGATGTAGTGGTTCTGGTGATTCTGCAGATAATGATGCAGGGACAAATCCTTAGAGATGCTTTGTATTAAAAACAATGATGATGAGAAAGGCAGAGAGAAATAGTTGCTTGTAATGAGAGCGGAACAGCGAGGCACTTTGATAAACCACGACAGGAGAAGCTGAGCAACACCTCGAGATGATGAGACTGATGCAATGTTTTACACAAGCAATTAGGAGGCTCCCACTGCACTTTGACGCGTTAATGAAACACACTCTCCAAACAGATGCTAATGGCTTCACTACTTCAGAAAATAGTAAAACTGCTGCTTTGACTTTGTCAGCTCCAGATGTGCCCTTGGCATTACCACTGACTGCCGGATGGGTTTGTCTGCTGAAGTTCCATCTGTGTAAATGTGACCTAAAGCTAGTTTTTCCACTTACGGGGTTTAGCTGTAATGTATGCACATGTGGCATTTCCCATACATTAGGAACAGAATGTCATACAAGCTGTGCAGCCTGGAGAACCTGGCAGGGGGCAATATATGACAATTGAAGGATTTATGTGTGTGTGTGTGTGTGTGTGTGTGTGTGTGTGTGTGTGTGTGTGTGTGTGTGTGTGAAAATTGAATGTGTGCGCAATTTTTGCATAATGTCAATCTTCCTTACCCCCCTGTAAGACGATTAGGAGGTGAAAGAGCAACAGCAGCAGGAGAAGGAGGTACATATGTGCAAGCCGAGGACTGGAGAGGCATGATATGGAGGACGGGTCATGGTAAACCAGATTCTCTCACTGTGTAACTACACAGAAAAAAAAATCACTCCACTAGCTTGTCAAACTACACAACAAGCCAACCTCCAACATAGTGACCACAAAGACCAGGAAGTTCAAGTCTGTATCTGCTGAGCCTCTGCAATTAAATTGGTGATCATGTTTAAATCTCTCACATCATCATCATCATCATCATCATCATCATCATCATCATCATCATCATCACAAGTGTGAATCAGAGGGAGAATAAATAGAGTGTCATTTAACTTTGGACTTCATCGCTGGTTATACGAGATTGTGATGGCACTGATTCATAAACTTTTACCCATTATTGTCAAAATGTGGTAATTCCAGGAAGTGACATTTATTAGGCTGTTAATCCTCAATCCCTCTGGAAGGCTGTGGAAGGGAAACTTTAAACGTCACGTTAAACAGTTGTGAGCAGGAATGTCGGTGGTTGTAACTGAAGGTTGACAGTTGGTTTAAGAACCACGGTGAAAACGCAGAGATACTATTGCCTTCATCCACCAGCTGTGTGACAATAAAGACAAATGGAGACGACAGATCCGACTTGTTTTCTGTTTGCGGAGAGTATTCGCGCAAATGAGAGCTCATCATTGCTCCATGCTACGCACCAAAAAAATGATCCCTAAATGTTTTAAGGAAAACCTGCTGACAAACAAACTGTCGATCACAGAACTTTCATGAAAAAGGAAAACAAAAAGGTCACGATCAGAAACGCGTCCAGTGCAAGTGGTTAGTAGTTAAGTCAGGACCAGCCAAAGGTCTTTCAACAGACATACATATCAGTGTAGGAATGGATGGAAACGACACACACAAGAACACCAATATTCTTTGTCAAATGCGCACAGACTAGACAATCACGACTATTAGCGATGACCAGCTCTGGGAGTCAGATTGATATGGCGTTACGAGGCGAACCCATCTCTCTCTCTCTCTCTCTCTCTCTGTGTTTTTGGTTTTGTTGTGGTTGTATATTTAGGAGCAAACTATAACAAAATCGTATGAATAGTCTACATAAAATAGAAAATATAGATATGGTTATTTATTTTTCTTTCGGCAGGATTATGTAAACACTGTGGATAGCATGATTCTAATCAAACATAGGGGACCGAGAAGGAACCCATTACATTTTAGGAAAAGAACAGCTGCTTGTGTAGAGCCAGAGGACAAGATACTTATTGTTTTGTCCTGGTTTTGTACAGTTTTGATTCATACTGTTCTCTTTTAACTGATTGTTTAATGTCACTCAGGTTTAGAGCAGCAAAGGATGCTTGAAAACGTACAAAAGTGACAGAGAGGTCAGACCTGGTAGTTCTAGCCCCTCCAAGTACACAGCACTGTCAAAGTTTCTTTAATTTTCATGACATTTGGCAGCTTTGTTGACAGTCATTAAAAACACGGTTCTTTTCCCCAAAAGGACGTCAGCCATATTGCATTTTCTGTGCCAATTTCAAATCGTTGTACATGATTTATAGGACCCCAGGGTCCTAACTTTACACATGCTGTGAAATGGGTTGTGAACCTGTAAAAATTGAGCTGCGTCAACTTTGGCGGGTATAATCCTGTGACTCTTCTGCTGTATTGTGAAGGATTTTTAAATGGCTCAAATGGTGATGTCAGCGGTGATGAGCAAACACACCATTTTAGTCCATTTTTATGTGTGAAACTCTTCCTGTAGTTCCTTGTGGATTAACTGGATCAACCTCAAATGTGAACTGAAAAGCCTGCAGGCGTTGGTGACGCTTCATGGTCAAGATTGTGATTTTTCATCAAATGGCAGTAGCGTGACTGACTTCACACGGTCGGTTCTTTTCTAAATTTCCCCCATCCTGACGGGAAGACGTCTACAAGCTGAAATTGAATCCCACTGAGCCTTATGTGACGAAATGATAGTGTTTTATGAGCGTGATACACAACAACATGAAATACAGTTAGGTTGCGTTAGCAAGTGCCGCCTAGTTGACGCAGTTAGTGACATTTCGATGTCAGAATGGATATTTTTCACACTCCTCTTACATTGAGTTTGACTGAGTGTTTTTGTTTTTGTCCTATCATGATATTCCTGAATTGACTTTTATGTTGTCCAGCGTCAAATCTGCATCTGATCTGTCAGCAGTGAGCAGCACATCTGTCAACTGCCTTACAGACATGAAAGAGGGAGTAGGAAAATTCACCAGAACAGAAGAGCTGGAGATGACTAAGCTACCTAATTTAGATATTTGTGGCAACCTCTCCTTGCAGGAATGCAGCAGCCAAAAACCTCCAAGCAAGGACAGGAAGAGATATAATGTTAGCGCTACACAATGGAAGCCTTGGCATGTGCGTGTGTGTCCGTGCGTGCCTATGTGTGGATGCGTGTTAGTCAGGAGGCACCCTATTGTCTCATCTCTTCTCCTAAGCTTCCTTATATTTTTTTCTTCCCTCTGCTGCATAAAACCCATAAATAGTCTCCAGAGTTGACAGTTTCGGTGTGTCCCTCTCTATTGGCCTCATGGCACTATATTGCAGACTGTCTGTCTGGTTACTATTCCAGAATTACCAGCAAACGTACACAGAACACAGCAAAAAGATAAAGTCTAATATACAAAATGAGGTAAAAGCTATGTTTCCTTCGGTTTTTCTGTGTCTACTTCCCTCCGCTTCTCTCCAGAGGTTCATTTGGCTCCGTCTGGGTAAGCATCTAGTTGATGGTTGGTATTGGTCTGCCTGACTCTCCAGGTGGCTTTCACCATTAAACTGCTGGCTCAAAGGCCACAGGGGAGTCTGGCCTTAGCAACTACCCATCAAAGCATCCAAGAGGCAAAAATTCCCCCACACTTTTCCTGGTTGTCCCATTTGATAAAGGTCAAGAGGCATTGTTAGGCACAGAGGGACACAATAATAAAATAAAGTTTAAGTACAAGTCATCTTGTGGGAACTACAATGATTTTTCTTTATTTCTTAAGAGCAGGTCTCAGTGATTTAATTGCTTTTGGAATTGCTTTCTACTGCAGAATTATTTTGACTGTTTTAAAACAAGATTTATCCTGTATAGTACTTTTTGTAAATGATGGCATGCAATAAAAGAGAGCTACAAGGAAAACAAGGTGTTTACAGAATGAGAAATTGGTGAGTGTTTCTCCACTGGGATGCAAAAACAGAGCAACTACACGCAGCAGAACAAGACAGTGAACCCAATTAGAGAGCCTTCCTGGCTGCAGACACACACACACACACACACACACACACACACATTCAAATACACACAAACACTCAAATGGAGCTGGAAACACACTATCTAAGGATAAAAAAGACAGACAATGTTTCTCTTTTAAAACCACAAGGACACAATTGCATGGAAAAAAAAAATCAATATTCTTTTTCTCTAGCAAGGTGACGCCATGCTTTCACGGTCTCTTCTGTCTCTCTTTCTATTTCTGCTGATTTCATTTCATTTTCAGTGGTGTTCCACTGGGAGCACTAAACAGATGGAACACTGAGAATGCTATTTTCCCAAATAAATTACAATAAACTCACTAGCATTAAAAAAACAAAAAACAAAAGTGTGACAAATCTGTTTAGTAAATCTGATGGAGATCAGGAATGAACAGATAAGATGGGAAACATCTCTCGAGAGGGTGTGATAACAGTCAAAAGTGGTAATAGCTAACGATCACCACTGATTTTTGAGTTTTCCAGTGGAGGAAACATACGGTGATTAGCGAGTGGGCATCGCTCCCATTCTGTCAACGTGACAATGTTCTCTTTCTCGTCACATTTCTCACAACAGCTTCGACCCCTGTCAGCAAGTCGCCCACCAGATTCACATAGAAACAACACTGAACGGGTAGAAACCAAGAGGTGAAGGGAATGTCTGGGTAGGAATAATTACATTATTATTTAAATTAGCCAGTGTGAATGGCACTGACATCGTTGTTCATGCAGGGTGATAAATGCATTAAAAAAATTATAGCAGTCGCTCACAACCAAAAAGCAGGTGCTGGACCAGAGGACTGCATAAATATATTGCGATCTCCTCTTTTTTTTCGGAATTAACAAAAATAAAAATTGATCTCATTCATTAAGGGAAAACAGAAAAACAATTCTGAAAATTATCTCGAGGAAAACAAACAAAGAATTCTTCAAGAGATTATATCAGTTGAGAAAAACAGCAATGTTTTGCTGAATTTGTGAGATAATCAACGAGTTTGTTCCCTTAAAAATGAAAATTCAAGGATTTTAGTCCACAAAACCCTTCAATTTCACATTAAGGCGTTGTAGTAATCTCCCAAACAACTGAACTGAATGGTGACCGACTTTTAAACGTACGAAAATACAAAATAAAACAATAAAAATTCCTCCATGCTGCTTATCTGAAGTAATTCAAGTTTCCTGAAGCCTCAACAGGTCAAATCGTTCAGAAAACATCATTGAAAACATGGTGTCATGGCTGACAGCTCAAAGCCCCAGTGAGCAGGGAGGCTAAACACATGGCGTCAGTCATGTTTTTCGAAACAACTTAGCATGTTTAGGCTTCAGGGAACATGGATACATTTTTTGGTTGGATGAGTTTTGTTTTGTTTTTTAATTCTTTGTTTGGGAGATTACTGCAATATCTTTTTCTGTTAGTCTCCAGCAGTGTTTTGTGAAATAAACGACTTTCACCCAACATTCCACCAGCATGGTGGTGAGAAGAAAATGACGACATTTTCATCCTGGACCTTCCCCGTTAAGCTGTTTATTCAGAGAAACAGAGTAGTTTTGTTTGGTTTGTTTTCTCAAATAAATGCAGTAAGGGCCGCACGGTGGTACAGTGGTTAACACTGTAGCCTCACAACAAGAAGGTTCCGGGTCCGAGTCCCGGCTCCAGCACGGGATCTTTCTGTGTGGAGTCTCCATGTTCTCCCTGTTCCTGTGTGGGTTCTCTCTGGTACTCCAGCTTCCTCCCACAGTCCAAAGACATCAAGAGGGGACGAGGCTGATTGATACTCTAAATTGACTGTAGGTGTGACTGTGAGTGTGAGTGGTTGTCTGTCTATATGTGTTGGCCCAGCGATGGACTGGTGACCTGTCCAGGGTGAATCCCGCCTCTCGCCCGTAGCCACTGGGATAGGCTCCAGCCCCCGACCCTTAACAGGAAAAAGTGGAAAACAATGGATGGATGGATGGATGGATGGATGGATGGAATGCAGTATGTTTCTGTATACAATGACCGAGCAACAACAATGCTCGTCCTGTCTCCATGTAACATCCTTCTAAGAGTACAGAGATGCCTTTATTTTTAGATCCAGCCTATTGAAATGATAACATCCACAAGGGCTGATGTTATTCTGTTGTGCTATGGGAAGCTTCTTAATTCTTAGGGATTGTATAGATGTATGCATTGTACGAGCATGTAACTGATTAAAAACTGCATTTCTTTATGTCTTTTTAGTCTTGACTAAGAGCGTTGGGCTGGCTTGAAACGTCACTGGTGGATGCGCGAATGAATTGCACAAAAGGGAAGCTACAGTGTGCAGACTTTTCTTGTTTCGAAGTTACCGACGCTGGGTGCAAACTGCAGGATAATCTGACAGATTTGCCCCTCCGGTGTCCCAACAATCACAGACTTGAGGCTGATCTGAAAAGATTATAACCCGAATGATCTTTTCAACTGAGGGATTTACAGAGATAAATGATACTTGACTGAAAATCCTGCTGCGTTACAGGAACAGTGACGGGACGCTGCAGGAATCCGTTATAGCCGATGAGAAAGCGTCACCAGGCGGGCGTCACGTAGGTAGCTTTAGCCTCATTTCAGACCAATGACATTTACTTCCATTGTCTAAATCTTTGTGTTTCCCTTCATAACATTGTACACACAAGGCCACCGCCTCCATGTTGATTTTTTTTTCTGTCACACGTGATCACGCAAGAGTGAATGTGCTTAGACTCTCTGAGGGATTGTCAATAAAATATTCAGATTCATTAATCACGTATCGGTCGCTGAAAATTGTGTGCGGCTACATCCCGTTTTTTTTTTTTTAAGTTGTGAAAATGTTCAGAGTCAATCGTTTTTGCAGTTAGATGTCATTAACGTGCTGTAATAAAGTGTGAAGGGAGTTGAACGCTTCCCTGTTGCTATGGCTACAAAGAGCCAGCGCATTAATTCTGATGGCCTGACCGTAACTACCAAGGTTTTAGCGTCTCCAGCATATAAACATAGATGAGTCGGTGAGAGAATCAGGTGATGTGCTTGCTGATGCATTCGTTTTCTTAAGTTGAAATGAAACGTCTAGAGATTTCTGTATTCTGCTTCATATAAAATATGACCCAGCTGAAGGACTCAAGGAAAGAAATTATCACTCAAGAAACGTCAGAAGATTTAATCTGCCTCTCTGTCACTGTCCGACGGCGGATGCCAGCGCGGGAATCAATGAATCTTTAAGCCACATAACTCAAGCTGATTATTGATGATTCTGTCAGCTCTCCCGACAGGTTGATGAGTAAGTCTCGTTTGCTTCGGCAACTCAAACAAAAACGCTATATGAACACAACTCAGCCGTTGTTTGAGAACAAAGCAATTACAATAATCAATATTTCACATCAACACACACTGGAAATCAATAGTTAAACAAGATCTGAAGTCAAGCCAGAGGCAACGACGTGACGGTAAAGATTTCTTTCTGTGGAGCTGCACAATAAATCATGTAGTTGTGCAAGATTTGTGTCATTGTGTCAACTCAAACGGTCCCGATTGACGTCTGATCTTTCATCAAAATGAAGAAGGAAAAAGGCTAAGGGGGGCAGAAATGGTCGTCTCTCCTCTGTCTTCTTGTTCATGACTTCTCAGCTTTCTGAGTCCAGGTCTGTAAATATTCAACAAGGGCTCACACACTGTGACAGTTCATCCTGCCCACAGTGATTAAAAACTGCTGCATGAATACCCATAAGACAGGACACACACATGCTTCTACTGGTACAAACACACACACACACATACATGCTATCTAGTCTTTTAAATGTGTGTGTTTTATATTTTTTTACGCTGCAAATTTATATTTGTCTAATTTATCACCAGGAAAATATAGCAGATGTTTTGATGTGTATATTTTTCTTTCGCACTCGCAGATTATTTTATTTATCACAAGTTGGTTTTTTTATGTTGTTGTTGTTCAGTGTCTGATCAAGAGAGAGTGCAGATGAATTTACCTGAATATCATTTAATTGCAAAACTATGCATGAATACAGCAGGCTAGAAATGAATCAGAAAGCAGGTCGGGAAGGGCCGGGGCACGATAGCTGCGTATATCGAATATCCTGATACCGTATCCCGGATTGCGAAACAGAATTTTGATGTCTGCATCAGTGTTCGGAATCAAAATGTAATTAAGTCTAATCCCACGCAAAAATGTTTCAACTGTCTGGTGAACTTTACATTTGAAATTGTTCTTATCGCTCTTCTCATTACCGTGCTGCACCATAATGATCGTCATCGACTGAATTGTCATGATGGCATGAGATAATGCAGCAGTACCGAAAGATAATACCCGTCATCAAATTGACTGGAATATTGTATTAACCGGCACAATAGTTTAATTAATTTAATTAAAGTTAATGGGATTCACTGTGAATCAGCAAGATGAAGTCTAATAATAGCCAGTCAGAAGCAGGAAGACTCATTTAAGAGGCAAAAGGATGTTAAAGTAGAACTGATATCACCTGCCTGCACATCAGAGCAGTCACACTCTGTTTATTCACAGCTCTCCAGAAGAGTGACAGCAACTCAAAGTACTGTAGCAAGAATGATCCATCTCTTTACTTAAGGCTGCGTAATACTTTCACTTTTATTACGTTGATTTGGCTCTTGAGGCAGCCGTCGCTCCTCCTTCCATCTTCTCCCATCATCTCCGGATGTGCGTGCGTGCGTGGGTGCGTGCGTGCGTGATGTCAGTATGGTAGTGTGTGGCTCAAAGGCATTTACATGAAAGTTTCAGATTGAGTCCATTCATCCGTCATCATAAAATCATGGCTGCAGTCCACCACCATTCAGAATTTCCACTCTGATTTTTTAGAAGAGTATTTGTGAAGTTTCCTTGTTACACACCACTCTTGAAAGTAGCTGCCATACATCGTTACATAAAGTGTGTATAAGTTCTGGTATCCCTCACTGAGTGGTAACACTCTGAAATATAGCAGCCAAAACATCTATGCGAGTTCATCGTGATATAGTGTGGTATGATATTGATACTAGGTTATGAAATATTGATGGAGGATTGTAATATATATATATATATATTTATATATACTTCACTTGGTAAAACACTTATTTCTTCTTCAGGTTGGTGTTACAGTATAAGGAAGTTATGTTATAAAGAGAGGAGAGGGGATCAACACCAGGGTAAAGACCGCACGCGTGAGCTGTAAGGAGGACGAAGGACATTTTGGATGGTCAAGTTTTCAAGGTTAAGATGTACCGAGCTGCGTTTATAAGAGAATCTAATCACCGAACATGTGCTTCAGGGAGTTCTTTTATTTTCTCACGTGTACTACTTTTCTTGATCTGTCATCATTATCTGTGCCGGTATTAAGAGTTACTCAAGCTGTGAAGGAGAAAAGACAGTGATTAGTCCCAGACGCAACGCGCGTCAAAGTGGCCTGCTGTATCCCTGTCTCCTTGTTACAATCACACACACACGCACACACACGCACACACACACGCACACGCACACGCACACACACACACACACACACACACACACACACACACACAAACATTAGCAGTGTGAAGTTCACACACGAAAAGTGTAAAAGGGTTTAAATAATTGCCTTTTTATGACTTTAATACATGGGTACAATTTGAAGCTCAAAACTTGCAATTACCTGAGCAGAGATGGAACTATACCATATGTGATTTTATTCTCTCTCTCTGTCTCTAACACACACACACACACACACACACACACACACACACACACACACACACACACATACACACGCGCGCACACCCACTACTGTTGTTTGAAGGACAACTAATAGTGCACAGCAGCTTGTCAGAGCAAACCCTGAGTGAAGACAAACAAACCAAACTCTCTGTGACATTTCAATCCGTGGAACGTGTTTGACCTTTTCGCTCTGCTCTCATCGCTCCTCAAACTACATTCTACTAAAGCGCAGCTAGAATGTTTCATTTTTATTTATTTATTTATTTTTTGATGTTTCTGTTGTACTACAGAGTGGGGGCTGCATTTTAATACTCAAATGAAATCCTGTCGACGCTTTCACAAACATTACGTCAACGATGAACAAGGAAGGGGCCTCATTATACATGCGTACCCTACATTAAACAGTCGATAGCATCATACTCTCCTTTTCTTTCATTTTGGAAATAAGTTGGCATTGTTGAACTTTTTGTTCAAATGACTGAGAGCTTGAAATGAAAAGGTCTTTAATTTGATCTAGCTGACAGATACTTCAACATTTTGTTTGATGGCACAAGAAAAGTTAAAGGTTAGAGTGAATTCCAAAGCGTTTATGTGTCTAAAAAGCAGAAGTCGCTAACAGGACTGGCGGATGTCACCGACACTGAACATCATCATGCCAAATCCAGAATAAAAGGGTTAATTAATCAAAAGATAACAAGATAGTTATGTGTTATGTCAAGAAAATGGATGTTATATCATAATAACAAGTTAGTTCTCCCATGTTTAATTGAGCTAACATGTTAATTATCTCTTTATAACAAGCTACTAATGGATGCTCACGATAAGAAGATATCCTTTTATTGTGAAATACTGGCAAAAAAATTACAAATATGAATCTGCTAAGCTGGCCAAGACTTCATTTTGGAAATGATGTCAAATTAAAAGTAATAATAATAATAATAATTATTATTATTATTATTATTATTATTATTGTTATTATACATTTAAGTTAGAGGCACCTTTCAGGGCACTCAGGGTCACTGTACAATAAAACAATAAAAATGTTAGGAAGGAAACATCCACACAGTTAAAATTTCAGGTTTAAAGACAAATACACGAATAAATACTTTAATCAGGAGCGATTCGGTGTGCAGACCTGCCCTTCTTTTGTTTTTTAGGTTGTTTTATTTCCTGGGCTCTAGCGCCACCCCATTGGCTTACTGCATACGGCTCTAATTTCCCATTCGTTTCAAGTGGCGGCACCTGGTTTCTCGGTTGCTGGTACTACAAGTACAAGTCATTGATGAAGCTGAAAAAAAAGAACGCTCCGTACCATGAAAGGGTTTCTGATACTGGTCTTGTGTTTTATGGGTGAAATCCTTTTAAACACTTTATGAATTATGTTTTTACTCAACAGTTGTGAACTGTAACTTACGTTTTAGCCAGGAAATCATATTCTGACGTTTTTCAAGCTGCGATTCAACATTTGCATAAAGACAATGTGATTCACTATTCTATGTTGTCTTTTTTCTTTTTTTTCCTCCATCGAGGATACATTTATAATTATATTATTACATTGTATCAAACACCAACAGGGGCACCTCGGGGGAATATTTTTCTCTCTCTCTCATGATCCTGTAATATCCTATAAAAGCCTGTTCCTCTAAATGAACCAATAATGCGAATATAATGAGGAGGACACAGGCGGCTCCCGTCTTCTTTCATCAATACTTCAATCAGCGGAGATGATGCTCCACTTGAGGGTGGTCAGGAAAAGGAAACAACAGCTTTCAACCCTTTCTCCCCCCCAAAAAAACAAAAAGCGGTCAAAGAGAGCTCATGGGGTGTTTGTGGTGCGCTGTGGGAACTCATCAATAACGTTAAAGCTCCTGCATTTCCTTTCTCATCCTCAACTCCAATTAGATTCTGCGCATCCGTCCATCCGCCCTTCCTCCTTCGGGGATTTTTATCAACACTACCATTATTAAAACAAATAGCTGTGAATAACAACATTATTTTCAAATGTTGTGTTAAATGCCATTCGTTAATTACAACAAACTCATCAAATTTTAAAGTCCCGTTGTCTAATGGGAGGTATGTTATTGGAGAATTGCTGTTTGCGGTAAATCATAAAAATGTCCGACGGTTCCTCCAAGCCATGGAGGGTAACTGAATCATGTTTTAGTAAACACACTTAGAGATTTTCTGGTTACTTCTTTAATTTTGTTATCTCACACTTACATGAAACAGGATGGCAGGATGAGGAACAGTGTACTTCTTGAAGATCCAGTAATTCACTGGAATGGAGGCATCGGTCATCCTCCTGCTGATCCCTCACTGCTCTTTCGTGTGAATGTCTTCCGCTAATCTGACTTTAATGGAGGAGGAGAATTATTGCCAAACAATACCTGGTAGAAAATCATCTCTCCCCTTTCTTTCTCCCTCTCTGCATCTCCACCTCTCTGCCCCCACAATCGTTACATTTGGCCTATAAATAAATGCAGAGGCTGTCACGCAGGCAAATAGAGCTGGCAACGTGGGAATTGATGGCGGGGAAGTGAGAGGAAGGAGGAAACACAGGAATAACAATAAGCCCTACAAGTATCACCGAAATATGAAGGTAGGGCAGGTGAAGACGGACGCGCCGCCTGGCGTGCTGAAGACAACCAGGCCAGAGAGTAGAAAGCCAGTTTGGAGGCAGACGGAAGAGAACATCTCAGAGCAGCTCTTTAAGTGACTGACACCGGGTCTCAGGTGAGTTGAGAAAACCAGGAGCTGTCGGCAATTCATCACCGCCACAGCAGAGAGGAGTGAGGATCCAGAGAGTAATTATCAGAGAAATAATCAAGGCAAGATAATATATTAATTATTGAAGGATTTTTTTTTTTCCGTTTCTCTCCCGCTGCTTCGAGGACATTATCTGACAACGAGAGACGCAGAACTTGTGAGGACAGAAAAATAACTTTATTTGACTTAACAAGCCTCATCTCTCCATTGCATCTGAACTGAAAAAAAAAACCTACTTGTTAAAAGAAAAGATGCCAGCGGCCCTGCGCTCCTGGACTTTAGGCAGCTTTGTACTTTTTTACTTGATTAACAGCTTTTCCCTCAGGCCATCAAAGCATCATCACCCCACCCACACTCATCCCACCCAAGGACTGACACTGAAATCACACACACACACACACACACACACACACACACACACACACACACACACACACACACACACACACACACACACACACACACACACTCACACACACACACACACACACTACCAAGTGCAGTACCCCCCCTCCATTTGCACTACGGACCCGAATTTTGCACTCATCTTATTGTTTACAACAATGGACATACAATTGTATTTTTATTCCTGTTTTTATACTGCTTGTACGTAGTGTGTTATATTGTGTTTATCTATTGTGTTGTACAGTGACTATAAAGGACTCACTTCAATTCAGTTCAATTAAACCTTAATCCTGATTACCTTAGAATTTGAAGCTGATGGATCTTAAGAAAACAAGTTGAGTTAATTTTGTGAACATTTTTTTAATTAATCTTAACAAATGATCTCAACTTGTCAACGTTACACGTTCCATCAATCTCAAATTTCAATGCAATCGAGACACTACTTTTTTTTAAGTCATGACATCTAGGTTTTGTGTACACTAGAGCCATGCCGAGCAATCAGTTACTGTACTTGATACACACCCTGCATCCATCACCAGCTCAGAGCCGCTGATTTATAGACCCTCTACGACCACAGGAGTCCGGAGACCTGCTGGGTCTCAGTAAAACCTGTACCCTCAAACCTCTGCTAGGGCTCGTAGTGTTGCCAAAGTCCAACTAATCTATTTCTTTATCATTTATTTTCTTTTAAAAGTAATTTCTGGTACAAACAGCGTGTTATATGATGGAAGCATGGGTGTGGGATGACACAAACCGGGCTCACCATCTCTTTTGGAGCAACTCTGGGGACAAAAGCTGCACGTGTCCCCAATTTGTAAAACAGATGAAAGAAAATTCAGCACCATAAAGGGGAATAGGCACTGAACTGAACTGAATCAAAACTCTTTTTCTTAAAAAAAAAACCTACAACTTGAAAACACATAAAAAAGGTGTAAAATGTGGGGCAAGTTGATCTGAAAAGAGTACAGGGTAAGTCAAATGAATGGAAACCTACGTGAATGCGCCAAAAATCACCAGGTGCGAAGACGTAAACACTCTTGACTCAAGACAAACTTCAAACCAAGGAGAAAATTTGAGAGGAATTTTCAGAGCCATTATCAAGCTGAAGCAGTAGGACTGCTCCAGTCTGCATCACGCATTAACTTAAATGATTTCTGTTTGCCTCAAGCAAATACATTACTTAAAATTTCTATAATTAGATCAGATGGTTGAGCAGCGTTATCACACGGGTGTCTCGGGGCTAATATCTCCAGTGGATGTTCGGTATGAATAATATGGCGCAGACTTCAAGATAATGATCCCCATCTGCTTTAACCCTCACTGAGCTTCTCTAATACGTGCTGTTGTAACAGGTGCTCATCAACTATAAACTTAATACCAGTGCACCGTGACCTTTGAACCGCATGCCATCTCATTTGTACGTACCACTGCTGAACTGTAAGGGGGCTTTACTTGACTTCCAGCATTTCCTGATCGTGCTGCAGAGATCAGAAGGAGCAGGGTGAAGCCTCTTTGCTGATAGTTAATCTGCTAGCTTGGAGATGAAAGTAAACAGGCCGTGTAAAGAGTGCAATTACATATGTTATCTGGGGGGGGGGGGGGGGTTAAACAAAAAAGAAGAAGATTCTTAAATAGCTTTGATATAAAGGTACATACACTGATTGGCATGGCAACGACAGTGAAATGGCGGGGTGTTAAGGAGTCAGAATCACCGTGGAGGACTTCCTGTCGCAGCGTCACACCAGAGATAAATACTGCATTCAGATGCATTTAGATAAACTTACACGCATACAGTAAAACCAGCTCCAGTCTTATCAATTCATTGATGATTGACTGAAACAGGATAAGTCATCTGTCTGGGGGAAGTTAAACATGTGATCCTGCGTGAACTGCATCGAAAGATGAAAATAATAAAAGAAGCAAAGCCAGAAAAGATAGTTACGGTCCATCATTTACTGATGCTTCCTGTGTTCCAACATTGTGCTGAGATTCTACTGTCATTTGGTCGAGGGCTGCGGATCAAGTAAAGCCAACGTGCATCTCTCACTGAAAGGAGTTCATAGACATGAAGAGCACCATGAACCACTCTGACCGAAGTGAGCTGCCTACTTAAGAAAAGATGCAGAAAGCCTTTTCCTCAGTTATCGAAATCAAAATTGATGCGATGGCATGCTGTGTTGTTTTCTTTGATTTACGCTGATTGTTTTTGCTTTTGCTCTAGGGGGGAGAACTCTTACGTGAGCTACATTTGTGAGTGCGTTTATTTGTGGAGTCTGAAAACAGGAAGTAGACCGCACTTGTGGGGTCTGATGTACTTTGTGGGGCCAAAATTTTGGACCCCACAAGGTTAAAGCCTTGGTTTTAGAGTTGAGGTTAGAGGCAAAGCAAAACGTCACCCAGAAAGTCTTTTTTTTTGCCTTTCAAGTAAACAGGAATAAATGTCTTGAACTTCCAAAGACATTATTCTCTCCTCCAGAAAAAGCCAGCCAATAAAACCCGCTTGAAGCTAATGATGCTACCGTGAACAGGTGCCAAACTGGAAGTTTTTGGGTTTGTTATAAACTTTTTTAAGTGTTTTTGGATTAGTGAGCATACAGCTGGAGACAGAAGGCATGGATCGCTCTGGATGTTGTGCTTGAGCATTTGTAAATGGATGTTTTTGGACGGTTGTGATGTTTTTTTTTCATTGCAGCTACTGTTTGATTTCACTTGCTTTGCCTTGAAGCTAAATATTCATGGCTGGCTCTTTCTGCATTCTGAAGTTGCAAATAAGTGATGCAGGAGGGGGAAACCATATGTTTAAGCTGAAGACATTCACGAGTACTTGGAAAAACACTTTTTGGGTGAAGTATTGCTTTAATGACGAGGAAATACGTATGAATGAATGGACGAATGAATGTCAGTACATTAAGATCATGCTAGAAAAACTCAATTTTTTTTGTTAGTCCTACTAAAACTGAAATTTTAAATACATGTAAACATGTTCATCTTACTGAAATTATGCCTAGTTGAATTTCTCAAAGTCAGACTCACACACCTTGATAACGTGGTAGGAAGTTGTATTACTGTTAGTCGTAATCGTGTACATGCTTCAACTGGCCCCTAATCATCAGAATGTTCCCGCGCGTGTTCTGTGCCAAACTCATGTTTAACTCAGAAAAGAAACAGCGAAAACTCATCATCACGGTGAGCAAAACTACGGTGAAAACAACGTATTTAGCAGAATGATCCACGAGCGGACATTCTTCAATGAATATACTGATTCCTGGGACAGCGACGGAAGTGGAATTAAATGACCTAATCGAGCTGTAGCATAGATTGACTTAACTGTGCATGTACATGTACTGATCTCAGAATGTGTGTGTGTGTGTGTGTGTGTGTGTGTGTGTGTGTCACAAATTTGACCACGATCTACATGCGCGTCTACATTTGTGTGAAGGACTTGTGACATCACTTACCTGTTAGTTAATTCACTGAAATCTCTCACAGCGCAACAGAGGTACATTCCTACTTTTTCTTTGTGACATTAAAAGTACCAGTGGTGCCATAGAGACGACCAGATACACCGGACGAACTGCAAGCTGCATGACAAACCACTAAATCACGGTCAGCTTTATTGGTAATGTGGGAAATGCTGAAACCAAATTAAACATGAGCCTGCTAATTCACTAACAGCTCCGATTTGTAATTCAATTAGAGTCTTCAGAGGATAGGACGAGACTCAGTCATAGTGGGAGTGTCTTAGGGTCGGACCGAGGTATTTCTGCAGGCAATCATCATCATCTTCATCGAATGGGAAACTTAATTATTGATATTATTCACAGCCATCTCATTATCTTTTAAAAGCTTGCTCTCATTTTAACACCACCATGCTCCTCTGTCATTATTTGACAACCCCCCTCTCTGACACTTGTGTGACCAAAACAACAGAAGGAATCAACAAAAAAGAGATGTAGAAGAAGAAGAAGAAGTAGAAGAAGAAGAACAGGTGCTTACCTGAGGTAGCGCAGAGGCTCTATGGTTTCAGCTTCTGCCTCAGCTGAGCTGTGGTTCATCTTGTCCATCTGTATTTACCCAGGACGACACGGCAAATATGAGAAAGGCTGAGCTGTGGCTCTACAAAGAAGCCCCTTCCTCTAATTCAATAAACACAATGTCTGCCCCTCTGCCTGTGAAGAGAGAGAGAGAGAGAGAGAGAGAGAGAGAGAGAGATGGGATTCCTCCCTCTGTGTCTCTATATGGCTCTTGATTGGTTCAGAAGCAGGAAGATAATTACTGGCTGCCCCACACACTGGATTCTGCCTCTTCTCTCTCGGATTCTTCCCCAATGTGGCCCCGGCTCTGATCAAACCAGCTGGCACCGGGGATCAGCTCTGCTCCCCGGGAAAACCAGCCAATTAAGAGCCAGGAGGCATGGCGCTCGCTGGCTGATTGGTTCAAACTACAGTGATCATAGCTGTTCAGTCATCCAGGGTGCAACCCACCCCATGCACACACATACACTCACCCCATCAAATTCACACAAACACACATTCACGTGCACTCCTTGGTGGCAAAAGGATCCCTTGATGGAGCATTTTAAGCAAGCGAGAGTGCACCGCTGTTGTGTGAATAACAAACATCAAAAACCATGATGGCGGGAGGTAAATGACACCTATAGCATAAACTGAGACAATAACATATTATACCAGAGGGGGTTTATAGCAGCAATTTACAGATCCAGCATCAATGACGGGTGATATGAACAATACTGCAACGACTGGAAAAGTGTGAAGCTTGATGGTATGGATTCAGGTCAGCTGAGACAACATGAAAGAGAGAAAAATGTAAATCAAAATGAAAAACAGGCGTGACAGTGAGCAAAGATATGTGTTGTATCACGAGGAGAACCTGCTGCTGCCAAGGAATGAGGCTCATAAGTGGGTCAGGGTAGCAGACAATAGCTCTCTTTCTTCTGTAAAGGTCTCCCTGCAGTTTGCTCATGATTACTCAACCAAAATAAAACAAACACCATGGTTTCAACATCCACATCAGCAGATAAATGTGTTATTTTCTCTCTACTCCATAGCAGAAATGTACAAGATCGTCTTCGGCGAGGACAGAAATCGTAGACAAACAGGTGCATCACAATGTTGGTGTTGTCTGACATCTAGTGTTTATAAATGGCTATTACAATTCAAAGCTTTAATGTAAAACAACAACAACAACAGAACAACTTTTTTGAAGGAATAATCATCTAAAAATAAAAAATGTAGTCATGATCTACTCATCCTCATGTTGACAGAATATTGGGGAACTCTTTTAGTACGCAAAACACTACAGGAGCTTCAACATGCTTGGTTGTTTTGATAAATACGACACCATGTTATTACTTTTTGTTGAAATAAAAACGCGGTTTCATGAGCCACAGTGAACAGTGAGGCTAAAAGCATGGCATCTGGGAGGTTTTACATTTGAAAATCAGCTTTCAAAGGATTTCACCCAAACTTCCATCATCACGAGGGTGGGTAATGACTGAATTCTATTTCTTTTGGGGTGGGGCTGTACCTCTCGAGTGCTACAACATGTATTTTCTCCATTCTTACATTTACAGACAAATGCCTGAAGGGGGTCGAGACTCTCCATGATGAAATCCAGTACAACCAAGGACAGTTGAAGAGCCAAGGAAGTCATGGTTGTGGTGGCGTTTGTCTGTCAGCAGGAGTACGCAAAAACTGAAGCTGATTTTCAGCAAATTTGACGGGAGGTTTTCAGGATGAGCCAAGTGAAAGCCCACAGTATCTTGGTAATAGCACCACCACATGAGAACAGGAAGGTTTTTTTTCCCCCTCTTCTCTACTACAGAGGAATTCATACCTACACCACGGTGAATTTATTAACCTGCTGCTTCATATGAACTCTAAAAATCCAGTTTTACCACCCTGTTGCTCCAAAATCGGCCGCACACACAGATATGTGGCCGGGCGGGTTTGAGGGCCCGTTCACTGCTGCTTCCAACTTTAGAGTGTACGTGACTTAGAGTTAGCATTAGTGGGGACATATTCAAAAATAACACTCCAGCGTGAAGAATACCAAGTCAGTCATGACAGAGGGGTTAAAATTAGTTTTTATTATTTGATAGAGCAGAACAAAAAAACAAAAAAAAAATCCAAACACAAATATTTCTCATACATCTTTCTTTGCCATTTGGGTCGCACTGAATTCAGCAGCGCTTCAGCCCCAAACAAACGGAATGGTGATATTGTTGTCAAACAGCAGCAGGAGCAGCAGCAGCAGGCAGTAGTCAGGGCAGTACAGGGTTACACTTAGCAGGGCACAGACCCATGGGCTCAATCCAGATCCCTTAGTTTGTATCCACATAGGCGCCGGTATGCTACGTTCTGCCCGTCAGGAATGTAGAGACGACCTGGAGTATTTCTGTTGCTACTTTGACAGCTCGAGATAATTCAATGAGTTGAAATGTTGTACGCTTCTATTGCCCATCCTAAATGAAACCCAGGTATGCCAGTGATGATACCGCAGGACACAAGGACCTAGTGCACCACGTCTTACTGGGGAGCCTCGTAATGTTCAGAAAGCTAATGACAAGTACACTCATCCGTACAATATTGCATTTCATCAATGTGTCAGACATCGAGAGAGTGATGGAAACTACGCTTCCAATTACATAATGATGTGCCGTCAAAAGGAAACAAAAAGGGACAGCTACAGAATAGAAGAGTCGTCTTTTATGATGTAATACTTGAAGGAAAAAAATTCCATTTTAGGAAAAAAAAAAAACAACAACAGAAGAATATAGCCTTTTTTAAAACGGTTTAAATTCAACACATCAATATTTTCAGGTTAAAGAAACCGGGCCACTGCAGCAACTGAAATTGAACTATGCCGTTTTTAAAATGGAAAAAGAGGAATCCACCTGGTTGAATAGAGGACATGTTGTACTTCACTAGCTTATCCTGTGCTGCTGCAACAACCTGATAAAAAAAAAGCACTACAGGTCATGTGAAAGGCATCGTTAGCTCAGTCCGATGACCCGACAAAGCTCACACAAACCTTATTGTTAAAAACTAAGAAATTCATGTTGCTATAGGGTTTTTTTGTTTGTTTTTTGCATAACTACATTCTGAAAGCTGTCCAGCTTCTCTTGACCAATCACAGGATGGGTGGGAACCACTGGACACACAAGAGAAAAAAAAAATCCTTTGCAGTGGAGATCCATTCAAACGTAGGGCGTAAGCATACAACTGTACTAACATGACCCTATAAATAAACCCAAAGACAGTTTGTCTAAAGAAAAATAATGCACCACAACCTATGACTAAAAGCAAAAACAATGTCAAAAATATGACATTCCTTAACACCCCCCTCAGATGAGCATGAAATCATGTTTCTATCCAGAGAGGGTTGAGATAATCTAGAAACCTTCTAGCAGAAGGGATTCCATTTGGGCTCCACTAGGTTCTTTGGAAGGTTTTTCTTTTATTTTACATTATTCAATAAGAATAGTCCTCCAAACATACGCTCAGTGTTTTTACATTAGTCAGTGAAAACCTTTTATATTTCATCTTCCTCTTCACAAAAAAAAAAAAGATTTAAAAGTAGGCCACAACATGGAACCCAGCAGATGTAAAACCACCTCAACAGTAACATTAGCCTGTAAATTCGGACCTCGGTAAAGAGGCCACTTCCGAAGTCTCAGGGAGCACAATATTCCAAACACAGGAAATGACTTACAGGAGACAAAAATCCTAACATTCAGCCATACAAAAGAATCCTTACACACATATCAGCTTCTCTGCTATACACTCTGTAGGTTAGAGAGAAGAGGCAGTCTGTGTGTGTGTGTGTTTTTTTTGTTTTGTTTTTTTACAGTCCTTTTTTTTTTTTAATTATTATTTTATTCATTTTTGCAAAGCTGAAGCAGTCATTATTTCTTGGATGGTCCAAAAAAGCTGTGACCGCAATCCCCGTGAAGAGATCTTCAGTAAAGTTTGATTGAGCGGCCGCTGCGCTGGCCTGAGTCGGATTGGCTCAGGCTGGAGTGAGAGGGTGGGACGTAAGGCGCGTGTTTTAATGTGAGCAACAGTAACCATTTTCCTATGCCTAGTCCAGAGGCAGGGTGGGGGGGGGGGGGGGGGGGATTTTGTGGCGATTCAACCAATGTACAAGGGAGGGAGAGGCAACGTCCACTCGATGGGTGACATGATTCATCGAACCCTAATACTAGAGCTGTCACAGGACAAGTTTGGATGGTGAGGATGATGATATTAGAGAGATCTGGGAACAGAGAAGAGGGACATACCCATCTTGTAAAAGAAAAAAAAAAAAGAGAAGACAAAAAAAAAAAAAGATGATTCTCCTGTGCGTCTTTTTGGCCAGAGAGTCCATAGAAAGGATTAGAATGATCATGTGAATGGCTGTTATTGATATTAAGAGGGCTAACAGTTGATGGTGTCAGCAGGGACTAAGACTGCATTATTTCCATGTGTTGGCTGCCTGGGAGATGGACCGGGAGGGAATCATATCCAGCAGGTACTCTCGTTGACGTTCAACAGCAGAGGAGCTCTTGTGGGCAGACAAGCTGGGGTTAACAAAGGCCATGGTCACACCTGTCAGGAGACAAATACGCCCGTCAACATTTACGCCGACGCACCAGGCCGCTACTCATACAGGGAGAGAGCAAAAGATAAAGGAAGATGTAGAGTGAGCTAGCCCTTTATCAGTGAGATCTACACATTTCTACTACAACAAACAGGCGAAGCTGGAAGAAATGAGAAGACAGGGTCAGAGAGGGCTCCGCTTTACAAGAGGACGGGTGGAGCATGTTCTGTCTAACCTTGTCTCACGTTTATCTACCTGTGTTGCCACTGCTCTGCTTCCTCCAGGCAGCCACGTTGCCCTGGTTACTGCTGCTGCCGGCGCTGACCTTTTCCCCCTGCTGCAGCTGGCGTGCTGCAGCATGCTTACCTGGCCTGCTGCCCAGGGCCGCGGCTGTGACTGCACTCTGCAGCTGGGAGGTGGTGAATGAGTGGGCCATGCCACGAGAGCTCACCGCAGACTGGATGGTGTGTGCCAGCTGATTCTGCAGGAAGATGGTGACAATGTTTCAAATGAGAGATTTAATCTTTGCCTCTTCAAATGTACCACAATGAAAAATGCTGCTCACCTGCTTAATGGTAGAGTGGTGGGCTGACACAGACCTGTGAGCCATGGCAGCTCTGACCTGTTTGTACTGCTGGGACACCAGCACCTCACTTTTCGACAGCGAGGGAGAGGATGAGGTGGTTTTTGAGACAGGTGAGGCAGAGGATGAAGAAGAGGCGGCCTGCTGGAGGATGCGTTGTTCGATCTCCTGCTCCTGTTGGAGTGCCTTCACGAAGGCCGCCTTCAGCCGGTTGGTGTGCTCCGCCTTCAAAGCCTTCTTCTGGTTGGACGACATACATTGGTTACACAGGATGGTCCCGGCCTTCTCCTTTCTCCAGCGGGAGGTGAAGTCCGTCTTACACTGGGCGCAAGTGTATGGCTCTTTGGGAATGGAGCTGGACATTGCAGCTGCTGGGCCCAGATTACCTACATAAAAAAAGCGAACATTAAATCTCATGTATTGTAACCTGAAATCCATCAGTGCTACCAGAGCACTAAGGCCTACTCACCCCTGCCATGCATTTCCAGAAGTTTTTGCACCACTTCTTCCAACCCCAACAAGTAGATGAACTCATTATTAGCTGCTGAAGGCAGGAAGTTGAACTCAGGGGCAGGAGGTTTAGGTGGAGGGATCTCCAGCAGCGTCTTTTCTAACTGCTTACGAAGTGCAAGCTTAGCGGCCGCCTGGCGGCTGGCTGGTGAGTCATTGATGGAGTTGGGCGATACTGAGGAGCCCTTCATGCTGGTGGGAGAGGCCTGGAAAAACACAACAACACAACACAATCCACTTCCGTGTCACAGGTGGATGTCCTCTTCATGGCTAACCATATGCAACAGTTTGTGCAGCGGTTGTCTACCTAATTGTGCCCTCACCTGAGGGATGTTGACCATGACATTACTGTTGGCCACATTAGCCACCCGAATGAGCCCCTGCTGGATAATCCTCTGGCCCTGGACCTGGACATTGGGCACAGAAGCCCTGGGGGCCAGCAAGAGTGGAGGGGGGCCTGAACTGCTGTGCTGCTGCTGTTGCTGACGTAGACTGGCGATCTGCTGGGGAGTCACAGCAATAGGCTGATAGCAGCAGCAATATGCAGAAACAGCCATCACACAGGAAACAAGACAAAGAGATGTGAAAAGAGCCAGACATTACCAAAGTGCTCATCTAATCTCAATTTCAAATGAGTACAGTCTGTCAAACTAACCTGGGCTCCTCTGACCAGAGGTGGCATAACAATCTGAGAGTTGTGTTTGGACGGGACATGTTGTCCACCCCGCACCAGTGGTGGAGGGATCACCGTGCCTGAGCTACGCCCTGTCACCTGACAACAACAAAGATGTTAGAAAAACATCAGGACCAGGTTTGACAGGATAACCTGAGGAAAACCTTCATCAGACATGCTTCATTCAAAAAACAAAAAAAGCTGTGACAGTTAAGAGTAGAAATAGGCGATCTACCTGGAGGGCTCCTTTGCTTGATGTGATGCTTCCTCTCACCAGAGGAGGAGGAGTGGCCACAGAGCCAGTCGCCTAGCAATCAACACGAGTCAACACATACAGTCAGAACAGCCTGACAGCACTAATAAGCAAGATTTCTTGGAAAGCAAAGCAAGACATGTTTTGAAAACTAGAACTCATTTGATAAATACAAGCTGTGTGTTCATAAAACCAGGAAGAATCTTCTGGGTGTTTCACCTTCTGTACTGTGCTCTCCTTCTGGATCTGGCTCTGTCGCAGTTTCTTAAGCAGCACCAACTTGGCTTCTTGGAGTCGCAGTTCCTCTTTCAGCTGTTTGATGATGTGTTCCCTCTCCTCAGGGGAACACTTCTATATACACCATCACATTGGGGAGGGAAAAAAATGAGTGTAAGAGTTTAGTAATATCAGCAACAATAATGAATTCTAAGCCAGTTCTATTTTCTAAATCACATTTGTTGTCCTACCATAAGTTTATCTGTGTCTGTCTTCATGAAGCAGTGGCCGTTCATGAGAGGGCTCGATGGCTCGTTGTCCGATAACACGATGACATCATCAGGCGATGGTGGCTGCTGCTCTCTCTTGATACAACTGAGGAAAAATATCAAAATATCCAGAACGTTTCATCGATGTGCACTGTATCATAGTTCTGTCTAAAACCTACATGATCTCCATCAGCTGCGATAAGCTTCTAGTTCTGTCCGACACCAGTAGATGGCGGTATATCATAAGTTTTTAACCAGCCCTGTTTGAAATTGTGCACTGAGTCACACAAGATGACAAGAGCCAAGAGATCAATAATGAAGTAATGGCGGCAAGGGAAGATCGCAACCACCCCTTATCTCCAGCAAACATCGACACACAGAACTGTTTTTTGCTCCTGTCTCATGGAGCTGGAGAAGTTGGTCAGAAACAACATGTAAACAAGGCAAATTAAAGATAATTTTGTTACAGAGGGAGGGGGATTAAGGCCTTCGGTAGAACATACACTGGAAAGGGTAAACAAAACATGATTTGCAGGGGGAAATACATTAATCAATATGGACACTCGAGGTTGATGGTCATTTTATGTTGAGTGACCCACGACAGAGGATTATGTCTGCCTCTATCTTACGGGATGGTGCGTTAGAAAACAGAAGTTGTCAAGAGAACAGGTGGAAGACAAAAGTGACGTGTGTGAGATGGGTCTAGCTTATGTGATGAGGTTTTGCACATACACATGAATTGTAGGACCTGGCGAGAGAGAGGCTTCAGGGCTTCTAGCTTAGGCCCAGTTAACCACCAAGACAGGGCCTCACCACTCCCCTACCTCTGTGGCCTAGCCCGATCGGCAGAGCCTGGGCCTCAGTTCTTCCCTCCCTCCCAGCTGCTGACACCCAGAGTCACAAGCTAAGCTGAGCGGAGGTCCGCTGGAGACACTGGAGAGGGTGACAGTGAAGGGGGGAGGGGAATACATGGCCAGGAGCCAACCTATTGTGTACACTCTCTCTCTCTCACTCAGTCACTACTTCACGCAACACCCCTCCCCCAACACTACTTACTTGTTCATCTTTTATACTCCCAATTCACTGAGTTCTTTACACTCTTGTCATCAGACACACTTCTCTCCAGCCACAAAACCCCCAACTAAGAGTTCAACAGACCAAGCATCAGTTCAACAAGGTCAACCGTGCAACAACAAAATGATCTTGTATACTAACACCAGAGTTTTAGCAGACCAACAACAAATATTTACGCTCAATTTACTTTGCAAAGCAACAGAAGAACCCACTCAAACCTGATAAACCATGAAGCAGCTACTTCCTGGAAGGTAACTGACATCTTCCCATTCAAGACGTCTACAAAGATGTGCAACGCCCTGCTCAGAATGCTGCTGTTGTGGGACGGATGACTCGTCTGGAGCCCCGCTGAAGGCTGAAGTGGCGTCCTGAAGTTGTTGCCCTGCCCTGTTTACATTCCTCACAAGATACACTAAATTATGATCAGCCATAGCACTGGAAGGCTACCACGGGCTTTCACCATAGAACACTTAATGGATGCCTGGACTGACTTCCTTGAACAAAAAGACAGGGACGAGGTTGCAGTAGTTGCTGCTACTCAATTGAAAGAACAGCTTACACAAGCATCACAACACACACACACACACACACACACACACACTTGGTTATGTAACGTCCAGTGTCTCTGCATGCCTTGGCTTCCCCTGATCATGGCTTTACACTGACCTCATTACAGTATTGCTGAATCAGGGTGCAACTGAGTGATATTTATGGTCAAAATAGTGCGATAAAACCCTTCTCTAAGGTTTTAATTTTAGTACGCCTAGCAACAGTCCAGGTCAGAACTAGATGGGTTCCTCACAGATTAACACACTTTAGCTGGACACAGTTGTACAAGGCAAGCAAACTACAGCAGAACCCAGCTAAGCCTCCTGCCAGTGACACGTTTTATTCATGAACTCATCCAAGACAACCTCAGTTCAGGCTTCACTTTTCCACATGGGATATTTGGCTTACATTTCAGTTCCTTAATGTCCCTCCAAAGTGAACTAACACAGACTAAGTCCTTTATATTGAATAGTACAGTAATAACCTTGCAGTGAGTAATTGCCAACGATGCATGTGGACGGCTAAATAGAGCCAAAGGTCAGACTTTCGACTGAATCGCCTCTCAGTTTCCATTTGGACTGCCATCACCATCAGTGTGTGCATATTTATCAACCAAACACGTCACATGACATCAGGCATTTCTCAGCGTGGTCATGTGACACACCCACCATAACTCCTGGCCCCTCCCCTCTACCAACTGCTCCTTCCAATGTGGAAACCATGGCAACAGCCAGTTGGAACCAGTTTGTGACACATAGCCTTCATTTTGTGTGAAGAGTGAGGCAGAGTTCAGGTGCTGCTGTGGGAGAAAATGGAGCCCAGGCCTCAGGAGCCTCAAACTTTTCAAAATAGGAGGTTGAGGGGTAGAACGTGGGGGGGTGGGGGCAAGCTGCAGACGACCACACGGTGACTTCCTGTGTGACTCCGATCAGACCATTTGCGAGTGCAAAGTTAAAAAGAAACCTGAAACTCCAGTAGACATCTCTGTGCATGACCCTGCACTGTTCATGCACAGAAGATCCTTCAGGCCTTCAATACATATATAACCCTCAAAAAAAAAAAAAGTTAAACAAACTTGTAGTTGAAAATGCAAATACTCTGCCTAACCTGTCAACTTGTTTTGCTTATCATTCACATACTCTAGGCATCATCCAAATATTTATTAAACATAAGTTATACATACTCAAATAGAAATGCCTCTGTGTCCTTTGTACCTTTTATTCTCATGGACTCCAGCTAATTTGTAAGCCGATTTTCTGAGGAATGAGGTTGTTGTGGGCAAAGTTTTACAAAATATGCAACACTCTGTGACCCAGTGTACATCAATAAATGTTCCATTCAGCGTTGTTCATCACACAGACCTAAGATTTAGGGTTATCAGACCTTACCAACAACATGTTCCTTATGATGAAAAAACTATACAAGGCTGAAATAGTGCAGCCCACTGCTCCAAACAGCGACTGAGTCAAACCCCGTGAGCTCTTCCTTCATCTCACCTCTTAGATGTGCTCATATCAACAGGCTCGTCTCCGGTCTGCACTTCAACCTTGATGGTGGCCTTCACCTCTCCAGCCTTAAGGATGCTAGCTGCTACTTTAGTAGACTGCTCATTCTTCAGCTTGACACCATCAGCTCCAGATCCCACCAGGGCTAGGGGACTTCCTGGTGCATCCCCCTTCTCCAGCTTCACCCGTTTGTTGTCCAGGTCACTCAGAGATCCAGGAAGAGTTGCATGGTCCCTCTCCAGAGCCCGCTTCTGGCTGCGTGTTTGGCGCACCGCCTCCTCCGACATGGCTGCTCTCACCCTGCAGAGGGAGAAAAAAAAAAAGGGGGACACGTTACTAACTGCGAAAACACGAAAACAGTTAAAGTGCTTGAACCCTTATCAAAGTTAACAGTTGAATGAAAAAGTGCAATTGTTAAACAGAACGTTTCAAATACTAAATACTGTCCAGCATCAGCCTCAGTTCAACAGGTCCCAGAGACGCAAGCAAGATGTGGGCAAAAACAATATACAATACTGCCATCATTTCCAACATGCAAGTCTCAATTACAATGATTGCAACAGCAGGCTCCTGTCATACGGAAACTGCTACAGTTTAAAAATGCAGCACTCTCAAATGTGTTAGTTTCATCTTGATCCCTGATGGTCTCACAAAACCAGACACGTTTCTCTTGGTTTCTGATGGTAATAATTACGTGAAATGCCCATTGTCCTCTTTGATTTGGGATTGTATAGATGAGGGTTTAAAAAGTTCTATTTGGCTGATATTTGCAGCTGATTCTGCCTCTTTTTCTTTTTTTTTTTAAACAGCCAATGCCCCAGATGCTGACCCAAATCTCACTCAAGATGACGAGACCCATTTGGCTTTCTTATAGAACTCATTACACAGCAGAAAAGACTGTAATATACACATGAAGCAAATCCGCAATACAGCAGCAGTCTTCCAAAGAAAAAAAAACAACTAATAAATACAAAACATTTGGTTTCAATTAAGAGAGGTGGGCTATTGTGTTAAGATTAATTTTTAACTGAATGAAAACTTCAATCCAACTATAACTAACCATACACATTTCTTACATGTAATGTCTTGATGCTTACCCTTTTTCCAAAGGGCCCATTTGCTCTTAAATTGAAAAGTTTAGCATCACATTTAGAATTTTAGAGGAAATGTCCGTGTAAATAAAATACGTGGTTTGTCCTTTTCCGTGTTTTTTTTCTCTAATCTGGATTTTGCACTTTGTGTCACATCTTGAAAATCGACAGATTCACCGTGTTTTAACTGTGACCTCTTCCTGTCGGACTCATCATGCTATGTGTAGCCTGACGCACCTTACATCAAAAAGACTTTTTGTGTATTCTGCGACCAGCCCTGTCCGATGCAACGGATAAGATGCGTCTGATGGTGGAGTCACAAGCGTTGTCTGGAATAGCTGCCATCAGCTGGCTGGCTGGCCTTAGCAGCTGTGCCAGTTTGCCAAAACGCTGCTGATTGGGTAGACGGCAGATGGATGTAAACTCCAACATGATGAAGACAGTGGCGGAATGAAGAGCATTGGGCCAGCACTGTGTCACTCATTTTTGTTGTGTGAAAAACAATTGGGTGAGTATGGCAGGTTTTTTTTTTTTTTTTTTTTTTAAATCACACGTGCTCAAAAGTACGATCAGTGTTTTGCAGAGATATATAGTCGTAAACGCCAGTGAAATGCACGCACCGCTTGAGCCCTGAATGCAGTTGCAATTTTTCCAGGTCGAATGGCACAACTCTTTGAAAATGTGTGAAATGGGATTTGAAGTGGATGCTTTAAATTGAAATACGCTCTCCAGAGAAATTTAACTGGATTGCGTGTATGAATCAGTGACTCATCTCCCATTACAGCAGTTTCATGGTTGATCAAAGGCTATTGAAATCAGATATGTGAATAACACCTGTATTGGCACCCAATTCTGTTATCCTATCTCTAATTAGAGGTACATGTTCCCTTTACTGGTGAGTGTGTCAGGCGCTACTCAATGAGCATCAACGTGAATATAAACCTAGCTGGCCGTATTAACAGTGCAGTCGGCAGACATTCCTCCAGGACCCCAAACAACGGCATTCAAGCAGTCCACCTCGGGGATATAATGAATAGCAGCCTGTCTTTAATGAGCAATGCCTAATTTATATAGGATGTTGCGCATTAATATTTTGTACAATGTTGAGTAGATCCTACACATTTTTAAAGATATGGTGCTTCATTGATTATCTTGGATAAAACAGATTGGGCATTTGCACAGACACACGCCATATTTTATGACTGAATCAGAAAGCTGACTCAAGGTCTTTCGACTCCGACATGACATCATCACAGCTTCGCATCCCTATCCCAAGATTCCATGAGAGACAAAAAGTGCTTCCTTCAAAACCGGTTCAAACTGGTTTCCGTTTTGAGACTATGCAGGTTTAACCCCTGAAAAGGCAGACCAGCAGTACGGAGCGAGGGAGCGGTAGAGGCCACAATAATGTCCCATGGAAGGAGGGAGGGAGAGTGGAAGGGAGGGAGGAGAAAATGATGTTGTCTTCAGACATTCCAAAACATGTCTTCCACAGACGGGGGGGGGGGGGGGGGGGGTAACAGTATTTATGTGGTGACTCATAAGTAGACAAATGTAAAAAGTCAGCCAACCAATACTAGCTTATCACAAAGTCCAATTCTCAGCAGTAAAATTGTTTACAACGAAGATATTAACAAAAGAACAAAACTCACAACAATCTAACACACGCAATAACTCGTCGTCTGGAAGGGCACGTTGAGGCTATTTATCAATATTAATGCTAGAGATATGACACAGGAATCCCTAACAATACGTTGAGCTGATGTCCATGTAATTACTCCAACGACACTACAACAGAATATTTAGGTCTGCGATGCCTGGGAGTGTATCAGCCCTAAAATGCACTCTGCTCTGGTACACAGGGACAGATGTGCCCTGCTGTACCAGCCCTGGACACAAAGGCAATCTATCTGCCAGGGATGACAGCTTGTGTGCACTCCCCTTTACTCCGGACACACAGCATTTGAAATGAAAATAACAGCCTATGCCGTATCACTGGAGAAGTGATGAGTGCACAACTGTAACTGAAGGGCTGTGAACCATGTCGGGGACAAAATCACTGTAACCCCTTGAGATGATGCAGCATTAGATGTGTATGTATGTATGTGTGTGTGTGTGTGTGTGAGAGAGAGACTAGCTGTGGTTGCCAGTAGCAGGTCCATAGACACGTGGCTGTCTTTGTCCCAGAGGAGATGGATGGCATCATCAATCCAACATTAAATGTGCTGGATGTACTGCAGCTAAGCAACAAGTATAGGAAACAAATAAACCCACTCTATGTGATTATTATGTTGTGAGTCATCATGTGCGCACTTGAGAATCACTGAGAAGATGTATGTATCAGATCCCACTGTTGCATCACGCTCCGTCTCACTAGGCCTGCAGTGAGGCAGTCCCACTCACTAAATGGAGCCCATTTTATATATCAGTCTTTTGGTCGCTAGCTGAGGCCTGGAGGCATATTGTGTCCTCTGAGGTTAATCACCACCCTTGCATTATAGGAGCAGTACCTCCTCTGTGAGGGAGCCTGGGGCTAGGTAATAAAATTACATGGATGACTATCGCGATACAAATCTAAAATAACGTTTGATATTGTGGTAGTGTTTATAGTTACTGTGAAGAATGCTCTTATTTTGAAAGTTAGGAGTGACTCAGGAAGCACGAGCCATCTGTTCAGTTTACATTCTCTGTGGCTTAGCTGAATTGTTAATGGTGAGAGCTGAGGAAACACAATGAGCAGTGAAAGCCAAAGAGCAGTGGTGAAAATGATCACTCAACTTGTGTTTGAAGTTATCACAACACAGACAAACTGTACCAAAGACCCATGCTGAAGAAGACGGGAAGATGACCATCCTCTCACCATTTGAAACATTAGGACATGTTGAATTACACACAAGAGAAATTACAGTCCTATGAGTCCTGTTGGGCTGCACTAGCAGCATGCTGCCTTCCAACAAGTAAAAACAACTTGAACCCAGCTCGCTATGAGCTATTTGACCAGGAACACGGTTCCTTGACTGTACTTCACTGGGAGTTTGGGGATCGTAGACAGATGGCAGAGCCAAGCTGTCTCATTACTTCTGAGACGTGATCTGGTCACACATCTAAGTCTTAAAGGTGCCTCTCCATGAACTTTACAAATACTGGTAGCATTGTCAGTTCTGTCAGTTCAGTATAAAGCTGAATGAATGTTAAATGCTGAACAGGATTTATATGTTTACACTTTCACGTGTGTAGAAGAACACTGTAGACATCAGAAGGACAGAAGGGATTTTATTCTTGGATATTAGGATGTTAAAAAAAAAAAGTATCTGAATAATTGTTCCACCTCAGGTTAGTCAAACATTTCGTTGTTTGACAGCGTTCATGTTCTGACTATGAAGAATATTTAAAACCAATATTAACCATCTGCTTTCAGCATTTTCACTTCAGAGCAAAAGTCAAAAAATAATGATTTGACATGCACATCATGATAATTGTTGCTATCCACAAATACAATTTCCATGTCACTAAGTTATTTCAAATAGCTGATTTTAGGGTTTGAAATCAGTACATCTTCAAACAGAACACTGCAAAAAGGATCTTACTTGTTATATTGTACCAATGCTTTAGTTCAAAACACTCAGTTCAAAAGATAGAACATTTATTCAATAACACGGATATAACCTGTGAGAAATATATGTTAATCAATCACTTCTTTCAGCATTGCTAGAAGCGTCACTACCGTTCTCATGCTACCCAACCAGCGAGTGTGTAAAAATAACTGAAATGGACACTAAAATCTCACAAACAACTCACTTGTCCATCAGCATGTCCATTGGGAGATGCCTGGAGGGACCTCGCTGCCAGGGACTCAGCAACTAGGAGATGCTCCTTTAGGGACCAGATCTGATGAGATTGTAGGGCAAAAGTCAGGGGAAGTTAGGGAAATTTAGGGAAGCGAAATCCTTAGGGATTGAGAACTGGCTCCAAATAATCCAATTCATCTGAATCATATGTCCTTCTGTCAGTCGCGTTTGCATATTGCAACACAATGAGCTCAAAATGCACCGCTATGCTACGGGTGAAAGCGGAGAGAAAAAGCAGTCTGAAGATCTTGGATGGAGAAGAAACCTTAAGTTTGAAGGAATGAAGAGGTGTGAGTGACGAGACATCTCTACTGCTCTGTTTTCTTCTTGCACTGTAACTGCATTAGTTTAAGCTTGTTCGAATCAATATATCTAATAGATTTGTATTTCTCAGGGAAGGCTATATTGGCTGTCATCAATCCTCTCTATAAAGTAGGCTGCATGGAATACATCTCCCAGCACTGTGGATTGTACAGCAGGAAAGTTGCATTTGCCTGTGAATAAATGGAAATCTTTTGACTTGCTTTATTCCTGTCTTCTCTGCCTGCCTTCTTTTTCCACTAGTACTTGGAAGAAAAGATCAATTGCTAAGGCCCATCCTCTCAGGTAGCACGCTTGCCTCCAGCACTGTAATGATTTTCCCCACTGGGACCGGACCCAGTCGGCAAACACATTAACAGCCATTTTAAGACACCAAGGCTTTCCAGCTGTGTCTTTGTAGTTCATTGAGAGGGGGCGGGGAGGAGGGGGCAATTACCATGACCAACACAAGGATTAACATGAGGGAGGTCTCAATCAAATTATTTTATTGATTTATTCCGATGTGATCATTTTCAGAATGAGGATGTTGAGTTTGACGGAACAAAAGCAACACTGCACGACTCAAAAAGTTAATTTGGACTTTCCATCAGCTAATATGACGCTTCTACCAATAGTGTGTCCAAAAACCGTTGGCTGGTGGAAAAACTACAGCAACACCAAACTAAGGTGGGCGAATCACAGTAATACCAACATCAGCTTAAGTTAGATAAAAACTGATCATCTAAAATATGCTCAGACCTCTATTATTGTCCTATAGAACACAGCAGCAGTTCTTGGTCCATTGCAATATTGCTCATAATGCCATCCATCCTACAGGCAGTTGTGGTCAGGTGATCATCTTAAATTCTGGATGATTGATTAATAATATTGAGTATCTGATGTCTTATCATAAACCATTCTTTTTCTTTCATTGACAAAAATCATTTGAGGTTATTGAAGAATATAGTTCCTTTCCTTAGGAATCATGCCCATGAAGAAAAGATCAAGCTACCTATGCTAATCTGTGTTCACCAGGCTAGGAGTGGGGGCAGGGACCCAGCTGAGGTGGTGCCATGTTTGGGGGAGGGAAAAGGGTGCAGAGCGCATGTGGCTAGCTGAGCCATAATCTAACTGTACCCAAGTGAAAAATACTCTTCCTTGTCCTCTCTTTCTCTCTCCCTCTCACTCGCCCCCTCTCTGTCCTTCCCTTTACTCCTCCCTCCCCAACACACGCATACACCTTCTCCGTTGATCTGTTGTGGGCTGGGCTAACCCGGAGTGTTTGTGTGTGCCCCTACCGGTTCTGTTCTGAACGCCAAGGGTTAAGCCCCTGCCATTTTAACGCCACTGACAGATCAGACCATTAGGGTGTTACCTAACAAAATGGAAGTCTTTAACCCTGAATCTGCCAGACTGTGTGTTCGTGTGTGTATGTGAGTGTGTGTGTGTGTGTGAGTGAGAGAGAGAGAGAGAGAGAGAGAGAGAGAGAGAGAGAAAGAGAGAGAGAGAGAGGACGACAGAGAGCCAGAGCCACACTGAAGTCAATGTATGTGTAAGCATGTCTCCACCTGGATTCTCCCTCAGAAATATGACAAGAGCACTAAGTTTAGAAGATGAAAACCTGTTTTGTTTTTTCTAACTGATCAAAGATGGTCGATTATAACCCCCAGACACAATGACCTGTTTGTTCTTGTATCCGTGTCACACAAGACCCCCAACGCGTGGATAAAAAGTACATATTCTCTGAGGCCACATCCTTTCGGGATTTTGGCAAAAATCTTTCCAGAAACCAAATTCTCATCATTAGCAAAACATACTTAAAAAAAAAAAAAAAAAAAAAAAAAAAAAACTGGACACATTTTCAACCAAAAATGTTTACAAGTGATAATGAAAAGGCATCACCAGACATGGATACTCTCAAATTTCTGCCAAATTGCTTCCAAATGCTTACCCCATAATCCTGTAAAACCAGAAGACCAAACCCACATACAGAATGAAGGGCCAGGACACACGCAGACTACTATCAGATTACATTTCTCAGAAATGGATGCTAGCAGGAAGTGACCAGAGTAGATAGAGGAAAAGGAGCTTAGGGAGCACAAAGATTTACAGTAAACCAGGCAAGACAACCAGAAAAATCATATGAGTATATTTATGGAAAAAAAAAGCCCCACAGTACTTCAAATTCATGTGATTTTTGATTCAAGTAGTTACTCATTACTTCCTTATTAGTGGGAGTAAACTGAGGTTAAACAACCGCAGATCAACTATTCTGTCGGAAAAAAAAAAAAACGTATATGGATGCCTTTCGAAAGCACAGCCGGCATGGACAAAAAAAAAAAAAAGGGTATTGATGCTAATAATTGCGAACTGGTATTGCAGAGGACAAAGTATATTTTATGTCCATTCTGCACCTGAAAAATATATTACATGTTTTTTTCACCTAAAATAAAAACTACCAAAAAAAAACTTCTAACTTAACCATGCCAACTGTTGACTGTCACAGTGCTTCACGATGCAAAACAGTGATAATCCTGTTTTGTTTTTCCACCAATATATAATGAGCTCAGAGGTCATCCTCACATGACCATGTTGCAAGTGGTGGTCATATGATCTTTTTTTATTTTGTTTCCTGACTGATAAAAGTCACGAATTAACTGTCAAGATTAAAATATGCTGTTCAGAATGGAAGGTCTTTCATTTAGCGACTTTTGAATTTTCTTCATCGGTGCACTTTTTCCAATTAAGAATCACAATGCATCTTAGTCACCGTTATTATTTTCCCAGCTCTGATAACTGCTTGTTTTTATTCAGTAGCAGCAACATGTTCTGAGGTGCAGTCTGTTGATTGTGCAGACCCGTGGTCAGATGGTGCTGATGTCCCAGGAATGCAGAAAGTGTAGCTAATGTGACCAGCCTCAGGAAGCAGTAGTTTTTATCTGATTTATACTGGTATTAATCAGTAAATATTTTCCTTATTAATAAGCCGTTGAACAGTTAATTATGAATATCCTTAATGAGTATCCAAGCCAGAAATCCTGCCATTAGACCATCTCATTTAGCGGTATTCAGAAGTCTCTTCCAGGTCCAATTCCATACCAGTCCACAAAGTCAGAGGAAGTTGGCCAGATCAGGTCTGCATGATGAAAGACAAACATCACCGAATAACCTTGTTGACAGGGCTAACAAATTTGTCACCATGACAACCCTTTCATTCCTTCACACATCCTGAAAAATTTGATATACAGCAACCTTAATTACTAAGCATAACTGAGCATTTCTCCACAAGAATGAAAATGTGATGTTACAGATCCAATGCAAAATAGCAGCTGTTTAAGTTGAATAATAATTCCAAGGGTGTACTAAAAGTCTTCACTGGCCAGTAAAATTTGTGTCCTGGCCCAGACATGTCTATTATTTGAATTCTGGGACCTGGACCAGTCCCGGGTTGAGAAAGGATGGCCCGGAGTCCAACAGGGAGATACGATCACAGCTCATATTTATTAACAAGTCCTTGTTACTGATGTATAAGTCAATCATGTCAAACTTTATGACTTTTGAAAGTAGCCTTGTCACGTGTCACGTGCTTTATCACCCATCCACCCTCCTTGCCAAGAAAGTTGGTGAGACACATCCAGGGTTTTTTGTTCTTCCAGTCTTGCAGATTTAAAAAAGCATCTCTACTCCACACATTATTTCAACCACCCATGCTGTCAAGGAGACGGATGAATCCGTCCTTAGAATCGGTGTTGCAGTTTTGCTCCATCTAGAGAAAGAGGCACACTTTGGCCTCTTGAACCACTGTGACGACTGGTCAATTCTTATGACTGCTAACGTTAACATTGCTAATCTCTGCATTTATCTGAGATGAGGCTGATGTTAAAACATTTCCTGAGCAGTAGCACTCGCATGCAATGTCTGATCACAGGTTTCAGACCAACAGAAGGCTTTCCTCACTTTTCACCTTTTCTCATAGACGTCCATAAAATCAAAGCACAAAGTATACTCTCATATATAGACAAGTACTCATCAACACGATCACTGCCCAAAGAGAATCCTTTCATAAAATGTCAAGTCATTTATATAAAGCATCCCTTGCCTGTATTCATTAACTAAATTATCATATTATTCAACTACATTTTTAAAAATTCCCCCGTTCCCTATTAGTCTTGAGCATGGATGTGATGTTGCCACAATCACTACCCCACCCAGCAGCACTGTCTCAACTGGATATTGAATCCTGACACTTAAGACCTGGTCCATGGCCTCACAGCTAAAAGATTTTCAACCTTTCACAGTTGATCATCAAATGTGCGTTCAGAGTGTTTGTCATGTTTGCTTGACGATTCGCTGAGTGTTGGTTACGACTTTGCAATGACTTCGTTTTCAATTCAGTTTGTCATGCAACACTGAATTCGAATCTATATCCAGAACATACATTTCAACCTAAACGTGACTATCAGCCTGTAAATCATCATATTCCATGACTGTTGCCACTTTTTTTTTTTTGTGGCATATATAACCTGCACACAGTCAAAAACAACAACAACAACAACAACAAAAGTGTGTCATTTTAGGTGTGGCTCCACCCAAATGTCTTATCATTGACCACACACTCTGGACTTGTGTATGTAAAAACAGCATTTTTGCCTTTTAGAGTTTGAAAATAACAGTCATCAGCATGGATTCAGTTATTTACACGTGAACAGTCTTCACGGGAAGAAAATAACCAAGCACAACCGCTTTAGCCAGTCCAGCCCATCCCAGTTCTCTGGTCCTTCCAGGTACTCAGCATGTCCCAAACATTAACAGCTGCACCAAGATGGAATCTAAACATATTAGCACAGCTATTTGACAGTCCACTTTAATGCTGTCAAGTGGGCTAACCGCAGAAATGGGTTTTAATGGATGATTTCTTTCTTTTTTTTATATTTGTTTCTCCAATTATTCAAATCTCTGCATGTTAGACATATTTGTCATGTACACTCTGAAGCAAT